>NW_027223753.1:215250282-215705282 GCF_028538775.1 Myotis yumanensis | reverse complement strand
GAGGCAGCTGATCGATGTTTCTAACTCTCTATCCCTCTCCTTTCCTCTCTGTAAAAAATCAATAAAATATATTTAAAAGAGAGAGAGAGAGAGAGAGAGAGAGAGAGGGATGGCCTGGCATTGCGGGCGCTGTGATACCAGGTAGCAGCCCGCCCGCCTTCCCTTCCTGGAGAAACAGCGCCACCTGCAGGCCACAGCCCATAGCCGGGCAGTGGCGATGCTTCGCAGACAAGCTGTGGGCCTGGTGTCCTTTGGGGCTGCGTCCCACATATGCTGAGGGTGGGGTGGTGTGGGCGGGGGGGGGGGGAGCTGGGTACCGATCAGGGTGTGTGGACACGGAGCCCCGCTGAGCCACAGGCCGCAGGGAGCAGACCTTGCTCTAATGATCCACCCCCACGAAGGAAGTCGCCCCAGAACAGCTCCGGGTGGAGGCAGGAGCGGGGACCCCTGGACCAGCTGAGGCCCTGAAACCCAGACAACCACTCGCCCCTTCTTCAGGCCGCTGCTCGCAAGACGACCCCACCTGCTCTTCCTTTAGCGCCACGTCTACTTGGGGCCACGGCTGGTGTTCCTTCCTCAGAAGGTCACAGCCCGGCCGCGGGCTCAGGGCATAGAGCTCAGCCCACGGACTGAAGGCTCCCAGGTTGGAGTCTGGTCCAGGGCACGTGCCTCAGTAGCAGGCTCCATCCAGGCCCTGGTCGGGGCGTATGTGGAAGGCAACCGATCCATGGGTCCCGTCTCTCTCACATTGATGTTCCTCTCTCCTCTCTCTCTCTCTCTCTCTCTCTCTCTCTCTCTCTCTCTCTCGCTGTTGCAGAGCAGTCCTGGCCGGGTAGCTCCGCTGGTTAGAGCATCGGCCCAATGCACAAGGCTGTGGGTCCGATCCCCGGCCAGGGCACCCACAGGGAGCAGCCGCTGAGTGCACACACGAGTGGGACAACAAAGCGACGCCTCTCTCTCCCTCTAAAAGGCAATCAATCAATTTAAAACTTACAGAGCGGACGCTGAAGTAGATGCCCTTTTCCTCCCCGGCCAGTGCTCACGGGGCCACCCCTGCACGCGGCCGGGGCTGGGGACTCCCGCACACTCACTGGCCTGCATTTCACGCCAGGCTTCACCAGTAGGAATCAGGGTCCCACGTGGCAACGCGAGGAACTGAGAACCAGAAAGCCTCCACGCCGGGCGGCGTGAGCACACACGTGCACGCGGTCCCCTGAGCAAGGAGGGGCCCCCTCGTGAGGAGGGGCAGCCACTGCCGTGTTCCAGGCGTATCCCTCTGCCCGCTGCAACCGGGGTCCTCAGGGTAAGGCAGGTCAAGACCTCAGTTTACCCCTTTTTTTAAAAAGTGAACTTTTTATTGTTGATAGTGTTAGATGTCTCCCCCTTTCCCCTCCTTTGTCCCCCTTCCAGCCCCTACCCCTGCCCAAGGGCTTTACCCGCTATTGCCCGTGTCCATGGGCTGTGCCTGTCTATATATAGTGTATACATAACCCATGTTCAAAGGCTGTTAAATCGCCTTGTTTACCAATATCGTCAGAAAAAAATCACTTCTGTCATGGTAAACAACCTGCTTCCCTATTTATAATGGTCTGGCCCTCCAGCAACTTCAGCGCGAAATTATAGCTAATTTGCCTACAAACGTCAGGTGGTCACAATAATCTGGCCACTCAGTGTATGAAGCCTTAATATGCAAATAGGCCGAATGGCAGAACAACCAAACAACCAGTCGCTATGACGTGCATTGACCACCAGGGGCACGTGCAGAACATGACAGGCATTGGCCGCGGCAGGATGGTGGAGCGAGTGGGGGCACCAGACCAAGACGGGGCACTGGTCGCTGTCATCGGGGTGAGCCTTTGGTGGTTACTGAAAATTCTTTGCTCCCGCGTGCCATGGTCCCAGCCGGCACTCGTACCTGCTGCCAGTGCCTGGTGCCAGTCCTGATCACTCAGCACCATCAGCGGGTGCAAGGGGAGGCTGCTGGCCCCAATCACCCCTGAGGGCTTCTCTATTTCCCTGCTCCTGAGAGGCGATTGGGACAGCTGCTGCTACTCGCACCCACTGCTGGTGCTGGCCCCAGTGGCTCCACACCGTCAGTGGGTGTGAGCAGGGGCGGCATAGTCAGCGTGTGGGAGCGGCAGTGGTGGGAGCAGGGCTGCAGCGGGAGGGGTCAGGTGGGGGTGCAGAGGATGGGCCGAGACCCGCCCCTGTGCCCACCTCAGCCTCACAGCCCACAGTTCCTTTCAAGGTGCACGAATTCGTGCACTGGGCCCCTAGTAAGTACATAAGGTCGTTGGTTTCTCTCTTCTCGCCCCCAACCCCACGTGGAGGTGTGTCAGTCTGCACCCGGCCTCCGGCTTCGGGTCTCATTCTGTTGGTCAGTTCGTTCTGTTCATTAGATGCCACAGATAGGAGATCGTGTGACCTGTGTCTTTCTCAGTTTGGCT
The DNA here is from genome assembly GCF_028538775.1 of Myotis yumanensis. Classification (NCBI taxonomy): domain Eukaryota; kingdom Metazoa; phylum Chordata; class Mammalia; order Chiroptera; family Vespertilionidae; genus Myotis; species Myotis yumanensis. The sequence continues at coordinate 215,702,835 of NW_027223753.1, read as the reverse complement.
TATTCCACTGAGCGTCACACTCTCCAGGTCCATCCACGCTGCCCCGAAGGGTAAGGGTCCCTCTTTTCACAGCTGCACGGTGTTCCAGGGTGTGCCTGTCCCTCCGCTTTTCTATCCACTCGTCCACGGACGGGCACTTGGGCTGTTCCCAGCTCTTAGCTATTGTAAGTATCTGTTTCCTCCTTCAAAGTGTGATTCCCACACAGAAGACGACCCTGCCTTTGCCATCCGTCCTCCAGCTCCCTAAGCCGCACGAGGGCTTCATCTAGGCCAAGCATGTCACACTCGTGGCCTGCGGGCCGCACGTGCCCACAACAAATATTTTGGCAGCCCAGACAATATAACAGTATGTAAGAAATGTTTTAATAAAATGTTTGTAACTTACTTTTTACAATACCCTGTTATACATAACTAGAGGCCCGGTGCACAAAAATTTGTGCACTCGGGGGGGAAAGGGGGTCCCTCAGCCCAGCCTGTGCCCTCTCGCAGTCTGAGACCCCTCGGGAGATAACGACCTGCTGGCTTAGGCCTGCTCCTGGGTGGCACAGGGCAGGCCCAATCCCTAGGTGCAGCCCCTGGTCGGGCTCAGAGCAGGGCCGATTGGGGAGTTGAGGTGCCACCCTCAGAGCAGGGCGGATTGGGAGGTTGCGGTGCCACCCTAAGTCACGCTCAGGGTAGGGCTGATTGGGGGGTTGGGGCACCGCCCCCTGTCACACTCAAGGCAGGGTCGATGGGGAGGTTGCAGCGCCACCCCCTGTGACACACAGAGCAGGGCCAATCAGGGGGTTGGGGCACTACCCCTGTCACGCACAGAGCAGGGCCCATCAGGGGGTTGGGGAGCTCCCCTCTGTCACGCACAGAGCAGGGCCCATCAGGGGGTTGGGGAGCTCCCCCGTGTCACGCACAGAGCAGGGCCCATCAGGGGGTTGAGGAGCTCCCCCCGTCACTCACAGAGTAGGGCCGATAGGGGAGTTAGGGCACCGTGCCTGCTGCCCCGCCCCTCCCTTCGTGATCACATATCCGGAGCCGCAGGCACGGCTGCACCTAATGCCCTGGGTGCCGGCATGCTTGGGGCCCCGCCCCTCCCTTCACGATAGCAGATCAGAGGGCTGCAGGCACGGCTGCACCCTGGGCCTGCACCCAGTGCCCAGGATGCTGCTGTGCCTGCTGCCCCGCCCCTCCCTTCGTGATCACATATCCGGGCTGCAGGCACAGCTGCACCTGGTCCCCCGGGTGCATCCTGCCTGCGGCCCCACCTCTCCCTTCAAGATCGCAGATCAGGGGACTGCAGGCTAGTTGGCATCCCTGGCCTGGGGGTCCTGCACCCCGGCTCTCTCTTCCTCCAATCGCCATGGTGAATTGCGCCTATGTATGCAAATTAGCTGCAATCTTTGCTGACAGCTAATTTGCATATACTCACTGATTAGCCAATGAAAAGGGTAGCGGTCGTACGCTAATTGCCATGTTTCTCTCTTATTAGTGTAGATTATTAACGAACTACAACGTTCAATAATGACTGATTACTATAATCGTGTTGCATTCATTTCCCTTATGGGACCCCTAAATATGAAGGCACTGCCTTAGCCGGTTTGGCTCAGTGGATAGAGCATCAGCCTGTGGACTGAAGGGTCCCAGGTTCGATTCTGGTCAAGGGCACGTAGCATGTGGGAGGCAGCTGATCACATCAACATTTCTCTATCTTCTCCCCTCCCTTCCACTCTCTCTAAAAATTAATGGAAAAATATCCTCGGGTGAGAATTTTATAAATATATACTAGAAGCCTGATGCATGAGATTCATGCAAGGGTAGGCCTTCACAGCCCTGGCTTCATCCAGAAGGTCGTCCGGAAGGTCGTTTAATTATAGATGTATATGCGTGTGTATGTGTGTGTGTGTGCGTCTGTGTGTGTATGTGTGTGTGTATGTGTGTATGTGTGTGTGTGTGCGTCTGTGTGTGTATGTGTGTGTGTATGTGTGTATGTGTGTATGTGTGTGCGTCTCTGTGTGTGTGATTGTGTGTGCGTATGACTGCCTGTGTACATGTGTGTGAGTGTGTATATGTGTGTGTCAGTGTGTGTGAGTGTGAGTGTGTGTGTGCATGTGTGTATATGTATATGTGTGTATATATGTGTATGCGTCTGTGTGTATATATGTGTGTATGTGTACGCGTGTATGTGTATGTGTATGTGTATATGTGTGTGTGTGTGTGCGTCTGTGTGTATATGTGAGTGTGTGTGTGTGTGTACGTATGTGTGTATATATGTGTATGTGTATGGGTCTGTGTGTGTGCGTATGTGTGTATGTGTGTGTGTGTATGTGTATGCGTCTGTGTGTGTGTGTGTGTGTGTGTGTGTGTACATATGAAGGCACTAAATAGCTATTTATGTATTCGGGGTAAGAAACAGGGCCTGCAGGCAGAGAGCTGGGCTGAGGGGTGTATTTGTGGTGACAGCTGAGCTGTTGAAGGATGGAGCCCGAGGGAGGAGCCCAGCTGAGGAGGGTGAGGGCCGGGCCCCGAGCTTGGGCCCACAGTGGGTGCAGGCACAGGCCCCGAGGGAACAAGACAGCAAAACCGGTGGAGCTGTGGGGAAGGAGGCGCTCAGATACGGCATCATCTGAGCCATCATCTGCCCTGGAGACGTGCTCTCCACAGCGGAGGGGCGGCCGGTGCAGCTAGAGGGGGAGGCCGCGTGCTTGACGGTGGTTGCCTGGGGCCTGAAGGTCATCAGGAGGGCCAGGTGGGCTCCGTGGTGTCCCCGAAGCCCAGGCTGAGAAGGAGGAAGGGGAGGGAGCCCTCCCGGCTCTGGGCTGACATCACAGCGCCAACACCAACAGCGACCAAAGCAGGAAAGCAGAACTGTCCACCGGCACGTGTCCCTGAGAGCGTCGGTGCCGCGGCCGCACCCACCGGCACAGCGGCTAAGCTGGGCCCCATCGGACCCCGGTCCACCCTCTCAGGCCCCCATGGTAATGATGGTAGCGGAGCAACCTGTGGTCACTGGTCGACGTTGGCCTTGTTGCTAACCTGCTACCTGGCCTTCCTCGTTCCCACTCCACCCTCAGCCACCCAGGCCTCCTTTTCATTTCTTTATTTTTTTATTTCAGAGGCAGGGAGAGGGAGAGAGAGAAACATCAACGATGAGAGAGAATCACGGACCGGCTGCCTCCTGCACGTCTACCACTGGGGATCCAGCCTGCAATCCGGGCCTGTGCCCTGACCGGGAATTGAACTGTGACCCCTGGTTCATAGGTCGATGTCAACCTCTGAGCCACGCAGCCGGGCCCCAAGCCTCCTCCTTACAATCTCCTCTGCAGGAGGCTGGGGCCACAGAGATCGCACTGGTGACCACTGTGTGCAAACTCGAGCTGAGAGCTGGGCCGGGACCAGGAGCCGCTCCGCAGGCCCAGGCCCTGGCCGGGGCGCTGGTCTCCGAGGCCCCTTCCTCTGTGCTGGGCGGGGCCTGGGGGGGTGATGTCGCTCCAGAGTGGGTGCCAGGCTGAAGGGCAGGAGGCACCTCGATGGCGGCAGGCGGAGTGCCCAGAGCGAGGGCCGGGCGGGGGCACGGCCAGGCTGTCAGGTGCTCCGGTGGCGGGAGGGGAGCGTGTTGTGGAAAACAGACTCACTCAGCGACACGGTTATTGCACATCTGCTCTGTGCCACGCCCGGGGCACCCAGCGCCGCTGGCAGCAAACGAAGGTCGAAGGTCAGGCAGTTTGAAGGGATGTGAGCAGCGGGCACGCAGTTATGGGGAGGCCGGCGTCTGTGCAGGAGGCTGAGCAACAACTGCCTGAGGGGCCCCCAGGACTGGAGAGTGGTTCAGCCACGGAGGCGGCGGCTGTGCTGAGCAGATAAAGGCCGGTGACCGCAGGCAGCGCCTGGTAAAGGGCCTGCGGCTGGGGTGACAATGAGCGGCCTCGGGGCCTGCAGGCCTCCAGGCGGTGCAGCCGGGTGTGGGCTTGGAGGACCGTCTGTGGGAACCAGGTGGAACCCACAGCCCCAGGGCCTGCGCCCCGAGGCCCCCTCCCCGCACAGAGGGTCCCGGGCATTCACTCCGCTGGTTCCTCTTCCTGACCCGCTTCCCACAGCCCCTCTGCGGCCTTCAGGCCCCCCGGCAGGGGACGGTCTGGGGGGCCTCCCCGCCCAGTCTGTGCCTCTCCCACCAGCCCGGGCACTGACCACCCGGGTACTGACTACCCGGGTACTGACCACCCGGGCACTGACCAGCCCGGGCACTGACCAGCCGGGTACTGACCACCCAGGCACTGACCACCCGGGTCTGTCCCAGGAGGGAGGCCGTGTCCCTCGGTTCCCGCCGCGTCCCCAACCCGCCGCCCACAGGAACTGCTTCGGATGCGTGTGACGGGGTGATAGGGGGACAGCGAGGAGTCCCGGGAGGCTGTCCTTCGGACACACGCCCTGCGGGGCAGCCAGGTCCCCCTCCAGCCGCGCGAGGCGGGCTGTGTCCCGGGGGCAAGCATGTGCGTGGCTCCCGGGACCCCCCCCCACCCCCCGCAGCAGAGGCCTCTCCGACTGTTTATTGGGCACCTACTATGTGCCAAGCGCACCCCAGGGGGGGCCTCTTCCGTCCACAGGGCTGCACTGGCGCCCACCTTGCTTGGCGTGCCCCCCCGTTCCCCCCCCCCCCGCCCCGTGTGGCACTCACACAGCTGAAGCTGACAGTCTGCCTGCGCCCTGCGTGGCCTCGGGACTCGCTGCCGGGGTCCAGCCTGTAGTGACGCGACATGACCGTGGTGGGGGGGTGGGGGGGGCGCACAGCGTGGAGCCAGCTCTCAGGACGGGTGCTGAGCGCCCACCACCCGAGCTCCCGCGGGGAAGGGGTCTTGCCCGCAGACGTTCCTGGGGGCACGCAGGGCCGGGGGCAACCAGGAAGCTGTGTGTGGTCCTCACTGATCCTCAGCCAGAAGCTCGCACAGCCGCCCCCGCACAGCCGCCCCCGCACAGGGGTGCAGCCCCGCCCCGCCCAGCCCACCCCCTCCACACAGGTGGGTGCAGCCCCCACTCTCCTCCCCCTCCCCCACCCTGCCCTGGCTCAGCCCCGCCCACAGCCCTCCCCACCCCCCTCTCAGTCCAGCCCACACTGGGCCCCAGGCGCTGAACAGCCAAGGCCAGCCCTGAGGAGGGTGAGGGTCCTGCCGAGCCCCAGCTCTGTTCCCTCCCGTGCAGGGTCTGCCAAGGGCTCCGTGTGTGTGTGTGTGTGTCTGTCTGTGTGTGTGTGTCTGTGTGTGTGTCTGTGTGTGTGTGTCTGTCTGTCTGTGTGTGTGTCTGTCTGTGTGTGTGTGTGTGTGTGTGTGTCTGTCTGTGTGTGTGTCTGTCTGTCTGTGTGTGTGTGTCTGTGTGTGTGTCTGTGTGTGTGTGTCTCTGTCTGTGTGTGTGTGTGTGTGTGTGTCTGTGTGTGTGTGTGTGTCTGTCTGTGTGTGTGTGTCTGTCTGTGTGTGTGTGTCTGTGTGTGTGTGTGCGTGCGTCTGTGTGCGTCTGTGTGTGTGTGTCTGTGTGTGTGTGTGTCTGTGTGTGTGTCTGTGTGTGTGTGTGTGTGTTTATTGGCGGATAAACAGCGGCCTCCTCCCCCTGCAGCCTGGGGAGCCCAGGGTCCCCTCCCCGCGGTCAGCAAAGGGCGTGTGTCAGGGCAGAGGCCCAGCAGAGGGAGCCGTCCCGCCGCACCCAGTGCGCACACAGGAGCCAGAGGCCGCAGCCCTGGCCGGTGGCTCGGCGGTTAGAGGCCTCCCACCCCAAGGGTCACGGGTTCCATCCTGGTCCCGGGCACACACGGGGGGGTGGGGGGGGTGGGGGGGGGGCAGGTTCCCGCCCCGCCCGGCACCCAGCGTGCAGGAGGCCACCAGCCCATGTGTCTCTCACTTCCTTTCTCTCCTTCCCTCCCTCGCTCTCTGCAAAGCAATGGGGAAAACCCTCACGTGAGGATCATAAAATACAATAATTATTGTCATTTTAAAAGAGGGCCGTGTGTTAGTCTGGCCGGGCTGCCACCACGACGTCCATCCCCGACCCGACCCACCGTGACCCGTGACCCGTGACCCGTGACCGTGACCCGTGACCGTGACCATGACCCGTGACCCGTGGGCTGTGGGCTGTGCTCCGGCCCGGGTACCGGCTCTGGCACAGACACACCTGCACTGGGGCCGCCAAGAAGAGGGCAGGAAAGCACGGTTCTTGCTCTCTTCACCCCCGCCCCCGCCCCCGCAGGGCCTGGGGTTTTGGTGCCTCCCTCCCATCAGTGCTTCCGCAACAACAATGGAGGCAGCACAGGGACCCCTGGTGACCCACGGAGTCGCTTCCCTGGGCCCCAGACATCATTGAAGAAGGAGGGAGGGGAGGGGAGGGGAGGGGAGGGGAGGGGAGGGGAGGGGAGGGGACCTGGCACATGGGAAGGATGAGTCCTGACTTATTTGTGTGTGTGTATGTGTGTGTATTATGTGTGTTGTGTGTATGTGTGTGTATATGTGTGTATTGTGTGTTATCTGTGTTATGTGTATGTGTGTGTTGTGTGTATGTGTATATGTGGGTATTGTGTGAATTGTATGTTATGTGTGTGTCTGTTATGTGTATGTGTGGTGTGTGTATATGTGTGTCTTGTGTGTTATGTGTATGGGTGTTTGTGTGTGTGTGTTATGTGTATTGTGTTATGTGTGGTGTGTGTTGTGTGTTTGTGTTATGTGTGTGTTGTGTGTATTGTATGTTATGTGTATGTGTATTATGGGTATTGTGTTATGTGTGTTGTGTGGTGTGGTGTGTGTTGTGTTTGTGAGTGTTATGTATATTGTGTGTATTGTGTTATGAGTTGTGTGTGTGTGTGTGTGTGTGGTGTGTGCTGTGTTGTAACTTTTCTTGTAACCAGCTGCTAACACTGGCAGAGAGAATGGGCCCAGTGACTCAGACAGGGAAGCACAGAATGAAGCAACTGGAGAAACTGCCCCTGAAAAATCAAGGAAGTGCCCGCCCGATGCCCCAGCCCCGCCCCCCCCCCCCCCCAATGGGCCAGGATGACTCAGAGAGAGGGGGATAGTCTCTCTCTCGGCCAACTTTCTGGTTAATATTCAATCCAGCTGACACCCTCCCGGCTCCAGGCCCGAATGGGACTGGGCCGCAGCGGGCAGTGCCGCACCTGCCCGAGCCACTCCTGACCCCAGGCCGGAGCCGCACAGCCCCCTCCCAGGCCCCGCGGGAAAGTGGGAGCTCGCTCTGGAGTTTCCCTCCAAGTGCTGCCCAGCCCTGAGTATATCAGCTTTCTTAGAATTGTTAGAATGTTTGAGATTAGTTGGACTTGTTCCTTAAAAACAAGAAAAAAATATTTTTTCACCCTAGCCAGTTTAGCTTAGTGGATAGAGCATCGGCCCATGGACTGAAGGGTCCCGGGTTCGATTCCGGTCAAGGGCACGGGCCTCGGTTGCAGGCTCCATCCCAGCCTGATGGGGCTGTGCAGGAGGCCACGAACCCATGTGTGTCTCTCACATCAACGTTTCTCTGTGTCTCTCCCTTCAACTCTCTCTAAAAATCAATGGAAAAATATCATCGCTTGAGGGTTAACAAATATATATATACATATATATTGCAACTAAAAATTGTGATGAGAAGTTTTAATTTGATAATTTTTCTGATCTGTGTGCATTATATGAAGATTCTAACACAATTATAAAGTTGAATGAGTCTTGAATGAATCGCCTTTGCGGGGAGAATTCCGTTTTTTAATGGCACTGTCCTAAAAAGTCCAGGACAAAAGCTGCCATATAGCAAGTATGTCCACGCACACAGGTTCCTGGGCCCAGACCCCAGCCGCCTCCATCCCCTGCCCCCCCGCACTCTCCCCCCCCCCCCCCCCGCACTCTCCCCCGCCCCCCCCCCGCACTCTCCCCTGCCCCCCCCCCCCCCCCCCCCGCACTCTCCCCTGACCCGCGTGGCTGAGGGCCCCAGCTGCAGGCTCTGAACAGCGATGCACACGTGGGTCTCTGCAACCGAGGTCCGAGCCCTTGACTGGAATCGAACCCGGGACCCTTCGGTCCACAGGCCGACGCTCTGTCCGCTGAGCCACGCCGGCGAGGGCTACATCCATCCTCTAAAACAGCCCTGCTGACCTGGCACCACCTGCTGTAGGTTGCCAGCGCCCTCACCCGGCTGGCACCGCGGCCCCAACCCTGACTGCGCTTCGGGGAAGACCCTGCGCCTTCACGCCGCTCGCCCCTGGTTCAGACACCCGCGCACGCGGCCGCCGGCTCCTGATGGCGCATGCACGCCGGCTACCACACCACTTTTTTACTTCCCAACATAGCAGTTTTGGTGCCTGAAGAAACTTTTTTTGAGACTTATCGGCGAACATGTACTGTTTCTGATCGCTTACATAGTACGGGGGCGGGGGGCGGGGGGCGAGGCACAAGGCGGTTCATGCTGCTCCTACGGAAAATAAACAATAATTAACCAATAATCGAATCTCCGAGGGAAGGGGGACGGACGAGATTAACCGAAGATCTTGCCTATGGACACAGAGAGGAGGGTGAAGGCCTGGGGTGGGCAGGGAACCAGGGAGAGGGGGCAGGGGAGGACAATAAAGACTTAAAATAATAATGATCATTATTAAGGTAATAATAACAATACAAGAATAAACTGGCTCCCACACTCAGAACCGCACACCCACGTGTGCACCACCTGGATGGAAACTCCCCGGTCACTATGTTGAAAAGAACGTTCTCCCCTGTTATCCAACCTCTCTGTAATCAGCTCTAAATGCACAAGCAAGTTCTTAAAACCACCTCACTTAGCAAATGCCCTTCTCTCCTGGCCGCCCACCCAGATGTCCTGAGTCCTGAGGCTGAAGCTAACATTTCTCGCTCTCACCTCCTCTCACGTCCCCCAGCCTCCCTACCCCAGGGAGGTCCCGCAGAGGCTCCGGCTGTCGCCTTCCCAGAACCATCCGATGGCCCTGGATTCCCTGTTCGTGTGGCTGGTTACGTGGAAGCAGCCCTGAGGGGCGAGGAAGGGGGCGCCCAGCTGGGGGGGGTGGGGGGGGCAGCGGTGGGAACAGTGGTGTCTAACAAGCCACTTCCAGCTTTCATTGCAACTCAGACGCTGAGTCGGCAAAGTGCTGATTCGCCCAAGACAAACCAGGAGGAACTCCCAGGGGATGAGGGGTGGGGCTGTGAGGGCCGGGCTGGGCGGGAGGGAGCGGCTGGTGGGCTGGCTGTGCGGCTGTGGCAGGGACATGGGCTCTGCGCCCGGGCCTCCCCGCCACGACCAGGGGCAGACAGCGCCTCCCTCCTCGATGCCCACTCGGACTGGCCCCGGGAGGAAGGCCCTGCTTTTCAGAAGTCACATGATCCCGTCTCTGACACCCCCTTTGCCAAACCCCCAGGTCCCGTCCACAGAGCGTCTCTGGCTCCTCCCGGGGCCCAGGATGGACAGCAGCGCTGGGGAGAGGGGCTTTGCTGGGTGTGGAGGAGGGAGGGCGGCAGGGTCAGGGGAGATGACGGGCAGGTGGGGGGACGCGAGGCGGTGACCCCAGGCTGGTGAAGGGGCTGGGCTCCGGCTTTGGAAGGAGGAGCCTGTAAGGGGGCATTTCAAAGGCGTGTCTGCCCAGAGGCACAGACAGATGGAGGGACAGGGCCGTCTGGAGGCCCAGAGAAGCCTCTTACTAAGGAAGCGCAGGCCTGGGCCTGACCGCCACCAGGACCTGCCCACTTAGGGATTGAGGACCAACTCCCCTGTGGGGTTATTTCCACAGAACCCCTTTCTCATCCACGGGCCCACAGCATCTTCTAAATATATATATTTTTTTCTTTTTTTTTCTCTAAATATATTTTTATTGATTTCAGAGAGGAAGGGAGGGGGGAGAGAGATAGAAACATCCATGATGAGAGAGAATCATGGATTGGCTGCCTCCTGCACGCCCCCTACTGAGGATCGAGCCCGCAACCCGGGCCTGTGCTCTGACCGGAAATCGCACCGTGACCTCCTGGTTCATAGGTTGACGCTCAACCACCAAATCTCGCCAGCTGGGCCATCAGCATGCCCTAGATGAGAAAGCTGATTCTAATCTCCCCACTTCCTTTTTTCTTTCCCTTCATTTCCTGGTTTCACCCCCTTCTCAGGCAAGGGTGTGGGCGACCGGGGCTCTGTAGGACTGCAGTTGCCGCAGGCCTGACACCTGCCCCAGAAGAGCTCTGGTGGGTGAAGGTGAGGGTGCCGCTGGCTTAGGAAGAGGCGGGGGGACGGAGAATATGAGCGATTCTGAAAACCAGGGGAGGAGAGAGGGTCACGTGCATGTGGCGTGACCTCGGGGCTGAGCCGGGCGTGCGGAGGCCGCTGCCTCGATGGTGCAGGCCGATGACGCCCGGCGGAGGCGGGCAGCGCTTCCTCTCCCTGCAGCTGCTGAGTGCGGTCAGGCAGGGTTTCAGGGTCGGAGGCTCCTGGGAGGAACCGGTCCCCACCGTCCTCACCGCACAAGCGGTGGGGGGGGGGTCCCAGCTTCTCGTGGGCACAGCCACCCGGACCTCAGCCAGGACCTGCAGAGGGGACACACACGCTGAGCCTCGGGCCTGGGAAGTAAACTTGACCGAGGAGGGGCTCATGCAGAGTCCACACCAGCCCCGGTTCTGCCAACGCCTAGCGACACCCTATCCCTGACTCTTCGGAAGAGCCAGGAGCCGGGGGTGGGAGAGGGTCGGACCCGCATCAGAACTCTCTCCGGCCTGGAGCGCGCCCCTCCCCTCCCCTCCCCTCCCCTCCCCTCCCCTCCCCTCCCCTCGGACAGCTGCCAGTCCATTCTCTGTGTCCGAGTGTTTCTATGTTGTTAGTTTATTTGTTCATTAGATTCCACACATGCGTGAGATCCTATGGCATTGTCCTTCTCTGACTGGCTCAGTGCACTCAGCACATGCCCTCCGGGCCCCTCCTGTGCTGTCGCAGATAAGATTTCCTTCCTTTGTGCAGGCGAGCGTGTGCCACTGTGTCCACCACCACAGCCTTTACCCACTCGGCTGCCATGGGCCCCGGGGCTGCTCCCAGGCCTTGGCTGTTGTAGATGACGCTGCAGTGAGCAGGGGGGTAGATCTGTTAGGACTCCCAGTCTCGCTGGGCGGCCTTCCGTCGTGCGTGTCCTGGGGGACCCAAGGTGAGGCCCCTTGCTCACTGAGCGGGGTGCTCCAGGAAGGCCTGTGCGGGAAATGAGGGCCCTCCTGGTGGGGGCATCTCCATGGCTATCGGCCTGTTCCTGCCCGGGGTCGCCCCTCAGGCCGGCTGAGTGCAAGGCCCAGCCCTGAGCACAGGGTCCGAGCTGCCGAGCAGGGCTGATTGCTGCGGGGGATTCGCCCCAGGAGGTCCCGTGCCTGCGAGCTCTCCCTCTGGATACACCGCTGGGGGGGGGGGGGGGGGCCGGGGGGGGGCTCCTCACTAATCCTGCTCTGACTCGGACCCCCGAAGGGGCCTCCGGTCCAGGCCCAGATCCGACGCTGTCAGGACTGGCTGGGCAGCCTGTCAGGAGCTGCACAGCATCCCCAGTGGGTGGCGTCACGCCCGGGCCTGGCGTGTGTGCGGGAGGACGCGCTGCGCACGAAGGCTGGGTTTACCAGCCCTGAGCCCGGGTCACCGGCGAAGGTCCCCAGCGCCCTGGCCGGTGGCTCCGTGGGTGGCAGCGGCATCCCTGCACCAAAGGGTCTCGGCTGTGGTTCCTGGTCAGGGCACACACCTAGGCTGCGGGTTCGGTCCCCGTGGGGGAGCGTACAGGAGGCAATCGATGTTTCTCTCTCTCCCTTCCTCTCTCTAAAACCAATAAACGCGTACCCTCAGGTGAGGATTTAAAAGGCGCCGAGCACCCGAGATGGCCCTCCGCCTGCCTCCAGCTGCGGGCCTGCGGGCCGGGCGGCGGGAGGGCCTGGGGTGCTGCAGTCCCCGGAGGTGGGCCTCCGTGAGTCACCAGGCGGGCGAGGTTAGCACTGGGAGCCGGGGCTGCGGCTGAGGCCTCTCCGCAAATGCCAGGCACACCGTCTAGCTGCCACGCTGCTGCCTGCAGACCTGTGTGCTCATGTGTGTGCATGTGTGCGTGTGTGTGTGTGCATGTGTGCATGTATGCATGTGTGTGCGTGTGGGGTGAGGCCAGCAGCGTTTATCAGGCCTGAACAAACCGAGGTCTGGCTGTTGGAGGGCGGGCGCTGCACCCCCTGGGGGAGAGGGAAATGGCCCCATCCCGCCCACACAGCTCCGTCTGTCCCGGATTCTGCCAGGAGCCCCACCCGAGCAGGCCAGACCTCCAGGGTCGGGAAGGTGAGGGTAGCGGACCTCCCGTGAAGGGCAGGCGCCAGTGAAGCTCACGGGAAGGTGCGGGGAGGCCCCTGAGCCAGGGCTCCTCACTAGCATCTCGCCCAGCGCTCTGGACTGGGAAGCTGGCTTGGGGTTGGGGCCCCAGGCTTTGCAGCGGGAACCCCACAGCTATGTCCCTGGGAACCTCGGCTGCCCCGCCTCCCCCGCCCCCGGGGAGCAGGGCCAGCCCTTCCTGTCAGCCTCGGTGTGACCGCCAGCCCCTGCTGTGACCCTCGGGGTAAGACTCCTCCTGGGGGGGAGGGGTCAGGTGGTTGGCGGGGTGATCTGGCTGCTCCCAGCTGGGCCCCGGGAAGGTGAGCGTAGCTGCCGCCGGTTTTGCTGCGTCTTGTATCCCCTCCAAACGGAAATGCTCTTAATGACGTGGTCCACAATCGCACGCCTTGGTGTTTACCCAAATGGCTGGGGAACCCGTCCACGCACACGCCTGTGCTCGAATCTATGCAGCCTTCCTCCTCGCTGCCACCCGGGGCCGAGACGCCCTGCCGCGGGCGGTGGAGACAAGCTGTGCCGTGTCCGGACCGTGGGACACTGTTCAGCACCAGGAAGAAGTGAGCTGCCGAGCCAGGAGCAGACGAGGAGGAAACGTAAGGAGCGTTGCTAAGCGAAAGACGCCCGCTGAACAGGCTGCCCACTGCAGATCTCAACCGCGTGTCACGCGGAGAAAAGCTAAGCCACGGGTCAATGGGGAGGGAGGGATGGGTAGGAGGGACATAGAGGATGTTTAGGGCAACGAGCCCACTCGTGTGACACCCTGGTGGCGGATACGCGGCCCCGTGCACTTGCCTAATGCACAGGATGTACAACACAGAGTGAGCCGTCCGGAAACGGGGGACTTCAGTGAATAATCGTGCACCGATACCGGCTCATCAGTTGTAACAAAGGACCTGAGATGCGTGTTATTAGGGGAAACTGAGGGAGGGACAGTAAAGGCAGTCTCTGTACAATGGGGCCTTGACTTGCCAGTGTCCCGGCTAAAGAGTTTTTTGAGATACCAGCTGTCTCTCACAGATTTTTTGCATTGAGTTGACAGAGTAATTTGAGTTAACGAGCTCCTTAACGAGCTCGATCTCAGAACAATTAAACTCGTAAGTCAAGGCCCCACTGTCTTTTCCGCTCAGCTTCTCGGTCCGTCTACAGCTGCTTTAAAAATAAAATCTATTCAGCCCGGCCGGCGTGGCTCAGGGGCTGAGCGTCAACCTATGAACCAGGAGGCCATGGTTGATTCCCAGTCAAGGGCACAGGCCCGGGTTGCGGGCTCGATCCCCAGTGTGGGGCGTGCAGGAGGCAGCCGATCCATGATTCTCTCTCATCATTGATGTTTCCATCGCTCTCTCCCTCTCCCTTCCTCTCTGAAATCAATAAAACATATTTGAAAAAATAAATAAGTAAAATCTATTCACTTTAAAACATAAACATGTCCACTCTTGTCCCACATAGCGCCCCCGGCTCCCATTTGTTTATGCTTTTGTTTGTTCCCTTGCCCGAGAAGATATATCCACATATGTGTCACTAAGAATGGCTAAGAGACGGCTGCCTAGGTGTTGTTTTCCCCAGGAGTTTTATGGTTTCAGGCCTTACATGTAAGGCTTGAACCCATTTTGAGTTTATTCTTGTATGTGGTGTGAGAAAGGGGCCCAGTTTCATTTTTTTTCTACGTGTCTACCCAGTTTTCCCAACACCATTTATTGAAGAGACTCTCCGGACCCCACCGTATGTCTCTGCCTCTTTTGTTCATTAAACATAAAGGCGTAGGTTTATTTCTGGGCTCTCTGTTATGCCCCATTTATATGTGTGTCTGTTTTTATGCAGGTCCCATGCTATTTTGATTACTATGGCCTTTAGTATGGAGCCTGCCACCCAGCAAGTGCCGGGACCGGGAATCGAACCCTGACCTCCTGGCTCCCAGGCCGGGGCTCCACCGGGAATGGAACCCTGACCTCCTGGCTTCCAGGCCGGGGCTCCACCCCTGAGCCAGGCGGGCTGTCCGGTGTTTGGAGGGAGGCATGGAGTCCGCGGAGGGCGCAGAGGGCGGGCATTTGAATGATGTTGCTTCCTGTTATCCGTTCGCTGCGCGCATTTTTCCTGAATGAATACAATGCGCCAGGCATCGTCTAAGGGCCCGGCGTGTCCCGAGGGCCCCGCGGACACAGACAGCCAAACCCCCATCCCTTCCCGGGGAGGGTGCGGGCCGGGCGGGGCGGGGCTGTCAGTGAAAGGCAGTGGATTCCTGCTCCGTGTCCCCGCCCCGGCCGGCCGCCCCGCCCACGACCCCGCAGGAGGCGGGCACTCCGCGCGCGCACCCGCCGGGACTTCCCCGCGCGCGGGGTCCGGGGAAGACGCTGTGGGTCTCGCCGGGCGCGTCGGGAGCAGAGTCTCCAGGCTCCACGGGCCACTCCACCCGCCCTGCCCGCCCTGCCCGCCCTGCCCGCCCTGCCCGCCGAGTCCGCTCTGCCCGCGCCCGCGGGAGGGATCGCCGCCGCGGAGCCGGGAGCGCGGAGCCCGGCTGTAGGGGGCCCACGGCCCGCGTCCCGACCGGAGAGGCGACCCCAAGCTGCCAAGGTACTGCGGGGACCGCGGGGTGGCGGGGGCGGGAGAAGGGAGCGCCGGCGCGGCGACCGCCCGGCCTGTGCGCGCCCGCAGCCGCTTCCCGGAATCCCTCCCGGGGCGCCTTCCCTCCGCCGCCCGCGCGCGTCTGTCCGTCTGTCTGTCCATCTGTCTGTCCCCGACCGCGCTGGGCCGGCCTCATCCCGGACCTGCACCCTGCCTCCCCCCGCGAGGATGTCCGCGACCCCCGGGCACTGGGCGCGCGGGTGTGCGCCGGGCGGAGGGGGGCGCAGCGGAGCGGCCCGGCCCAGGTTCCCCGGTCCTGCCGGATCCGTGGCTGGGAAGCTGGAGGGGGCGAGAGGGAGGAGGGGACCCCCTCCAGGGTCGGGAGGGGATGAGGGACTGGGTGCGAGTCGGACTGCGTTTCAGCCCGAGACAATGGACCAGTTCATCTGTCCCGAGTCTGTCCGTCCCCGCTCGTGTCCAGGGACGGCTCTATCGGAAGGTGCCAGCTGCCCGCCTCCTAAGCAGGCCACTGAGCCTCGCTTTGCTGTTTCTCTTTCCTAGAGGTCTGACCATCCCGGGGTCAGAGCTGGGGGGGGGGGGGGGCGGGACAGAGGCAGGCTGGGGGAGTCCTGGAGTCCACCCCCCACCCCCACTCGCGCTGGGGGTCACGAGCCACACCGGCCCTCACTTGGCCAGGCTTCCGAGTCCCCGCCCCAGCCCCCGCACACGTGCCCCTCAGGTTTAGGAGGAGCAGGGCCGGAGGGGGCGTTGCCAAGGCTACCGAAAACTCCCGCACACCTGCCCGCCTGCCCGGGATGAGGACCGCCTGGGAGGGCGGCCGTGTCCGGAAGGACTGGGCTTGTAAGTGCTGTCGTTTACAAGTTGCTTTTCCACTTCAGAGCCTCCAAAATCTGCGCGGCTGTCTCATTCTTATCTGTATTTCCTCTAACGTGTCTGGTGTATTTATGTGAAAGTGAAAGGAGACCTGCCTGGAATCGGGCTCCTATGACTTGACAAATGGTAATTTGTCTTAAAAAAAAAAAAAAAGAACTAGAAGAACCATCGTCCCAGAGATACTGTCTTAGAAGTGAAGCTTTCCTTAACCCCCGACCCAGCCGCCCACCTGCACACAGCCAGCTGGGCCTCATTTTCCTGCTATGGAAGGGGTCGTGGCATATGTATTCCTTGACTCTCAGTCATTATATTTCACCAAATCTAAAATGCTGTGAGCCCTGGCCAGTTTGGCTCAGTGGGTAGAGCGCCAGCCTGTGGACCAGAGGGTCCCGGGTTCGATTCCGTTCAAGGACACATACCTCTGTTGCAGGCTCCTCCCTGGCCCGGGCCCTGGTCAGGGCGCGAGCAGGAGGCAACCAATCGATGTGTCTCTCTCACATCGATGTTTCTCTCTATCTTTCCCTCTCTCTTCTACCCCCCCCCCCAAAAAAAAACCGATGGGAAAATATCCTCGGATGAGGGTGAACAAAAAAATAAAATGCGGTTGAGGGTAAGGTGCCCTTTTATTTCCTCTGACCACGTAAGAAAGGCTGTCAGCCACGCCGCCTGCACCGTGGGCGACGCAGATTGCAGGGCTGTCTGCCTGTCAGGAGGAAGTGGGCACTTCCCATCGGGAAACGCACTCAGCTGCCCTCCTGGGGACTCCCACTGCTTTAAAGAATGAACTGGCCCCAGCAGTTCCGGGAAGAGCAGGGCTCGTGGTGGGATGGGCCCGGTTGGCCAGGGTGAGGTGCTGAGAACTGGAGGAGACAGAGAAAGCGCGAGCCCCGCTGGGGCTGCAGGAGCCCCGTGTCCCACGGGCCGCTCTCCAGCTGCACGGGGGAGAGTGCTCTGAAGCACTGCCGTCGCTGTTTTAGTTCTGAGGTTTGAAAAAACATTTAAAATGTGCGTTCGCACAACCACCAGAAACTAGACGGGGAATCGATCGGCACAATTGAAAATGCCCCGGTGAGGAGGAAGGAGGGAAGGAGGGAGGGGCCTTCGCACGCTTGCTCGCTCCTTTCCTGACAGAGCAGCAGGCCCTTCCTGCTGGTCAGAGGCCAGGGTGGTGGGCAGGTCCCTGGGCGAGCAGGGAAAGCCAGCCCGGAAGCAGGAGGGCCTCCCTCGGACCAGTGGTGGACTCACTTCTGCCCTCCCAGGAGCCGGGAGCCGGGAGCCAGGAGCCAGGAGCCGGGAGCCTGCCCCCAGGACACTCCACTCCACAAGCCCTTCCCGGAGGGTCCAGGCGTCCCACAGAGGCGCACTCCCTGGTCCCCATCCCAGCACCACCCTCCGAGCCAGAGTCTTTACAGAACAGCCCAGCCGGCCGCGTGGCTCAGTGGTTGAGCATCAGCCTATGAACCAGGAGGTCGGTTCGATTCCTGTCAGGGCACAGGCCCGGGTTGCAGGCTCCATCTCCAGTGTGGAGCGTGCAGAGGCAGCCGATCCATGATTCTCTCATCATTGATGTTTCTCTCTTCCTCTCCCTTCCTCACTGGAAGCAATAAAAATACATTTTTAAAAATAAGTAAAGCCTTTACAGAACCAACTGGAATCGGGCACCGATGTAAGAAGAGTTAAGATTTCACGCGCTGCATCGCAGTAGCAGGTGGCAGCGTAGGTCCGTGAGCGAGGCGGGCAGAGACGCCGTGGGGAGGACACGGTCCAGGCCGAGCCTGCGGGGAGTCTGCCTGGAGAGGAGGTAGCGCTCTTGTTCAGAAGGAAATGTCACGGTCGCCTCCAACCCTCCACCGATCTGATGACAGTGAGAATTCAGAGAAACAGCCCAGAGGCGAGAGAATGTGAGGGCCGAGGCGGAAAGGAGGCTGCAGCCTCGAGAGTCAACTGAAGGCGCTGGAAACGTCCCAACAGCAGACACAGACGCGGCAGCCTGGGCTCTGCCGGGCAAGCACGTCTCACCGGGCGGCATCGCCCACGGGCCGCTGAGAGGCGGGGTGGAGTCCTGAGGAAGAGCCCAATGCGGAGCGCACACAGCCCCCCAGGCCTCGGGGAGCGGGTCCCCGAGGGGGAGACCCGCCAACGGGACCGCAAGTGCCAGCACAGACGGGAGGAAAGAAACGGTGTGAAATGGAGCAGAAATGGTCCTTAGGCTCCAAGAAGCGCCAGCACAGGGCTCGCCCGTCCAGTCAAGCCTCGCTCCCCTCCGTCTCTGGGCCTCAGCTGGGCATTTCCAGTTGCTGCTCAGTGCCGTTCCAAACTGAAAAGCTGAGTTCCAAGGAGTCGCCTGCTTTCCCGCCTGCTGCATGCTGTGCACCGCCACATCCAGGGCCTCGGCCTGAAGGTGCCAGCCCCACACCCAGCCGGTGGGCTCCCCAAGGACCTGCCCCAGCCTCGGCAGGCTGACATGGCCGAGGGCCTCACCCTCTGCTCCCGGCATCTGGGGGCAGGGCGGCCCTGGATGGCCACCCCCGGGGGAAGCAGGATACTGCCGGCCGGGAAAAGGCCGCTGCCACCCCCTGCACACACCCCAGGGAGGCCTCGCGGCCACAGGGCTCCCCGGCCGGGGATCCCACGCCATGGGGGGACCCTCCCCTGCAGATGACGGGGAGCCAGGCTGAGGGACCGAGCTCCAAGCCCAGGCTTGGGGTCCCGGGGGCCCATCAGACGTAACCGGCAGAGACCATCCGAAGATGAAGTCGTTCAGAACTCGCACGGCCACCGAGAGCAGCCACCAGGCCTGGGTCTTCTGCGCATGGGCCTGGGGCAGAGCCGCCGCTGCGGGGGACGGGCTGGCCTGCTGTCGTCAGGGGGAGACAAGCAGCTTCCTGAGCGATGCCAGGCAGGACGCCAGGCGAGGCCCGGAATCTTCCGAGCCAGCGAGAGCCCAGCTCCGGGCATTCTGGTGGGAAGTGGGGTGTGAGCCGCCGCTGTGGCTGAGCATTGACCCCTGAACCACGAGGTCACGGTTCTATTCCAGGTCAGGGCACAGGAGGGGTGGGGGTGGGAGGGGGGTTGTGGATTTGATCCGCAGTGTGGGGTGTGCAGGAGGCAGCTGGTCAATGATTCTCATCATTGATGTTTCTATCTCTCCCTCTGCCTTCTTCTCTCTCTAAAATCAATAAAAACATTTTTAAAAAGAAAGAGAGTGAGAGAGAGTGAGAGAGAGAGGGGAGTGTGAGTCACCAGGAGCACGAGGGGGAGCGGTATTTCCTGGGTCCCCTGGCCCAGAGTAGGAGAGCGGGACTTCTTTTTTTTTCCCTCAAAAAATTTTGAAAATCTTTATTGTTGAAAGTATTACATACGTCCCCTTTTCCCCCATCGACCCCTCCACCCCACCCCAGGCCTTCAGCACCCTGTTGTCTGTGTCCGTGGGTTATGCAGACACGCATCCAAGGTCTTTGGTAATTACCTCCCACCCACCCACCCTCCCCCGCCTTCCCTCTGAGATTTGGAGAGCGGACTTCTCGTTGTGTTGTTGTGTGTGTGTGTGTGTGTGTGTGGTTGTGTGTGTGTGTGGGTGTGTGTGTGTGTGAGGTTGTGTGTGGTTGTGTGTGTGTGTGAGGTTGTGTGTATGTGGTTGTGTGGTGTATGTGTGTGGCTGTATGTATGTGGTTGTGTGGTGTGTGTGTGTGTGAGGTTGTGTGTTTGTGGTTGTGTGTTTGTGGTTGTGTGTATGTGGTTGTGTGGTGTGTGTGTGTGGTTGTATGTATGTGGTTGTGTGTGTGGTTGTGCGTGTGGTTTGTCTGTGTGGTTGTGTGTGAGGTTTGTGTGTGTGGTTGTGTGTATGTGGTTGTGTGGTGTATGTGTGTGGCTGTATGTATGTGGTTGTGTGTGTGGTTGTGCGTGTGGTTTGTCTGTGTGGTTGTGTGTGAGGTTTGTGTGTGTGGTTGTGTGTATGTGGTTGTGTGTGTATGTGTGTGTCTGGCTGCTGAAGGCACTGAGCCTGCTCTGTAGACGGGACGCGGGGCGGGGCCGCCAGGAAGAACACGGTTACAGACGTGCACACAGGGTCTTTGGTGATTACCTCCCGCCCCCCACCAGAGGCCGCAGGGCAGGTCTCGGCGCAGGGAGCCACCCCGGGTTGGCATCTGCAGTCTGGGTGCGCCCGCGGCTAAGGAATGTCCCTGCCACGCCGGCCTCTGCGGAGGGGAGTGGGAGCGGCCACGGGTGACAGAGACATCCCTGTGGGCGTTCCGAGTGGGTGCAGGGTGAGGGGCTGCGCTGGGGCAGAGGGGCCTGGAATCTCATTAGGGGGGGGTCCTAGAGTCCCCGGTCCCTCGAGGGGAGCACCTGCTGGTACCTGCGCTGCCCCCGCAGTCAGGAGGACTCAGCGTGTGTTCGGCGTGACCTCAGCCTGCCCTTTGCGGGCACCCTTCCTGCTGAGGGGCTGGCTGCGGCCTCTGCTGGGCCAGGACTCCCGCGTTTACAGAGCCTCCGCTGGATGCGGACAGAAGCTCTGAGGGCGAGCCTTCCCTCGCCACCTCGGAGGAAGGAGGCTTTCAGAGGCGAAATGCAGACGCTAAGAAAGAACATTCCTTGAGCTATGAAAACATCAAACTCAGAAACTTCTGCGTGGCTTGAAAAACAAACACAAAAATCCAGCATAAACACATCGATGGGCAACTGATGTGAAAAGGGGGACTCACCCCGAGGCCCAGGCCTCCCCGCCCCCGGCCCCCCCCAACCTCCGTGGGCCTGCGTGTACGTTGCTGCGGCCCCCGGGTGAGAATGCGGCCTTTCCCATCGGAATCGCAGATGCGCCCTCTGCCCGGTGCCGACCGCTGCCCTTCCGGACCCACCTCCACCCCCCACCCTTTGCTTTGCCCGGGACCCTGTCTTCTGCGGGGACAGCCACCAGCGCCTGCTCGCTGACTTCCGGTTGGGTTCAAGCCCGAGCAGAGGGCGGGAGGAGCGTGGTGGGTCGTTTCTCTGTCCCTCAGCGCCCTCCCTGCACGTCCCGGGCTGGCAGAGTCCGGCTCCAGCCACAGCCGCACACCGGGCCTCTCCTCCCAGGGCCCTGATTGGCACCTGCCCTTTGCCCCTGGGACCCAGGGTGGGAGGCGGCCCCCGCTGTGGTGTCTTTAGCCGCTGCGTTCACAGTTTGCCTACATCCTGTTCACACATCTGGTGGTTAAAGACGATCTCGCCGTTTCCTGACGGACAGGTGCCGCTCGCTGAGGGGACTGACTCACAGGCCCTTTGGCCGAGGGTCCAACCTGGAAGGTTCCCCTTCACTCAGACACGCCCACGAGCAGAAGGACACGCCCAGGAGCAGGGCCAAGGTCGTTCAGCACAGAAAAGACAGAAGCAATTCCAGTCGCCATCGGAGGGCCTGGGGTTATGAATGGTGCACGTCCGCGGAAGAGGCAGAGCGACTATTTCAAAGCAACAGGAAACTCTGGTGCTAATGTAGGCAGATCCCCCCAGTACGTGTGTAAGTGGAAGAGCAGGGGCAGGACAGGGCATGGATATGCCATCTTTTATATAAAAACGTG
The DNA here is from genome assembly GCF_028538775.1 of Myotis yumanensis. Taxonomy (NCBI): domain Eukaryota; kingdom Metazoa; phylum Chordata; class Mammalia; order Chiroptera; family Vespertilionidae; genus Myotis; species Myotis yumanensis. The sequence continues at coordinate 215,681,497 of NW_027223753.1, read as the reverse complement.
GGAGAAAAATAGGTTTGTTTTGCTGATGCATAAAGGCATTCTGAAAGGCTCATCAAAAAAATAATAGTAGCCCAGCTGGTGTGGCTCAGTGGTTGAGTGTTGACCTATGAACCAGGAGGTCATGGTTCCATTCCCGGTCAGGGTACATGCCCAGGTTGTGGGCTCAATCCCCGGTAGGGGGCATGCAGGAGGCAGCCCATCCATGATTCTCTCTCATCATTAATGTTTCTCTCTCTCTCTCCCTCTCCCTTCCTCTGAAATCAATAAAAATATCCTATATAACCCTATATAATAAAAGGCTAATATGCAAATCAACTGAAGGGCGGAACAACCGGTTGCTATGAAGGGCGGAACAACCGGTTGTTATGACATGTACTGACCACCAGGGGGCTGATGCTCAATGCAGGAGCTGCCTCCTTGGCGGTCAGTGAGCTCCCACAGGGGGAGCTCCACTCAGCCAGAAGCCAGGCTCACGGCTGGCGAGCACAGTGGGAGTGGCAGGAGCCTCTCCTGCCTCCGCAGCAGCGCTAAGGATGTCTGACTGACAGCTTAGGCTGGGGAGCGGGCCTAAGCCGTCAGTCGGACATCCCCCGAGGGCTCCCGGACTGTGAGAGGGCTTAGGCTGGGCTGAGGGACCCCTCCCAAGTGTACAAATTTCATGCACCGGGCCCCTAGTTTTAAAATAATAACAAAAGTCGTTTTCTAAAGGAAGCAAGTCTCTTCACTGTCTACTTTGTTGTATGTTTAAAATTTTGGAACCAGATTACTGTGTTACCTGCTCAAGAGTTAAAATTTCTTCCTGCCTCGGTGGGGAACGCAGAGGCTGACTCAGGGTGCTTGTGGACGTGGGGGGAAATGGTCCTGCTCTCGTCTTGTCTCCTCCCGTTTTAATGAGACGCTTCCGAATTGTGATCGCCCGATACTGATCTCCTTTCAGATGTGACCGTGAGGAGGGACTTAGGAAGCAGCAGAGATGCTGTGGGCCCGCAGTGCCATTGCGATTAGACTGGCTAGTTTGTATCTCATGGGTAAGTGACACTTTTTATCTTCGCTCTTGTGGGAGCCAGCCTGCGAAGCCGTCGTCACTGAGCCCTTTCGGGAGGGGGGTGGCGGGGGGGCAGCACGCTGAGACCCCGTCTCGGCCTGCCCACGGGCCAGGGCCAGGGCCAGGGGGAAGGTGGACAGGAAGCCGGTGCTGAGAGGTGTCTGCCCAACGGTCACTTTTAGGAAAACAGACAAAAACAAGAGCGGCTGAAGGCTCGCTAAGGGCGGGAACTCCCGCCCGTGGGCCCGGCCGGCGTTTCTGCTAACGCCCTCCCTGTGGCCCAGGTGGAGGTAGTGCCCACTCCGATCTGGAGCGAGGCCAAGCCCTGACGCCGGCCAAGGTCACCACACTGAGCGGCGACCCTGAACTGTGGCTCCACGCTCCGTTTTTTATTGATTGCTTTCCTCCCGGCATACGTGTGCCTCCGCCTGCCTTTCCGGTGACTCTGTTTTAGCATCACTGTGTCCTCTGTCTGTCATCTGTTCCGGGCAGGACGGCCCGTCACTGCGGGGTATCTGCGGCCCCCGCGGACGGGAAATGTCCCCCACTCACCATGACACCCCGCAGGCAGAGGACAAGCGAGTCCCCAGCCCCTGCATCCTCCCTCCCCCCCCGGCCCCCCCCCTCGGTGACCATCTTCACTTCTGAGGTTTATTAATGAGCAACATGCTTCTTTATATTCGGAGGATTTTTCCGGGCGAGGACTGCTTCTCAGGGCAGTCCCTCACCCGCCACGCACCAGCCCCCACCTCTCCTGTGGGGTCCACTCCGCACAAGAGAGTCTCCGTTCCGTGCTCGCACACGTGTGTGAGAGGAGGCCCGCGCGGAGCGGCAAGTGTGAACGGAGCCCCGAGAGGGTGCTGTCTGTCTAACGCGGCTTTCTTCCTCCTAGTGCACGTCGGGCCCTCGCTGGGTGCGCCGCAGCCTTCGCTTGGTAAGAGGCCTCTCCTGATCCACTGGACGCTGGAAGGTCGGGGGCGGGGTGGCCGGTCAGATGCCTAAGATGTGGGCAAGTTTCTTTCCGATCCCAGATCTGTTGCCCATTTTGTTTGATGGTCCCCTTTGCCTCACAAAATTATTGTAAGAAATTAACGCCAGAGGCCATTTTAAAGCCCCTTGGAACAGCGGTTCTCAACCAGTGGGTCGCGACCCCTTTGGGGGTGGAACGACCCTTTCACCGGGGTCGCCTAAGACCATCAGAAAACACATACATAATTACATATTGTTTTTGTGATTCTTCACTATGCTTTAATGATGTTCAATTTGTAACAATGAAATTGGGGGTCACCACAACATGAGGAACTGTATTAAAGGGTCGCGGCATTAGGAAGGTTGAGAACCACTGCCCTAGAAGATTCTCCCATTTAAAAGCCCTGACTAGGAGAATGCGGGACCCGCAGGCTACGCCAAGCAAAAGATGGCCCTGGAATAATTCCCCTCATTTGGCGTTCTTCCACCAGTCCCTAAATTTGTAGTTGACTGTGTTGGGGTGACACTGGTTAATAAAGTCATACAGGCTTCAGGCGTACAGCCCCACAGCCCACCATCTGTGTATCGCATTGTGCATTTACCACCCCACGTCAAAAAGCATTTTTAAACTAAACTTCTTGCACACATATGCAAACCTGCCCACCAAGCTTCCCTCCGTGTTAAATGCGTGTCCAGCCGGTGCTGGGCGCTGCGGGAGGGTGGTGGGAGGCTGAGGGGGTCGGAGGCACTGTGAGCAGACCGTCCCAGCTGCCCAGCACTGGGTGCCTCGGGGCTCGGTTTCACAGTCTGCAGAATGGGTCTGCAGCGCCTAAGTCAGCATTGTCCTGGGGACTCAGTGCCTGGGGCACAGGTTCTTCTCCCGGCCCCCTGGCACGGGGAATGAGGTCAGTGGGGGATTCCCAGGAGGAAGGGCCTGCGGCTGGCCTGGCGGAGCAGCGGAGGAAGGGCAGGGAGAGGAGTTGGAGGGGAGCCGAGGGAATGGGGCCAAGATGGCATGGGCATTGTGGTCCAGTGAGCCGCTGAGCTCGGCGAGCACTGGGGGCGGCCCAGTCTGTGTACACGTTGCTGACGGCCTGCGTGTGCCCTGAACACGCCTGTGTCCTGTGCTGCTCGTTGGTTAATGGGGTCGGGAGAGCCGTTCCCTTCCAGAGGGTTCAGGGGCGCCGGGCTCCCGAGGGCTTCTTTGCCGGGAACCTGGGCTCCAGATCCCAGGGGGCGGGCTGCGCGGCCTGGACTCCCTGCTTCAGCGCTCTGTGTTTTTTCTCCTGCTTCCCTCTAGCGTCTTCAGATGAGTCTTGCATTTTCAGCCTGACCTTGAGGAATTTCCGGCCAATATTATCCTGGGAATTAAAAAACCGCTCCATTGTCCCAACTCACTACACGCTGCGGTACACGATCATGAGGTTCGTTTCGCGTCTCGTTCTTCTCTAGCTGAATGCATGACCTTCGACTTCGTGGGCGGGAGGGTCGGCTCTGAGGCAGGCTTCTCCCTCTCTCTCTCCCTCTCTCTCTCCACGCCCCACCCCCACCCTCTGGGGGGTGTGGTGTGTGTGTGTTTTCTTGGGAACTTGAAAAACCCAGAGACAAACGCTTATCTGTTTAACCCTTTGAGTGTCAACCAGTATCCTAGGAACTATGCTAAAACTGCCAAGGCATTTTTGCTGATTTTACAGCAGTTTAGGGAAAAAATTATGAATCGCAAGTAAATGAAGTCACATATTCGAAAACTTAAGGAAACCTTTACTACATTTGTTTTCATCTTTGACGTATGCTGTTTGCTGATTGTATTATAAAATGCTAGTAGAAAAAAAAAATTTGAACAGAACATATAATGTTAAAATAGAGGGACACCCTTCTCCAATATCTTCCACAAAATCGTCACCTTCACAGCAAGAATGGACATACTTAGCAATGTCATCATCACTAATAAAAGCAGACTTAGAGCTGGACGCCATTTCGAAGCTTTAGGGCTACAAAATCTGGGTAAACTTCATAAAATCTAGTACCTGTGAAAAATTAGGCAGATGAATGCCAGCGGTCAATTTCAGAACTACAAACGCTCGGCATCGTGAGTAACTGCACCTCGGTGCCGCCTGTCAGTACAGAGAGCTCCTAGCATCTAACAGTGGCCCTGCGGGAGGAGCGCCATCGCGCCCCCGGCACGCAGGGGTTAACTGAGTGGGATCCTTGGACAGTTCCCTGCTGTTTGGGACAAAGCTCACGTGGATGACCAAAGCGAGAGGCAGAAGCAGCCCCGCCCTCACCCGGGACCTGGGCTGTTGGAACGTGCCCCCTTTTCTGGGACAGGAGTCCGGGGGCCGGGACCAGCGCCGTGGCCTGGCTCACTGTGCTTTTCTCGGGGACACAGGGGACACGGGGAAAAGCTCCCGGGCCCAGAGTGCAACTTGGTCACCGCTGTCACCCTGGGGCCCGGGCCACCAGCTCCGTCTGAGTTCAGCCTCCCGCCTCGGGGCCTTGCAGGGTCAGCTATGTGATGGACAAGCCTCCTTTGCTCTCCCCTTCCCGCGTGGGACAGTCACCCTCCCAGGTCCCACGTGGGCCCAGGAGCCCCTCAGCGTGTCCTTTGGTTCATTGCTTATTTGCCATCGAGCTGTTACCACTCCTGACAGACACCGGGCACCTTTTTTTTTTCTTTTTTGTAGAATATATTTTTATTTCAGAGAGGAAGGAAGAGGGAGAGGGAGGTAGAAACATCAGTGATGAGAGAGAGTCATGGACCGGCTGCCTCCTGCACGCCCCACGCTGGGGGATCGAGCCCACAACCCGGGCCTGTGCCCTGACCGGGAATCGAACTGTGACCTCCTGGTTCCTAGGTCGACGCTCAACGACTGAGCCCCCCGCCGGGCCTGGTGGGCCTTGTGAGCCTCTGCTTTGGCCCCGGGCACAGGGCCTGCCTTTCGAAGCCGAGGAGCCCGCAGGGCCGTGCTGCCCTCCAGCGCACAGGCGGGCTGAGCACAGGGCCTTGGGGTCCTCGGCTGGGAGAGACGGGTCTCGGTGGAGCACCCGAGATTGCCCGGGAGGGGCAGGGCGCCCCAGGGCCTCCCCCATGAACGCCCCAGGCTCGCTCATCGCGGGTGTTTCCTGGGCGCCCCTACATGCCGGGGACAGCGTGACCCCGCTCCCCGGCCCTGCTGGCAGCAGGCGCAGACAGCCATGAACAGATCCCGGTACACTGAGCGGGTGGGAGATGCTCTGAACGGACATGTACAGGGAGCGGGTTGGGGGGGAGGGACTGGGACCCCCAGCTGCACCCCGGATGGAGTCTCCTCATGTAAACACCTGTTTTCCTTGTCCCGTTCTTTTCCTATCAAAGTAAACCAGAAGCCCTGCAGCTGGTCCCGGAGTGCGCCAACATCACGCGGCCCTCCTGCGACCTCACGCACCAGTGGCACAACCTGAACGAGATGTACCTGCCCTGGGTCATCGGGTCCCGGGGGAGCGCCACGCTGGTCAACTGTGCGGGCATTGTCTCCCCATTCGTGGAAAGTGAGTTCTCCCGTTTCTCAGCCTCGGTGTCCCCACGATCTCAGTGTCGTGTTCTGCCGGGAAGCAGGCAGGTCTGCAAGGTGCTGGGCCTCGGGCCGGGCTCCCTCCCGGCCGGCCGCTGCCCGGCTGTGGCCTGTGGCCTGTGGCCTGTGGCCGAGCGGTTCCTCGCTGCTCTGAGCCTCGGTTTTCCTGTCTGGTCAGTGGAGCGGCTCTCCCTGTGGGAGGCAGACACGGGCAGTAGCCATTGCTGCCTGTTGGCTCGTTTTCTTGTTTTGTTTTATATGTTTTTATTGATTTCAGAGAGAGGAAGGGAGAGGAGAGAGAGACAGACAGACAGACAGACATCAATGATGAGAATCATGGATCGGCTGCCTGCTGCACACCCCACACTGGGGATCAACCCCGCAACCCGGGCCTGTGCCCTGACCGGGAATCCAACCGTGACCTCCAGGTTCATAAGTCAACGCTCAACCACTGAGCCACGCCGGCCGAGCCGTGTGGTTTGATTCACCGCCTGACGGGAAGCGGGAGCAGGGTCCCCTGGCCCGTGACCTGAGCTGTCACCCCTCTTGGGGCCAGTGTTCTCCTTAGTCCTGCAACGCCTCCCCCAAATCACACCTTAGGAGCCTTTTGACATGTGAGTGCCGGGTGGCCCTGCCCTCCCTCCGCTCCCGATGGCGCCTGAGTTCACAGCCCCACGGCAGGTGACAGCGGCCTCGGCCAGACCCCGGCTACTTGCTTTCTCAGTGTCCTCATTTGCAACCTGCTTCCAGGAGAAAGGTTCAGTGTTCGCTCCTGTTGAAGGCGGCGAGGGCGTGTGGTGACGACAGCCGCCTGCGGGGGTGAGGGGCGTGGGGGAGGGGTCAGCGCAGGTCCCCAGGAGGCCGTTCCTGTGGGTGTGAACACAGGCACCTCTGTGTCTCCAGGCGAAGAAGAGGAGAAGCACAACTCAGGCTGTGGCCGTGAGGGCGTTAACGAAAGTATATTAAGGTCATAATAAGATGCCCGGCCGCGTGGCTCAGTGCCTGAGCGTTGACCTGTGAACCAGGAGGCCGAGGTTTGATTCCCGATCAGGGCACAGGCCCAGCTTGTGGGCTCCATCCCCAGTAGGGGGTGTGCAGGAGGCAGCCGGTCCATGGTTTTCTCCCTCTCGCTTCCTCTCTGAAGTCAATAAAAATATATTTTTTTAAAAAAGAAAGTAAAAATGAGATATCATTTTTCAAGACTCAAAACAGCAGGTATTAAAAATATGTAAATGCCCAGGTGTAAGGAAAGGTAGGGCATCTGCTTTGGCAGAGTCTTTGGGGAGGGATTGCAGTAAGGGTTGGAAGCCTTAACCCCTGCCTGCCCTGACCCACATTTCCCGTCATAATTTATCCTAAAGAGATGATGGGCCAAGGCAAAGATTTAGCTCCAAGAATACTCACAGATACACAGATTCTACTCACAAAAATTAGGGTCAGCCTAATGCTCAAAGCAGTGAGTCCGTTCAATCGCGGTGCAGCCGCTCTGCGGGAGAGAGTGAGCCGTGAGGAATTGTGATGAAGGTCAGGGGTCAGCCGACACTCTGTTTGGGCCAGAGAAAAACCCGCTAGACCAGTGGTTCTCAACCTTGGCTGCACGTTAGAATCCCCTGGGAATCTTTTTAAAATCCTGATTTCTGGGCCTCATCCTCCGGAAATTCTGTTTCTTTGTTACACTCCCAGGTGATTCTAATGTGCAGTCAAGGCTGAGAACCACCGCGTTAGACTGTGCAGGCCACCTATGGTCTCTGTGACACAGTCTTCATTTGCTTACAACCTTTTCAAAACTAAAAACCCTTCTCAGCTTGCAGGCTGTGCAGAAATTCAACCACAGGCCAGAGTCCGCCAGCCCTTCGTATCGATAAATATGCGCTGATATACGTATAAAATAAGTGAAAGCATAGGCCGTGTAAAACATTGTGGGTAAAGAATGGTTTAGTTTTCGCTGAGGAGGGTGTGTGTGTGTGTGTGTGTGTGTGCACACGAATTCCATTTACATATGTCTGTGTCTGTTCACACACATACAGTAGAGACAGAAGATGACCAACCACATTCAGAAACTGTCCATATTTTCTGATATGTCTGCAGTGGTTGTGTATTATCGTTGCCGTTAGGGTTTGGCCAGTGACTCGGGCTGTGAAAGAATTCCCAGGGAGCCCTGACCGGTGTGGCTCAGTGGATAGAGCGTCGGCCTGCGGTCTGAAAGGTCCCAGGTTCGATTCCAGTCAAGGGCATGTACCTTGGTTGCAGGCACATCCTCAGGAGGGGATGTGCAGGAGGCAGCTGATCGATGTTTCTAGCTCTCTATCACTCTCCCTTCCTCTCTGTAAAAAATCAATAAAATATATTTTTTTTTAAAAAAAAGAAAGAAAGAAAGAATTCACACCGAGAGGAGAGATGCGGAGAGGAAGTTTATATCACTTTCCGAGGGAGGAAAGGGCCAGGTATTGCTGCTGGTCGCCACAGGGCACCAGCAAAGGGTGGCCTGGTCTTTTAAGCGGTGGCTGTTGCTAAGCAACAAAGAAGGGAGGAGTTGGGGGCCGGGTGGAGCAGATACCAGGGGCCATCCTGAAAGGTTACAGTTTGTTTGTTTTCTAGGAACCAGACAGATGTCCTAGGGAAGTGTCTTATCGCTGTTTTCCCCAACCCTGTAGAACATGCCTAGAGCAAAGGTTATAGCGTTCAAAAGAGGCCTGTTCGGAGGGGAGGGGCCATGGGACTTCCCTTCTAACGAGAGCAGCGGTTCTCCACCTGTGGGTCCGACCCCTTTGGCGGTCAAACGACCCTTTCACAGGGGTCACCTAAGACCATCCTGCATATCAGATATTTACATGACGATTCATCACAGTAGCAACATGACAGTCATGAAGTAGCAACGAAAATAATGTTATGGTTGGGTCACCACATGAGGAACTGTGTTTAAAGGGCCGGAAGGTTGAGAACCACTGAACTAGAGATTCGTTGGTGTCAGTGATCCCTGAGTTGAAGCAACAGGGAGGAGGGGATGCAAGAATGTAGGCTTGAGAGTAGTCTACCTGGTCCCGTTTGAGTCAGAGGAGCCGTCGGTCACGGGTGTAGTTACCAGGTGCTTCTCATAGATTGTGGGAGGCCACAGCGAGGAAGAGAGGCCTGTGTGTCCCGTCTTTACAATGGCAATGGGGCAGGAAGTCAGTTTTACTTCTGTATTTAGAATAGAGGCTGAACATTGGGTAAGGACTGACTTCTATCCCACTTCGTGTGGTAACACTAAGCAAATCACTTTGGTTGGTCCCAGCTTCTCATCAATTAAAAAGAGAACTAAAAGAACGCTTCTGGAAAATAATTTAAAACAAGTAAAGCCCAGGCCTCCAGGAGGAGCGCAGGCAGATGGACAAGCGGACAGCCGGGCAGGAGGAAGGCCCTCCGGGCACGTGGGCGCGGTTGCTGGCTGGCACGGGGTTTGCCTCTGACTTTGTTTTCTGCGCAGTGATCCTGGAGCCCCCCGAGTTTGAGATCGTTGGCTTTGTGGACCACCTTAACGTGATACTGAAATTTCCACCCTCCTTGCCCAAGTTGCCGCCTGGGAAAGGATTATGGCTTCGCATGTCACTTTCCATAGAAGAGGAGTCAGAGGGGATTGTGAGGCAGGTAAGAGGTCAAACAGTTCTGAGTTGGTAATGACACTTTTTTACACATATACTAGAGGCCCGGTGCACGAAATTCATGCACTCAGGTGGAGGGGGGTGTCCCTCAGCCCAGCCCGTGCCCTCTGGCAGTCCGGGAGCCCTCGGGGGATGTCCAACTGCCAGCTTAGGCCCACTCCCCGCTGCACTCGCCATCCATGAGCCCGGCTTCTGGCTGAGTGGCGCTCCCCCTGTGGGAGTGCACTGACCACCAGGGGAAAGCTCCTGCGTTGAATGGGATCAGGCCCAAACCAGCTCTCCAACATCTCCCGAGGGGTCCTGGATTGCGAGAGGGTGCAGGCCAGGCCGAGGGACCCCACGGGTGCACAATAGGGGATGCGGGAGGTTGGCCAGCCGGGGAGGGACTGCGGGAGGGCTCGAGGGTGTGTCCAGCCCATCTCACTCAGTCCCAATCGGCCGGACCCCAGCAGCAAGCTAACCTACCTGCCAGAGTGCCTGCCCCCTGGTGGTCAATGCACGTCATAGAAAGCAGTTGAGCAGCCTTAGCATATCATTAGCATAGTATGCTTTGATTGGTTGAACAGCCAACCAGTTGACCAGACACTTAGCATATTAGGCTTTTATTATATAGGATATACACTTTTTTTAAAAAAATAAATAAATAAAGTTATTTTTGCCCTAGCCAGTTTGGCTCAGTGGATAGAGCATCAGCCTGCAGACCAAAGGGTCCTGGGTTCGATTCTGGTCAAGGGCACATACTTTGGTTGCAGGCTCCTCTCTGCCCCAGGCCCTGGTCAGGGTGTGTGCAGGAGGCAACCAATCGATGTGTTTCTCTCATATCAATGTTTCTGTCTTTCTCTCTCTCTCTCTAAAAATCAATGGAAAAATATCCTTGCGTGAGGATTTAAAAAAATAAATAAAATGAAAATAAAGGTATTTGTAACTAGTGGGGTCCCTTGGTCTGGCCTGCGGGATCGGGCTGAATCTGGCTCTCTGACATCCCCCAAGGGGTCCTGGGTTGCAAGAGGGTGTAGGCCAGGCCGAGGGACCCCACGGGGTGCACGATAGGGGATGGGGGAGGTTGGCCAGCCGGGGAGGGACCGTGGGAGGGCTCCAGGGTGTGTCCGGCCCATCTCACTCAGTCCTGATCGGCCGGACCCCAGCAGCAAGCTCACCTACCAGTCGGAGAGGCTGGATCTTCAGTGGTTTGTTCTCTGGATTAGTTCACTAAGAATACTGGAGTGAGTGCGGCCAGCGTGGCTCAGTGGTTAAGCGTCGACCTATGAACCAGAAGGACACGGTTCGATTCCCAGTCAGGGCACATGCCCGGGTTGCAGGCTCGATCCCCAGGGTGGAGTGTGCAGGAGGCAGCCGATCCATGAGTCTCTCTTATCATTGATGGTTCTCTCTCTCTCCCTCTCCCTCTCTGAAGTCAATAAAAATATATTTTTTTAAAAAGATGCTGGGGTGAGGGAAGATGGACAGCCGTGCTCGCTGGTGGGCCTTGCCAAGAGAACCGCTCACGTTGGCATCGCCAAAGCCCAGCCTGCCAGGCCTCGGTGGGGCATTCCAGGCAAAGGGCACAGGAGGTCAGAGGGCCTGTGGCCAGAGTGGGCCCGTGGGTTTGGAAACAGCAGGGAGCTGGAACGGAGTGACCGAGATAAGAGAAGGAGGAGAGGTCAGGGAGACATGGGGCCGGAATTGGTAGGTCTTTGTAGGTCCGAGGCTTTGGAGTAGGATGGAGCATCCTGGCTGGGGTGTTAGGAACAGACCAGAGGGCCCAGCCAGTGTGGCTCAGTGGTTGAGCATTGACCTAGGAACCAGGAGGTCAGGGTTTGTGGGCTCGATCCCCAGCAGGCCATGCAGGAGGCAGTTGATTGATGATTCTCTCATCATTGATGTTTCCATCTCTTTCTCCCTCTCTCCCATCTGAACTCAATTAAAAATACATGTTTTTTTAAAAAGGAACAAGTCAGAGAGTGATGGTGGAGGAAGAGGAAGCACCCAGACCTAAGTTCAGGGGGGCCGCCAGGTGCTCCTGGGAAGAACATGCCCACGTGGTACTCCCCGGCCCGGGGTGCTGGCCAGGCAGCCACTGCAGGGCAGGCAGCGCCTCTGACCAGAGTGTAGACCAGTGATGGCGAACCTATGACACCCGTGTCAAAGGTGACACTCGAACTCATTTTTTTGGTTGACTTTTCTTTGTTAAATGGCATTTAAATATATAAAATAAATATCAAAAATATAAGTCTTTGTTTTGCTTTGGTTGCAAATATCAAAATATTTCTATAGGTGACACGGCACCAGAGTGAAGTTAGGGTTTTTCAAAATGCTGACACGCCGAGCTCAAAAGGTTCGCCATCACTGGTGTAGACGCTTGAGAAATACAAACGAGAAGCTAAAGAAAAGACCCAGAAACGTGGTGCTGGTCTCGGACCCTGGACACAGATGAGGAAGAACGCGAGGGGATCACCCGGTGGGAGTGAGCTGTGCCTATTTTGAAACCGAAAAGATAGCCCTGGACTTTGAAAGCTATAGGTCGTTATGCAAAAGGGCCTTCCTAGCGTCTAACTCCAGAACAGCCCGGAACTGCCTGGGAAGAGGCCAGGGGTTCCGGGGGGGGGGGGGGGGGGGGGGGGGGGGGGGGGGGAAGCCAGGCATCGGCCTCAGGTCTGCCCCAGGCTGTGTGGCCTCGGGGGAGTGGCTTCACTTCTCTGCACTACAGGGGCCTCCTCTGGGCGGGAGGAATCACGCCTGCTTTGCAGACTGTTGTGATGGTCCCTGAGTGCATGTTAGTGAAAGCACTTCCTGGAATGGAGGGTGGGTAGATGCCATAATACAACAAGACCTGGGACGGCACCATAAGACTGGCTGCAAAAATGGCCTCGTGGAGACCTGTGCTCCTCAGTGGGGCGCTCTCCGCGTCGGTACGAGATTTCACAGTTTAGACGAGTGAGTGCGTGTACGCGTACATGTCGTTTTGTGATAAACGGCTCGTCCCAGGTGGCGAATGAACCCCTTTTCTTGCTGAGCGTATGAGCCTTCTGTCCCCATGTGTGACCTGAAGGTCACGCCCCAAAGACATTCTCAAGGCTTGCTTCTCAGTAAAACTCCACGCCAGCGGTTCTCAACCTGTGGGTCACGACCCCTCTGGGGGTGGAACGACCCTTTCACAGGGTTCGCCTAAGACCATCGGAAAACACATATATAATTACATCTTGTTTTTGTGATTCATCACTATGCTTTCATTATGTTCAATTTGTCACAATGAAAATACATCCTGCATATCAGATATTTACACGACGATTCATAACAGCAGCAACATGACAGTCATGAAGTAGCAACAAAAATAATGTTATGGTTGGGGGTCTCCACAACATGAGGAACTGTATGAAAGGGTCGCGGCGTCAGGAAGGTTGAGAACCGCTGCTCTACGCCAGGTCTTACTGAGCTTTTGTTTTTGCTTCATTTTACAGCATCTACTCAAAATAGATGAACGCACCACCGGAAATTTCACTTACGTCATCGACAAGCTGATCCCAAACACGAACTACTGTGTGTCTGTTTATTTGAAGTTGGAGAATCTGTCTGAACTGAGATCTCCCTGGAAGTGTGCCCGCCTCCCACCCAGGCCGGAGCCAGGTATGCCAGGCCTCCCCTTCGCGGGCAGAGCCCGTTGACAGGCAGGACCCTGGAGGCCGGGGCCCTGCGTTCTCTTCCACCAGAGACACGGGGCCACGGGGCTTTCGGTGGTCAGTCTCCACTGGGTGGCGAGTCACACTTCCGTCGCCGAGCCATGGGGACGGTCAGATAGCTACCCGCATAAGGTCCGAAACCCTCCTGCGGTGGGAACACTTTTATGTCAAGGAATCGGGATTAAATTCAGTTCTTTCTTTTTTTTTTTTTTTAAATCCTCACCCGAGGATATTTTTCCATTGATTTTGAGAGAGAGAAAGACAGAAACATTGATATGAGAGAAACGCATCGATTGGTTGCCTCCTGCATGCGCCCTGACCAGGGGGGGAGTCCGGGGAGGAGCCTGCAACCAAGGTACGTGCCGTGGACTGGAATCAAACCCAGGACCCTTTAGTCCACGGGCTGACACTCTACCCACTGAGCCACACCGGTCAGGGAGGACAAGATTCTAAGGGGGAACTCAAAATAGAACAGAGAGAGTTAAGCAGAGCCCGGACTTGGGGTCCTGGCATGACCCAAGTCCACCTTAGGGTGACCAGCTGTTGATTTCAGGCAGAAGCCCACTGTCCACTTCTTCCCGCCTGCGGCACACACTGACATGTGGCTCAGAATCTGAGGGTGTTTTCAATTTTGATCAAATAAATTTACGTAGTCACGTCACGTGTGGCTCAGGGCTGCCGTATTGGACAGAGCTGTCATAGAACGTAAGTATAAAGTGGAAGCACCCAGCCGGCGTGGCTCCGTGGTTGAGCGTCGACCTATGAACCAGGAGGTCGCAGTTCGATTCCCGGTCAGGGCACAGGCCTGGGTTGTGGCTCAATCCCCAGTTGGGGGGCGTGCAGGAGGCAGCGATCCATGATGCTCTCTCATCATTGATGTTTCTATCTCTTTCTCCCTCTCCCTTCCTCTCTGAAATCAATAAAAAAAAATACGTTTTAAAAAATAAAATGGGAGTAACTTTACTTTTAAAAATTAAATCTTTGGCGCCCACTTAGCGCAGCAGGCAGCGCGTCAGTCTCATAAAAATTAAATCTGTCATTTTTATCATTTGAAAAATGTGTATTTGGGTTGCTTTCCGTTTTCATTTTTGTATTTCACAAGAGCCTTTCCAGCTACTGCTCCTTCGACATCTCCTTCGCCACCAGGCCAAGGGGCGTTTGCCCCACCGGCACGCACCTGTTGGATTTATTTTGAAGTAAAGTCATTTAATTTTTCACCCACAGTGTCCTCAGAATCTGCCAGCATCGGAGGCCTGACGATTCTGTTTCTGATGGTCGCCGTCCTCGGGGGCGCCGTCACAGTGCTGAAGCGGATTGGTTACATTTGCTTACGAACCAAGTTCCCCAAAGTGTTGGTATGTAGTTGTTGTTTTTTAATTCCTGTCTTTTTTTATTTTCGCTTAAGAATGCTTCTTCTGTACTCGCATATTTGCCCGAAAGGAAGTCCCATTTTCTAAAGACCCCAAGGTGTTCGGGGCGCGGGGTTCTTCCCTCCTCGGAAACACACTTTTTGCGTTTTCTGTCTTCCTTTCCACTTTGCCCACGTGTTGCTTCTAGGGATCACACCGCAGTCCAGTTGGCACGAATGTATCGCCTTTCCCTCGGTCATCTCCCAGCTGGGGAGCACTGGCCTGGATCTCCTTTTCATTTCTTTTCCTTTCATTTCTTTGGCCATTAAGAATAACGTAATGGCGTCGCTCTGTGGTCGAGCATCGACCTAAGAACCAGGAGGTCACCATTCGATTCCCAGGCAGGGCACAGGCCCGGGTTTCGGGCTCCATCCGCAGTGTGGGGGGCGTGCAGGAGGCAGCCGATCCATGATTCTCTCTCATCACTGAGGTTTCTCTCTCTCTCCCTCTCCCTTCCTCTCTGAAATCAATAAAAATATTTTTTTAAGTAAAAAAAAAAAGAACGCAGTGAACATGTTTATACAGATGACCTTCTTATTTGTCGTTACTGCAGTGGCGCCTGCACACATAGTGGATTTATCTGGGAGGAAGGTAAGGAGGGGACGTAGGCCGCCAGTGCCGACACCGGTGTGCGCACTCCTCCAACGCTCTGCTGGCGTTCACCAGTCCCTGGGACCCTCTGTCCCTCTGTCGTGCGGGTGACACCCCCCATGTATGCCCTCCTCTGGGTTGGCTTCGTGGTTAGTGAAACCAGCCGGCTTCTTCCCTGAGCTCCCCGAGGCAGCGTCTCTGTTCTGAGCCTCTACACATCGCCCAGGCCGGGTGTGGCACATGTTTCTAAAACCGCCTCCTGTCTTCTGACTCCACTGCGGCTGCCCATCATTCATCGTCTTCCCTATCCCGTCGCTTTCTCTTTTTTTAAAATATATTTTTATTGATTTCAGAGAGGAAAGGAGAGAGAAACATCAACGATGAGAGAGAATCATTGATCGGCTGCCTCCTGATCGAGCCTGTAACCCGGGCATGTGTCCTGACCAAGGATCGAACTGTGGCCTCCTTCTTGGTTCACAGGCTGACGCTCAACCACTGAGCCACACCAGCCAGGCCCAATGCTTTCTTTATGTTAGTTTTGTGATTTTTTTTTTTCATTCAGAAATATCTCATTTTTCTACTAGAGGCCCAGTGCACGAATTCATGCACAGGTGAGGTCCAGCCAGCCTGCCCCAATGGGAGCCCATCGGGCCGGGCCAGTGGAGAGGGGGGGCGGGGAGGGGCCACAGGTGGGCAGTTGGCCAGCTGGCCCCGCCCCCAATTGGGGTGATGGGGGCTGGGCTGGCCAGGGGTGGGGTGGCGGGAACCAGTCAGAGCCCGCATCAGGGTGGTTGGCTGCCACAGTGTGTGTCATAGCAACCAGTCGTTCTGGTCTTTCCACTTTTCCCATCATTGGGCTTTTATATATATCTATATCTATAGATAGATGTAGATATAGATGGATGTTTGAACTCATTCACCTTATACTTCTAATCTTTTAACAGCCGCATATTTAAATATTCCTCCACAGTTGATAAAATTGTAGGGTTTATTTGGGCAGTAAGTGTACTCTTGGAGATTTTAATCCCCATTAGTATTTGAGCTCAGCCGGCATGGCTGTGCCTGTGAGAGGCAGCCTGTTGTGTGGGGCGTGCGGGAAGCAGCTGATCAGTGATTCTCTCATCATTGCTGTTTCTCTCTCTCCCCCTCTCTCTTCCTCTCTGAAATCTATCTATCTATCCATCTATATGTGTGTGTGTGTGTGTGTGTGTGTGTGTGTGTGTGCGCGTGCGCGTATGTGTTTTTGTTGTTTTTTTTTTATTGATTTTTTACAGAGAGGAAGGGAGAGGGATAGAGAGTTAGAAACATCGATGAGAGAGGAACATCGATCAGCTGCCTCCTGCACACCTCCCACTGGGGATGTGCCCGCAACCCAGGTACATGCCCCTGACCAGAATCGAACCTGGGACCTTTCAGTCCGAAGGCCGACGCTCTATCCACCGAGCCAAACCGGTCTTGGCATGTTGTTTTTTTTAAAAGGACAGTAAACCTACTTCCTGGAGCAGGTGTGAGGGGAGATAAATGTCAGGTGCTCGGCCGAGCCTGGAAATCAGCAAACAATCTAGAACCGGTCTCTGTGACTTTCGTTGTTGCCATCACCACCCCCATCTCTGAGCAGTTCATCTCATTAAGTTTTTTGTTTTGTTTTGTTTTGCTAATCCTCACCCGAGGATATTTTTCCATTGATTTTAGAGAGAGTGGAAGGGAGAGGGAAAGACAGAGAGAAACATCCATGTGAGAGAAACACACCGATTGGTTGCCTCCTGCACGAGCCCCGACCAGGGCCTGGGCCAGGGAGGAGCCTGCCACTGAGGTATGTGCCCTGGACCTGAATCGAACCCGGGACCCTTCAGTCTGCAGGCCAGTGCTCTATCCACTGAGCAACACCGGCTAGGCAATCATTAAAGTTTCATTACATGCAAAAATGAAAAACATATACTCAATTCTCTCTCTCCCCGCCCCCCGCCCCTCCCAGAACTTTGATGACGTGGCCATCTGGGCGTTCCCCAAGCTGCCGGCCCTGGAAGCCGTGGCCGTGGCGGAGGTCATTCACATCCACAGGAAGAGGAAGGTGTGGGATTACAACTACGACGACGAAAGCGACGGCGACGAGGAGGCCGCCTCCCGAGCCGGGGGCGGGGGCTACACCATGCACGGGCTGACAGTCAGGCCTCTGTGCCCGGGGTCACCCTCCTCGGCCACCCTGGGGGGCAGCGAGGAAGCCGAGTCCCTGATGGCACCAGGGCCCAAGCCCTGGCCCGCCGAGCGCACAAGTGGGGCCTACGAGGGGAAGGGGACCTGGGGGCCCAAGGGCACGAGTGGGGCCTACGAGAAGGAGGGGACTTGGGGGGCCGAGCGCACGAGTGAGGCCTCCAAGGAGGAGGAGGAGGAGGAGGAGGAGGAGGAGGAGGAGGGGACCTGGCCGGCGGACCCCTTTCCCAGGGAGGACAGCGGCCCCACCAAGAGCCCCGGGGACCGGATCTTCTTCAATGTGGACCTGAACTCCGTGCTTGTGAAGGTCCCCGACGGGGACGACTCTGGAGCCCCCGCCATGTTCTGTCTCCCGGAGGAGACGGTGGACGCTGACGCCCCCGAGGACAGCGCCGCGGGGCCTGAAGACGCTCCTTTCGATGGAAACGATCCCTCCAGGTCCGACGTGGGCATCGGGGACGGTTATATGATGAGATGACCCCAAAATAGGGGCTTACCTGGCAGCTACCTCTCCCGCCCCGTGCTGCTCCTGTGGCTGGCAAGTGTTGGGAGGGGGACAGAGCGCCCCCTTCCTGGGACGTTACCTATGCAAATCCCCGTGGGGAGGGGAGGGGCGACCAAGTGCCATTGTGTTGTCACCGGGGCCTCTTACATGTCCAGAGGGACAGGCCTTGGAGGGAGTGCCCTGTCCTCTGCCCATGCACTGATCCCGTTTCTGCCTCCATTTCCCGAAGGAGCAGGGTCCCCTGGGGTTTCCAGGGGTGGCCCAGGGCCCTGGGGAGTAAGCAGAGGGCCCGGGGAGGGCGTGGGGGAGAAAGCAGCCAGGCCACCACAGTGGCTGGAGCGTCCACAGTGGCTCCCACAGGCTCCAGGACAGAGCAGGGAAAGAGCCCGAGGGAGGAGCCAGGAGGCCTTCCTGGCCGCGGGAGAATGAAGGCCTGAGGTTTCTGGGCCTTTAGCCATTTAAGACGCGGCCATGTTGTTGACACCAAATGCTCTACTTGTGACGACAGTCCTGCGACTGGGGGTAGGGGCAGGCTCCAGAGCCTCAGTAGCAGACGCCCAGGACTGGGACTCCTGCTTCTGAGCCCATTGTGCTGTGTGGCCCTGAGCACTTGGCTCAGCCTCTCTGCGATGCTGGGAGAAATATTAGGAAACTAGAGGCCCAGTGCATGAAATTTGTGCGCGGGTAGGGCCCTAGCAGCTGCCAGCTGCTGGCCGGGGCCTGCCTTCATTCCGCACCGCCCCCTGGTGGTCAGCACACATAGCAAGCGATCCAATTCCCAGTTGGTCAAACTCCCAAGGGGACACTTTGCATATTAGGCTTTTCTATATATAGATACACAGGCCTGATGATGGGCGGAGGGGCCACAGTCCAGGAGGCTCTGGGGTGAAGGGAGGGTATAGAACCCCCTGACCTCGGCCCCTCCCCCAGAATCAGGGTCCTCAGACCTTCCTTCTGGATCCTTCCGAGGAGGGAACAAAGTTTACAGCAGTCCTACTAGACCGAGGACTTTGAGTAGATTATTTTCTTGTTGCTCTAAAGTAACGCGAAGGACGGGTCCGAGAGAGGGGCAGTGTCGATCTGATGGGTTCTGTAGCAAATGGACAGAGTCATAGACCAGCGGTCGCCAACCTTTCAGACCTTACGGACCACCGGTTGGCAGTCACTGTCATAGACGCTGCCCATGTCCCTGGCGGTCGGCCGCACCTGGGAGATTTCCAGAGTGACCTTTCCCGGAAACCTCTTGTTGGCAGCATGTGTACCTGTGTTTTTAAATTTTGTATAAGGGTTGGAGGTTGGGGAAGGATAATACAGAGATACTTTTTAATACAAACGTGGCGTATTTTGTTCTTTTAATCCTCGCCTGCCTGAGGACATGCTTAGAGAGAGGGAGAGAGGAACATCCGAGGAACAGCTGCCTTTCATGTGTGCCCCCACCAGAGGGAAACGAAGCCAGGCATGCGCTGCACCCTGACCAGCCGCCCATGGGTGCACAGGACGCTCAACCCACTGAGCCACCCAGGCCTGCCCAGCGTGCCAGCTTTGCGGGCTGTTTCTCAGCGAGAGTGCACATGCCGTGGACTGGGGTTCTGCGGGCATGGCCACGCTGCACCCACCGCCTCACCTCTGCGGGAGGACCTGCGGGAACCCTTGCACTGGGACCAGTGGGTGTCTCAGTGGCAGACACGGGCGGGCGGTCCCAGCACTGACCCTGCCCTGGGACTCCGTCTCTCCCGTGCGCGTTTAAAAAGAGGAAATTAACCCTCCTCCGCAGCTTGTGAGAGAGACGGGTCGTTGACAAATAACTGACTTGGGTCTGTGACGCTTGTCCCTGGAGAGGAAGGGGAAACCGGATTTGCCAATGGACTGCCATAAAGACAGCAGGTGTGCGGGGAAAGGGGCGGGGACTCGCTGGTTCATGGAGAACACGGTGCCAGGAGACACCCAGCCAGGGGATCCAGGAGACACCCAACCAGGTGATGCCAGGAGACACCCAGCCAGGGGATGCAGGGGACACCCAGCCAGGGGATGCAGGGGACAGTCAGCCCGGGATCCAGGAGACACCCAGCCAGGGATCCAGGGGACACCGAGCCAGGGATCCAGGAGACACCCAGCCAGGGATCCAGGGGACACCCAGCCAGTGATGCCAGGAGACACCCAGCCAGGGATCCAGGAGACACCCAGCCAGGGATCCAGGGGACAGTCAGCCAGGGATCCAGGGGACACCCAGCCAGGGATCCAGGGGACAGTCAGCCAGGGATCCAGGAGACACCCAGCCAGGTGATGCCAGGAGACACCCAGCCAGGGAGCCAGGAGACACCCAGCCAGGGGATCCAGGAGACACCCAGCCAGGGATCCAGGGGACAGTCAGCCCGGGATCCAGGAGACACCCAGCCAGGGATCCAGGGGACAGTCAGCCCGGGATCCAGGAGACACCCAGCCAGGGATCCAGGGGACACCGAGCCAGGGATCCAGGGGACACCCAGCCAGTGATGCCAGGAGACACCCAGCCAGGGATCCAGGGGACACCGAGCCAGGGATCCAGGAGACACCCAGCCAGGGATCCAGGAGACACCCAGCCAGGGATCCAGGGGACAGTCAGCCAGGGATCCAGGGGACACCCAGCCAGGTGGCGCCTGGATGGCCTGGCCTCTGTGAGCTTCATTCCGGGACCTTGAGCGCCAGTTTCGAAACCTGTTTCACTACATCGGTGTTTTCCACTCACCGGAAGGCGGCCCAGGGCCCCTCCTAGGTCCGCGCCCCCAGCCCGTCCCCGCGACAGCGGCCTCTGGCTCTGGGGCGCACCGGGGAAGGGGCGCGCAGGGGCGGCGGGGAGGCAGGGGAAGGGGCGGGGCGGCGGGGGAAAGGGGCGGGGCGGCGGGGAAAGGGGCGGGGCGGAGAAGGGGCGCCAGTGGCCCCGCCCCGCGTTCCCGGAAGCGTCCTCGGCGCTGGGTCCCGGTCTCGCTGGGTCTTGGGCTGCCCGCCGCCCCCAGCGCCCTCGGGGCGGGGACCCCGGGGCCATGGCGCGCGGCCTCCGGAGCTGGCTGGGCGGCTGCCTGCTGGTGACAGGTGAGCGCGGCGCCCGGGCTGGGCCCCCCCTTCTCCCCCCTCCGCTCCCCCCGCCCCGGCCACCTGCGCGCGGCCCGGGACCCGCGTGGGCCCGTCGCCGGGGAGCCCCGTGGCGACGTCGGGCAGCGATAACTCCAAGGGCCACCCTGAGGGGTCCCCTTAGACACCCTGCAATTCACCAGCGTTCACTGGCCCCCTCGGCGCTCAGCACCCACCATCTGGTTCTGCCCCCAACTCCAAGCTCTGGCTCCGAACCCCAAGTCCAGGGACACCTTTCCCGCCCTGGACGACACAGTCGGTCCCCCCACCCCTCGCCCCTTTCACCCCGCTTCACCTTCACCCCTTACCCCTCCCCACCCCGCCCCCCGCCAGAGCGGACACTAGACTCGGGCGCGGGGGAGAGACCGCTGCGTTATCCTGAATGGCTCCCCAGGAGGATGGGTTAGCCCCGCTCCCCAAAGCCGGGGAGGTGACAGACTGGGTGAGGGCTGGGGGCTGGGGTGCTGGGGGCTGGTGGCGGAGGAGAGGAGGCCAGGAACCCCCTCCCGGCTTGGGGGCAGCCCTGCCCCCGCCCCTGCCCCCGCCCCTGTCTCCCCGGAGAGTGGCAGGGGGGCGGCCACCGCGGGCTCAGGAGCTGGATCGGAACTGAGGCCCGGGGTCCCTTCCACCTGCAGGGGTCCCACTGGTGCCCCCACCTCCTGCCCGGCTGCCTCGGGGCTGCTGGGGGGAGAGACCTGGCTCCGAGGTGTGGAAAGATGTGGTCTCCAGGCGAGGATTTAAAACTCAAGGCCATGGAGGTCCCAGCCCCCTGGCCCCACGCTCTCGGGATGGCCTGCCCTCCTTCCTTTCCGGCAGATGCGCCCGGCCTCCCAGACACGGGGACACGGGGACACGTGCCCTCCCAGAGTCCCCTTCCCCTCGCTGTTCTCACGGGGACCCTCCACCTGCCGGGTCCATGCCGGGCCCTCCTTCCCGCACCCGTCCTCAGCCACGGCCACGGCTCAGACCCTCTGTGGGCGCTGCTGGGTGGCAGACCAGTGGGGGTTCCTGTTCTCCTCTCTCTGCTTTTATGATGTTTGACATGTTCTCGTAACAAGTTTTTAAATGATTTCCACCTCTAGCCTCAGAGCCACTCATCCTGCTGTCCCGGACACCCCTGGGGCATGTCCCCAGCACCCCAAGCCTCGTGCTGCTGCAGTGCGGCCCTCGGCTCCCCGGCCCCCAGCCCCACCAGCGTCGGGTGCTCAGGCCAGGGCTGGAGATTAAGTTCCCCGTCTCCGCAGCAAACATGTCTGAAGTCTAGAGTCGATGCCTCTGGAGTGTGTCCAAACCCACCTGCCCGCCTCACCCCTCCCTCTCCCTCACCCCACACCCGTGGGAAGACGGGGAGCCGTAGGGGAGGCCTGAGGGTTGGGCCTGGTCGTTTTCTTGGGCGACGTTTCTTTTTTTAATCCTCACCCGAGGATATTTTTTCCGTTGATTTTCAGAGAGAGTAGAAAGGAGGGGGAAGGGGAGAAAGAGGGAGAGAGAGAGAGAGACATCAATGTGAGAGAGACACATTGATGGCTGCCTCCCACATGCGTGTGCCCCAACTGGAAACAGGGATCGAACCTGCAACCCAGGTCCTTGACCTTGACTGGGAAGCGAACCCTCAGCCCTTCGGTGCACAGGTGGGCGCTCTAACCACTGGCCCAGCTGGCCAGGCTGCGGTGACCTTTCAGGGAAGAAGTCGCAACCGTTTTCCCTTGATCTTTACAGCCTTAGGAATGGTGCCTCCTCCTGAGAACGTCAGAATGAATTCCGTTAATTTCAAGAACATTCTGGAATGGGAGTCGCCTGCTTTTCCCAACGGGACTCTGACTTTCACAGCTCAGTACCTCAGGTGAGTCTGGCAGGGGGGGTGGCAGGAAGGTGGCGAGGATGGTGGCCCTGGGCCGGCGCTGGCTGGGCCTCGGGAACCGCGCCTGCGTCACCCACGTGACCGTGGCTGCCCACGGAGCCACCCTCGGCCTCTTCCTCTTTCCAGCGCTGTCCCAGCAAACGGGTGAAACGTGTCTTACTCTGCCCCGTGGTGCCCGGTTGGGCGTGGCAGGGGTGGTGGGGGAGGGAGCCGTGTTATCACAGGATGGGGTGCCGTCAGCCACATGGTCCCCAACGATGAAGCGAGCATCTCGGGTTTGTGTGTTTTTTAATAGGAGATCTCTCTGGCACTGACACAAACCGCAGTTTTTTTATTTTATTTTATTTTTAAATATATTTTTATTGATTTCAGAGAGGAAGGGAGAGGGAGAGATAGAAACATCAATGATGAGAATCATGGATCGGCTGCCTCCTGCCCGCCCCCTACTGGGGATCCAGCCCGTAACCTGGGCCTGTGCCCTGACTGGGAATCGAACCTGGGACCCTTCAGTCCGCAGGCTCCCTCCACTGAGCCATACTGGCTAGGGCTATTTTTATTTTTTTTAATTTATTTTTATTAATTTCAGAGATGGAGGGAGAGCGAGAGAGGGATAGAAACATCAGTGATGAGAGACTAGTTGATCGGCTGCCTCCTGCACGCCCCACAGTGGGGATCCAGCCAACAACCCAGGCATGTGCCCTGACCGGGAATCGAACCGTGACCTCCTGGTTCACAGGTCGATGCTCACCCGCTGAGCTGCGCTGGCCAGGCACATGGATGTTTTTAAGAGAAACTGTCGCTGATAGCACCCCAGTTAGAGTCGTGTTGCTAGAAGTCGGCAGTGCCCGGTGGAAGCCGTCCAGGAGGGTGGAGGCCAAGTCCGAAAGCCCCTGCCATCTCCCCTCCCCCCAGTAACAGACCGTAAGCCCCCCCGCGCCGTGGGTGCAGGCGGTTCGCACAGAGGGAGCTCCGAGGCCGTGGCCTGAGACTGAGCAGAGACAGCTCCTGCCTAGCAGGCTGGTCTCCGAAAGCCCAGGGTGTGCGAGGTGAGGGGGTGAGTGTGGACCCGAGGATCTCCGTGGGGCGCTGACCTCCCCGGCCGCCTGCCTGCTGGCTTCCCTCTGCGCCCGGCCTCCCTTTGCAGCCGCCCCGCACGCCACGGGCCGGCCTGCGGGGACGCCCCTGTGCAGCCGGCAGCCGGCACCTGCTCGCGGGCGACACAGCAGCCCACAGACACGGTGCCCGCGTGGAGCAGGAGGAAACGCGGGTCCGGGAGTCCGTGAACCCCACCTCCTCGCACCCAGCTTCCGCTCGAAGACACGGGCCTGCTGGTGGAGCGGAGTGGGAGGGTGAGGACAGTCCCGGTGCGCCTCTCTTCTTCACCATCGTGCCCGGTAATTCCACGCTGACCACAGCCCCGAGAGCTTCCCAGCAGCCTCTCCCCAGGCTCCCAGCCTCCCGGCCGCTCCCACGTGCCCTTTGCCCTGTTTCCCTGGTTTCCTAAGAGCAGGGACGGTCTCGGGCTCCACGTCGCCAGCACCCACAGCTCTCACCCGAGCGACCCCTGGCTCTGGGGAACTTGGCTGAGAATTCCGCCCGTGGCGGGGTGGGGGGTGCCTGGCACAGACTCTCCTGTGTGTGCATGCGGGGGGGGGGGGGGGGGGCAGGGGCGGGCACTCGTGATTTTAATGTAGAAACATCTAAACAATTAAATGTAAATATGGGGGAGGGGTCACTTGCCTATTTAATGGGGAGAAAACTCTTAAATGCGATCAAGGTGACCTGGTGGAGGAGGGGTTATGCGGAGCCACTTGGAAATACTCTGTGTTCCCCCCAGTGGAGGCTTCAGTTTAGCTGAAGTGGGGCCGCCTGCGAGGGAACCCCCGTAATGAAAGGACCCTGGGGTTTTCCGAACGGTGGGGCGGGTCTCAGCTCTCCCGCCTGCGCGTCACCTGTGACACGGGCCGTTTCGGCCGCCCTCCTGGGGTGGGGCCAGCACACCCAGGGCTCAGCTGACACCAATGCGACAGGTGTGAGCTGTCGGCAGTTTTATCAGCAGCTTCCTGGTCACGTCCGAGCGCAGCCTCGCCGGCCGTGGCGCCCAGACGGGCGGGCAGGCGAGGAACCGGTGGGACGGAGCCTGGCTCTCCTCGGGCAGGTGGAGCTCAGTGCCCCTCCCTTCGGGGCTGCGGGGAGGAGAAGTCACACACCTGGGTGGGCTCCAGAACACCCCTGTTTTGCCGCTTCACCTGTCGGCCCCCCTTCCCTCCGTGGCTGGTGTCAGGGCGTGGAGCGGAGGTCAACCAATTGTTTCCCATTTTTCCAGGGTGATCACAGCGGTCACGCACAGGACGTTACTCAAAATCACTGTCATGTGCTTGTTGCGGCGGATCCGTGTGCATCCACCTCGCACAGCCGTGTGCCCGTTCTCAGAGCGCACAACCGGGAGGCGGCTGCCTTCGTCACGTGTGTGGGATGCTTGTCTCAGAAATTCTGTTGTGAACACAGGCACCTCTCCACGTTCAACCCAGTTTTTGCCCCAAATTGTTTGACCCTGGAACAGACCTTTTTTCTTTTTTTTAAATATATTTTTATTGATTTCAGAGAGGAAGGGAAAGGGAGAGAGAGAGAGAAACATCAATGATGAGAGATGCCTCCTGCACACCCCCTACTGGGGATCGAACCCACAACCCAGGCATGTGCCCTTGACGGGAATCGAACCCAGGACCCTTCAGTCCGCAGGCCAACGCTCTATCCACTGAACCAAACCGGCTAGGGCTGGGACTGACCATTTTTAAAAACATATTTTTATTGAGTTCAGAGAGGGAGAGAAAGATAGAAACATCAATGATGAGAATCATTGATCGGCTGCCTCCTGCACGGCCCCTACTGGGACTTGAGCCCAAAACCTGGGCCTGTGCCCTGACCCGGAATCCTAGACCTCCTGGTTCACAGGTCAACACTCCACCACGGAGCCACGCCAACCAGGCTGGAATGGACCATTTTTGAAATAGCTCTAGGACAGCGGTTCTCAACCTGTGGGTCGCGACCCCTTTGGCGGTCGAACGACCCTTTCACAGGGGTCGCCTGAGACTATGCTGCATATCAGATATTTACATTATGATTCATAACAGTAGCAACATGACAGTTATGAAGTAGCAACGAAAATAATTTTATGGTTGGGGGTCTCCACATGAGGAACTGTATGTAAAGGGCCAGAAGGTTGAGAACCACTGCTCTAGGCGCATCGAAGTCCCATGGGACTCAGTGTGTGAAATGCTCATAAATGATGCATCCTAGTCGTCAACTTTGATGATGAAGAATTTGCTTGCTCCCCTGGCTGGCGTGGCTCCGTGGTGACCTATGAACTAGGAGGTCACAGTTCGATTCCGGTCAAGGTCGCATGCCTGGGTTGCCGGCTGGATCCCCAGTGGGGGGGCGTGCAGGAGGCCGCCCGTCGGTGAGTTACAGCCTCGGGCGTCCTGTCTCCGGTTCTGTAGTTACAGGAAGTTCCAGGACAGGTGTGTGGGCACCGCAGCCACGCAGTGCGACTTCTCGGAGCTCTCCAAGTACGGCGACCACACCCTGCGCGTCCGGGCCGAGCTCGGGGCCCAGCACTCCGACTGGGTGAACGTCACCTTCTGTCCCATCGATGACAGTAAGTCGCCCTGCTTTCCGTTTCGTTGCGATGTCCTCACCACGCCTCAGGGTTTTCCCCATCGGCTGCCCGTCAGCCAGGATCCTTTGGGTGCCCACAAAGTGGATGGCCTTGTGCCAGGAACTTGGGGAAGACGCAGCAGAGAGGACTGTGGCCTCCAAGAAGCTGCTGGGAGAGACGGGAGGGCAGGCAGAAAGTCAGTGAGGGGATTAAGAAGAAATGTAGCGGCGGGGTGCCTTCAAGGTGAGAAGAGTTGGGGCCAGGGCTGTTCAAGAGAAGACCTGGATGGTTAACGTACAGTCGTGCACCGCTGAGCCAGGGGGTACCCCTGAGAAATGTGTCGCCAGGTGATCTCAGTGGGCAGTCACCACAGAGACCCTAACACGCCTGGACGGCACAGCCCGCTGCACACCGGGGCCGCGTGGTCCGGCCCCAGGCTCCTGGGCCACGGCCTGACCAGCTCATTGCTACACTGAGTTCTGTGGGCAGGTGGGACGCACGGTGAGTATCTGTATCTAAACACAGAGAAGGCCCAGCCAGGGTGGCTCAGCGGTTGAGTGTCGACCCAGGAACTAGGGGGTTACCAGTTCAGTTCCCATTCAGGCCACATGCCCACAGCGCAGGAGGCACCCGGTCCGTGATTCTCTCTCATCATTGATGTTTCTATCTGTCTCTCCCTCTCCCTTCTTCTCTGAAATCAATAAAAATATTTTTTAAAGAAAAGGGGGGAAAAAAAGAAA
Source organism: Myotis yumanensis (assembly GCF_028538775.1). NCBI lineage: Eukaryota > Metazoa > Chordata > Mammalia > Chiroptera > Vespertilionidae > Myotis > Myotis yumanensis. Next base: position 215,654,531 of record NW_027223753.1, on the reverse strand, counting down.
GAAATGGTGCAGTAAAAATACGGCATGAAAGGTAAAGACGGCTCCTGTGTAGGACTCTCTGTGCACGGAGCCTGCAGGACTGGCAGCTGCTCGGGGGGAGTCGCTGAGTGGGTGGCGAGTGAACGAGAAGGCAAGGACGTCACTGCCACCTCTGTAGACACGATAAACACGGCACTCGTAGCTCCACTAAGTTTAGAAAACGCCAGGTTACATCACGCCCGGGAGAAAATGATGCAATCAAGAGATGCTGTAGCCGGGAGATGTAGGGAGCTACTTCTGGCGTAACGTGGCTACTGTTCTACAGCGAACGTTTTTATTTCGTAAGTAGGAAGGGTACCTCTAAAATAGCAGGAAGAGGCACAGCACAGTGAATACGTGAACCAGTAACGGTTGTTTATCATTATCACCTGTTAGGTACCGTACGTAACTGTATGGGCAATATTTTCATGCCACTGGAAGTGCAGTTACGTTTTTTGACACCAGCCCTGGCCGGTTTGGCTCAGTGGATAGAGCGTCGGCCTGCAGACTGAAGGGTCCCAGGTTCGATTCCAGTCAAGGGCATGGACCTCGGTTGCAGGCTCGATCCCCAGTAGGGGGTATGCAGGAGGCAGCCAATCAATGATTCTCATCGTTGATGTTTCTATCTCTCTCTCCCTCTCGCTTCTTCTCTGAAATCAATTAAAAATATAATAGAAGTATATCATGGTATATATAAATAAATAACATTTGTATCAGTCTTTTTAAAAAAGGTTTTTGACACCAGCATCACGCAGACCCGTTAGTAACGCGTTGCTCTATGACATCGTGATGCCTCTGACATCCCTGGGCGATGGGAATCTTCAGCTCGTTATAATCTTACGGGGCCACGGTCATACATTGGCCGACACACCGTTACGCGGTGCATGACTGTAGGACATTTTCTGGGAGGAAGTGAGTTTGGAATTAGGACTTAAAGAAATGTGACAGAGACCAAGAATAGAGGCATTCCAGGCAGGTGTGGGGACAGGGAGACCAGGTGCAGACAGCCCACTTGCCCAGAACGAAGGGCAGAGCAGTGGACACAGAGATGGCGGGTGTGTGGGGTCAGGCTGGCTGGGAAGCATGAACATGGTGCCCAGGTGCGATCTGGAGTGTCCCGGGGGCCCCCCAGAGGTCATGAGGTGAACGTAACAGGACCTCAGGGATTGGAAACTGATTAAACCGCTGTGCAGCCACTGCGGGAGGTTACAGGGGCCTGATGAACAGACTCAAGCGCAGCCTTCCAGGGCGGGAGACACACTTGGGAGGGTCGTCTCTATCGCACCCCCTGCCCTGGGCCCTGAGGGCTCCCCCAGTTCCGCTCACTCGGGGAGGGAATGCAGCCGGCGTGTCCTTCCGCCCTTCCCCAGTCCCCAGGCTGCCCCAAAACACTCTTATTTCTGGAGTCAGAAATTATTCAAGTTATATTATCTTTTCTAAAGACAGAAATGATGAGAGAGAATCATGGATCGGCTGCCCCCTGCACACCCCATACGGGGGATGGAACCCACAACCCGGGCAGGTGCCCCGACCGGGAATCCAGTGGTGACCTCCTGGTTCATAGGTCGACACTCAACCACTGAGCCACGCCAGCCGGGCTAGGTACATGTCTTATGACAGAGTGGCCGTGGCTGTCAGGAAAATAAAGCAAGGCCCCCCGGGCGGGAGGTGGTGGAGCTGCTCTTTACATGGGAGGCGGGGCGAGCAGTCTTCTGTGAGGGGCAGCTTCTGGCTTTGGAGGTAGCATTGGAGCTGAGCCCCAGCCCTATGCACGTCTAGTAAAAGAGCATTTGGAAGGCAACAACTTCAGGCTCCATTGGAAAACGTATGTGGTTAATTGTATCTGTTAAACACTAAAAATAGCAGAAATACCATCTGTAGCTTCTAACCCAGCCAAGGAGATAAAGCCAATTCAACCTAGTAAGCCGGGGCGGGGGGGCAGGGAGCAGTCTTTACAGGAAACACAAAATAAGGTACTTGGAATAGTTTGGAAGACATCGGAAATTATAACAAATATAGATGAACCAAAATGATTTAAAAAGCCAAGGTTGTCAGATTCATTTTTCAGAAACAAAATCCAGCCGCCCTCCTTAGCCACAGCTGACTCAGCGGTTGGCTGGAGGCCTTGGAGAGGCTGGGTCAGCGATCCACTGAATCAGGCGGTCCCTGAATGACGACCGTTTTGTGGCCTCCGGCCCCTCAGAGCAGTGGTATATCCAAGAGCAGACCAACGGGTCTGCATGGTTATGGAAACTAAATGTTGACGTTTTTAAACTATGATTTTTTAAAAATATATTTTATTGACTTTTTACAGAGAAGAAGGGAAAGGGAATAGAGAATTAGAAAGAATTAGAAACATCAATGAGAGAAACACCAATCAGCTGCCTCCTGCACACTCCCTACTGGGGATGTGCCCGCAACCAAGGCACATGCCCTTGACCGGAATCGAACCTGGGACCCTTCAGTCCGCAGGCCGACGCTCTATCCACTGAGCCAAACTGGTCAGGGCAAACTATGATTTTTTTTTTGATTGTCATTGTGCTTTGTTCTCATCCTCAGCCACTATCGGACCTCCTGGCGTGCAGGTGGATGCACTGGCTAATTCCTTACACATACTTTTCTTGGCCCCGAGAATTGGGAATGAACATGAGACGTGGACCATGAAGAACATTTATAGCTCCTGGCTTTATCACATGCAATATTGGAAGAACGGCTCGGACACCAAGGTGAGCTGGGCAGGCCGTGGGCATTGCAGACGTAGGCTCCCTGCTCTTGGCTCCGTGTGGGTGTGAGGCCATGAGGATGGAGGGAGGGGGCTAGGGGGCCTCGGGCCTTACAAGGAGGCAGCACCCTAAGGTCCAGGGACCTGCGGCCTGTGAGCACCCGAAGCCCCGGTCTGAGGGAGGACCGGTGCCCGGCTCACACTCCCAGGCCCCAGGGAAGTGCCCGGAGCAGACCTCCTGGGTGCTGGTGCCGGACAGCAGGCCCGGGCCTTCCCCAAAGGGAAGCTGCGGACGGAGGCAGCGCTGACTCAGCGGTTGGCTGGGGGCCTTGGAGAGGCTGAGTCGGTGATCCACTGAGTCAGGCGGTCGCTGAATGACGACCGTTTTGTGGCCTGAACCCTCAGCCCCCCCGACACCACAGGACAGTCCAGTCCACGGCCAGGCAGCCCCCCCCCAGGCTGAGCAGTGTCACGTGGTACCTGCTGCGGCCACTTTTCCCCAGCGCCCCCCCCTTTGGGGGACAATCCCTTTCAAAACACGGGCTGGGGTGGGAAGACCTGTTGGGACGTGGCCCCTGCCACCGAGCGACTCTGGTCACATGCTTGACCTCAGCTTCCTCATGTCTGCACCGCGGCCACAGTGACCCACTCCGTCAGCACAGCGGGAGACAGCCGCGGCTTGGGGTGGTTGGGGGCTGGAGGACACCAGCAGAACCCGGGCCACGCTCCGTCGCCAGGCCAGCGTGGGGGCAGCACCCGGGGCCCCTTCCTCGGATGCAGACGTGTGAAGGTGGTTTCCCCCGTCCTGGGTCAGCTTTATTCTCATTCTAGTGCTTCTGAGCCGACAGCCACATGTGGCCGTAAACGGACGTACCTGCGCTTATGTCCCTTACGCTACGTGGGTCCTATCTCCTCTGCACCGATGTTGATTTTATTACCCAAGCGTTCGGCGGCAAAGGTTCAGCCATGTGTGTTGTCTAAGGAATGTTGTCATTAAATTTACGTGTACGTACTGCATCGCGCCCCACAAACTTTCAAGTTAACTTTTCCCCCCAGAAAATGCTCCATTAAAGTATGTTAGATATCCACCTTCGTTTTTTATAAAAATGTATATATATATATTTTTAAATATATTTTATTGATTTTTCACAGAGAGGAAGGGAGAGAGATAGAGAGTTAGAAACATCGATGAGAGAGAGACATCGATCAGCTGCCTCCTGCACACCCCCCACTGGGGATGTGCCCGCAACCCAGGTACATGCCCTTGACCGGAATTAAACCTGGGACCCTTCAGTCCGCAGGCCGACGCTCTATCCACTGAGCCAAACCAGTTTCGGCAAAAATGTATATTTTTTAATTAATTCCAGAGAGGAAGGGACAGGGAGAGAGAGAGAGAGAGAAACATCAATGATGAGAGAGGATCATTGATTGGCTGCCTCCTATACGATGGGGATGGAGCCCGCAACCCGGGCCTGTGCCCTGACCGGGAATCGAACTGTGACCTCCTGGTTCCTGGGTCGGTGCTCAGCCACTGCCGGTTGATCTGCGCTGTGGCTGGACGTCTGTGTCCTCCACCCCGAGTCCACCTGTCGAAACGCAAGCCCTCGTGGGATGGTGGCAGGAGGAGGGGTGATCAGGTCGTGAAGGGGGAGCTTTTATGAACGAGGCCCGGAGACTCCTCGCCCCTCCCGCCCTTTGAGGACCCCGAGGAAAGTGCGTCCCCACCGGACACAGGCCTGCTGGCACCTGGACCTGGACTCCAGCCTCAGAGCTGTGAGGACACTTGTTATAAGCCCCCCGTCTGTGGTTTTCTGCCGAGGCAGCCGTCCTCCGCCCCCCCGCCCCCCCCCCCCGCCCCGCGAACAGGACCCTGTGGTCTCTTCTCGCCTCAGATGCTTCCAGAGGCCCGAGTTAGGTCCCTAACTGATAGCAGACTCGGCTTTAGAAACGCTATTGCTTCCTGATGGGAGAGAGGGGAAAGTGCAGCCAGAAGTTGCCCAGAGGGAAGGAGGGCTGGAGAAGCCATGGGAGGGGCCCCACGCCGCCCCCCCCCCCCCCCCCCCCCCCCCCCGCCGCTCCCGCTCTGCCTCCCAGGGTCGCCTTTGACAAGAGCATCACACGGTGCCAGAGGGATTGGATTTCCAGAAACGAAAGCCAGGAGCTGGGGCTTTTCTTCTTGGTTTTAATTATTCGGAGTCACACCATACCCTTCATGTATCCGACGGGTATAATCCAATTCCTTCCCTCCGTGGATTCAGCTTCTCATGCAGTAAAGGGATATCAGCAAGATGCCGATCAACCCAACCCCCAAAGAAAATAACCAGCTCCCAGCACAGCACAGGTCTGCGCTCACTTTCCGTGGACGTTCCCGTGTCTGTGACAGACTTTCCGTGGCCCCTTTCATAGGCAGTTCCAACAGGAAGGACATGCAAGGAGCAGGTGCTCCTCGCCCCCTGTGTTTTGCCAGAAACGGCTTTGGATTCTCAGATTCAGTCGTGATGTTTTACATTCAGATCGAGCTAAGAGGAGTCGGGGAGGCCCCCTCCAGGCAGGCGGTGGTGTGGGCCCTGCGGGTGAGGTGGGCCACTGGGCGGGGGGCACCCTGGGTGCACGAGCAGAGGGAACCCCAGCAGCTAGGCTCAGGCTCAGACTCCTGACTTGGAAAGAAAGTCACGCTGAGTCTCACTGTAGGTGACCGTGTATCAGTCAGCTCGGGCTGCTGTAACAAAACACCCCAGGCGGCGACCTCAGGAACAGGGTGATGGCCTCCAGGTTCTGGAGGCTGGAGGTCAGGTCCCGGCATCTGCAGGGCTGGGTCCCTCGAGGCTGAGGGACCGGCTGCTCCAGGCCCCTCCCCAGCCTCTGCTGGTCGCTGATAACCTTTGGCTCCTGGGCCTGTAGCAGCATCGCTCCCATCTCTGCCCTCGTCTTCACTCGGCCGCCTCCCTGTGTGCGTGTCTGTGTCCACACGTCCTCTTCGTGTAAGGACACAGGTCATGCTGGCATCCTCTTAGCCTGATGGCCTCCTAAGGATGTCATTGTACCCTGACTGTCCCTGTAAAGCCCACACTGCATCCAACTGGGTCTCTCTCTAAGGCACAGGGGTTAGGACTCAGCGTGTGAACTGGGGGGGAATGGGGGTGCACAATGCAACGTGTACAACTAGTAGATCCTTTTTGAAAAGGAAGTGGGATGGTTTGTGTGTCGTTTAAACTAAAGAATTGAAGAAACACATCTGTGCCCTGGCCAGTGTGGCTCAGTGGATAGAGGGCCGGCCTGCAGACCAAGGGTCCCGGGTTCGATTCCGGTCAAGGGCACATACCTTGGTTGCAGGCTCCTCCTGGCCCAGGCCTGGTTGGGGCTCCTGCAGGAGGCAACCATTCGATGTGTCTCTCTCATATCGATGTTCTCTCTGTCTTTCTCTCTCACTCGCTCTAAAAATCAATGGAAAAATACCCTCAGACGAGGATTAACAAGAAACACGTATGTGAGGATCAGTCAGTGCTTGCCCCCCTCTCAGAAGGGACCCCGGGATGAACGGGGAGACGTGCGTGGTCCCTTCATCTTCCTGCCTTGAGCCTGACGTTCAGATTATACCTGGGAGGGGGGTGCAGGGGGAGGGGGGCCCCATGTCCCTCCCCCGCTGAGGCCTGTTCTTATCTTTGTCTCCCTGACTAGTATCCAGTGACTTGTCAGTATGACTTCGAGGTCCTCAGGAACCTGGAGCCGTGGACCACCTACTGTGTTCAAGTCCAGGGCTTCCTTCCCGATCGGAACAAAACCGGGCAGTGGAGCGAGCCCGTCTGCGAGGGAACCGTCAGCGACGGTGAGTCTGCGCTCTCCCGCGACATTTCCGAGAGCCGTACACGCGCCGCCGTGCGGGCGGGCGGCCCCTCCACGTCCCCGTGCAGCCCCGGCTCCCCAGGTCCCTGCCTGGTGGGCTCCGTGCTCCTGGGAGCAGGGCGCCCGGGCTGGGGCCACAGTAACAGCCAATCCCTCCGAGAGGGAGGCCTGCCCTGGGCTGTCCCTGTGCGGGTCCCAGGGCACTGCCGCTGCGTCTGTCACCGGACAGCCAGGGTCCGGCTGCCTGTCACTCCCTGAGCCAGTTCAGCAGAGACGGGGTTGAATCCTAGATGAGCGTTTATTCCGATCCTGCCAGCAGCGCGGGAGAGCCGGGGGTCACCCACAAAACCTGCTCTGCACCCCCCAAGCCCGCTGCTTGTTTGGAAGAAGGACTCGGGTTACGTGGGAAGGAGGCAAAAGGGCAAATGAGCAGTTTACCGGTCAGGCATCGTGGAGACTGGCAAAGGCCTGTGGGTGTGCCAAGGCCCGGGGCCTTCAAAGGGCTGGCGGCTCTGGTTTCTGCTACAGGCTGTTCATCCTTCCACGGTCTCGGCAGATCCCCGACGGGGAGGACAGCCCGCACTCCCAGGTGCGCCCCCGGGTCCTGGGTGCAGCCGCCAGCCAGGGGGGCAGGCGCCGTCTCTCCTCGGAGCAAAGCCGGCGCGGTGAACGGTGTGGCCGACGTTCCTGACGGTTCCAGCTGGTCCCCGCTGGCTCAGCGTGTCGGCCCCTCGGGTTCTTCGTAGCTAAAGGCTGGTGTTTGTCACTGAACTCATCTCTCGCCCCATTTTGCTTTATCTCACCTGCGGCTTTGCCCAGAGGAGCGGCGGGACCCTCGCCCCCTGGTCCTCAGAGTCAGAGGTTGGTGTGCTCCAGGGCACCCCCCCAAACCCCCCCACCCCCGGCTTCGCACCACCCGCCTGCAGGGCGCCGGCCCCTCTGGATCGGCCGGGCTGTTACGGAAGCTACTTGGCTGTACTCATCCACAAAGCCTGGGAAAGACTTTGCAAATCCCAGCTGAAATGGACACCGGGGCCCGGGGCCGTGTTGCGCAACTGTGCTCTGAGGCCTCGGGGACTCTCAGGCTGAGAGCCTGCACCCCGGGTGCCTGAGGAGGGTGGTGTTTCCTTCTCGCCCCGGTGTCCGCATTCTTAGCGCATTTGATCTTCCCACGCCTTCTTGGAGGGCTCGCCACACCTGCCCGCGACGGGCCCACTTGACCTGTGGTTAACCTCGTCCCACGGGAGGCAGCCGCTGGGCGCTCACTCCTTGGGGTGCCGGCTGCTGTGCTTCGAGTTTCCGCCCTCATCTAGAAGGGCGAGGGCGTGAGGGTGCCACTGTGATCTATTCTGGAATGTTTGTGTTGTTTCCGGGAGCGGCCTCAAGCTCATTGACCTGTGGCTTCGGAATCATCTGGGCTTTTTCTCTGCTTTCGTCAATGCACAAGCGGTTGGCGCGGATGCGGGACTCCTGCCCCGTCCTGTCCCGGGCTCGTGACCGTGACCGGCAGCCTCGTCGGAGGGCGGGAAGGCTGCTGCCTCTGGGGGAGGTGGGGGGGGGTTCCCTGGCCACCCTCCTTTCTCTTCCTGCTGCCCCTCCACTACCGCGCCCCCTTGTCCCCGTCCCCCGCCCACGGTCAGTGGCGAGGGGACCTGCCTGCCCCTCCCCTGGTCTCGGCCGCACCTTCAGGTAACAGCCGCCAGCCCTCGGGCACCACCCGGTCCCAGACCCCCTCTGCGGTTTTCCTCCCTTTACTCCTCTCAGGAGTCATCTGGGCTGAACCTCGGGGGCCCCCACCCTGCAGAGTCACTAGAACCCCTGGCCTTGCAATCACCCCTCTTTCCTCTAAACACTTGCCATCTGCCTTCCCACAGCGTCACGCAGGGCCCGGCTGTCCCCACACCCCATCCCTCCCGCGGTGAACGCCAACCTCCTGTGCCCCGGGCCAGGTCCTAGCAGGCCTGTGCCTCCGCGGCCGCACCTGTGAAATGGGAGGAATCAGAAGGGCGCAGAGCAGCGAGCCCTGCGTGTATGCCAGGCCTTGTTGCTGCTCCTCAGATCGCAGTAAAACCACAGCGCCGAGTGTTCCTAACGGGTTACCCAGGGGTGGGCAAACTTTTTGACTCGAGGGCCACAATGGGTTCTTAATCTGGACCGGAGGCCGGAACAAAAGCATGGATGGAGTGTTTGTGTGAACTAATATAAATTCAAAGTAAACATCATTACATAAAAGGGTACGGTCTTTTTTTTTTTTTAGTTTTATTCATTTCAAACGGCCGGATCCGGCCCGCGGGCCGTAGTTTGCCCACGGCTGGTAGACCATCCAGCTTGGTAGGAGCCACGTAACTTGATCAAAAAGAACAATTTCTCAAGTATTTGGGGTCGATAAATGATCACCCATTAACTAACGAAAAGCAACATTTTCTACAAGAAAAGGGGAAGGATGACCCGTTGAAAGGGGCGTTGGCCACACACCACTCGAGGTTTGTTCAGACGGGGCGGCCTCGCTTAAAGCTCGCCACCGTTTTCCCTGCGTGCTTTGTAAGGTCTTTGCTTCTCCCGGAGGAAAGGGGGGTTCGGAGGGTGAGCTGACGCCCTGTCGCTCCCTCCGCTGGTCAGTGGCAGAGCCCAGGCCGCCTGCACTGTGCTTCCTCCCGCAGGCCAGTTCCCCGGGTGGCACAGGCGACGTCCTGTCCCTGCGGATGAAACAGAGACGCGGTCCGCGCCGTGGTGGGCGGAGCTGAGCACCGGGCGCTGTGCCAGGGCGAGTGGGGGGCTGAGCCCCGGGCCTGCGGGAAGCAGGTCCTCTCGCCCTCTTTGCCCTCGGGGTCCTCGCCAGGCTGTGGTGTGTGTCTGAGTGGGGCTCCGGCCCGGGGACAAGAGGTTTTTCCAGAACAGGGGCTCCCTGCCACGGCGAGGGGGCGAGGGCATCGAGTTCTGGCTTGGTGTGTGTGTGTGTGTGCGCGCCTGTGTGTGTGTGCGCGCGCGCGTGTGTGTGCGTGCGTGTGTGTGCGCGCCCCGTGGCTGAAACCAAGCTCGGAAAAGGATGCTGGGTCCTCAAACACCTGCTGGATTTCTTCCCCCCCAACCCCCACCTCCTGGGATGAATGGGTGGGCCCTGCTCCCGGGTGTGCCGGGATCCAGTGGTGGGGACAGTGTTAGGGTTGCTGTAAGGACAGTGTTAGGGTGGCTGTAAGGACAGTGTTAGGTGGCCGTGGGGACATTGTTAGGGTGGCTGTGGGGACAGTGTTAGGGTGGCTGTGGGGACAGTGTTAGGTGGCCGTGGGGACAGTGTTCAGTGGCTGTAAGGACAGTGTTAGGGTGGCCGTGGGGACAGTGTTAGGGTGGCTGTGGGGACAGTGTTAGGTGGCCGTGGGGACAGTGTTCAGTGGCTGTAAGGACAGTGTTAGGGTGGCCGTGGGGACAGTGTTAGGGTGGCTGTGGGGACAGTGTCAGGTGGCCGTGGGGACAGTGTTAGGTGGCCGTGGGGACAGTGTCAGGTGGCTGTGGGGACAGTGTTAGGGTGGCCGTGCGGACAGTGTTAGTGTGGCCGTGGGGACAGTGTTAGGTGGCTGTGGGGACAGTGTTAGGGTGGCCGTGCGGATAGTGTCAGGTGGCTGTGAGCCACTTGGTAGGGAAAGAATGTAACCCTTGCTGTCTCCCTGCAGACAGCGCCCCCTCCTGGATCGTGGTGGCCTTGGTCCTGGGGGCCTTGGTGTTGGCGGCCTGCCTGCTGCTGGCCGGCTGCTTCGCACTGCTGTGGAGCGTCTACAAGGGCACCAAGTACACCTTCTCCCCGGGCAACGCGCTCCCGCAGCACCTGAAGGAGGTAGGTGGTGGGGGGCGGGGGTGCCGGGTGCAGGGAGCTTCCTCCTGAGCCGGTCAGGCCTGCAGGGCGCCCGCTGGTCCTGCCTGGCCCGAAGGGAGGGGCAGAGGTCGTCCCAGAAGCTGTCCCCCCCCCCCCCAGGTGGTGCCCTTTCGGACCTGCCCTGCCTGAGCCCCAGGTCGTCCGGGAGCCAAGGTGCCGAGGGCTCTGGGACAGGAAGGCGGTGCTCGTGGAACTGGGAGGAAGAAAGGGAAAACCCTCGGCTCCGGGCCGGCAACCCGCTGGGAGCCGGATGCCTGAGTGACTGGAATGGGGGCCTGTATCCTAGACTCGGGGCTGGTCCAGGGGCTAAGGGGCGAGGCTGAGTCCGGATGGAGCCGGGAGGACCCGGCCATGTGCAGGCACTTAGAGTAAAAGCAGGTGCCCTAGCCAGCGTGGCTCAGTGGATAGAGCATCGCCCTGCGGGCTGAAAGGTCCCAGTTCGATTCCGGTCAAGGGCACAGGCCTGGTTGTGGGCTGGATCCCCAGGGAAGGTGTGCAGGAGGCGGCCGATCAGTGATTCTCTCATCATTGACCTTTCTCTCTCTCTCTCTCTCTCCCTGCCTCTCTCTCTCACTCTCTCTCCCTCTCTAAAAAAAAGAGAGAGAGAGAAGAAAGCAGGGAATAGTGCCTCTAGGGGTGCAGGGCAGCAGGAGTGGGGGCACAGAGCTGGGATGCAGTCATAGCAGCGGCCTCAGCCGGTCTGGGGGCCCTGGAGCTGGGACGGCTCTTGGAGGTGCCCCGCGCTGAGGCCAGAGGGCCTGTGAGCCCCACATTCCCGGGGGGGGGGGGTGGCTACGCCCAGGAGGGGGCTACCGGCAAGGGGACCACTCAGCTGTGTCAGCAGCCAGCAGGCTCTGGGCGCCCAGGGGTGAGTGCTCCCCCCCCCCCCCCCCCCCCGCCCGGCGTCCCGAAGAAGGTAGGGCTGCACCTCCGACCATCCTTCCGGCCGTGGCTGTGGCCTGTAACCTCCGCCTCCAGAACTGGGCGGGCACCACCGGGAGACGCCCCATGACCCCAGTGCCACCCGTGGACGCAGCCTTTCCTGCCCCTGGCGACCAGGGTGGCGACTCCGTTCCTTGCCGACTGGTTTCTTGGCCAGAGGGGCCTGGCGTGAGGAGGGGCAGCCCTGACTTGGGGTCCCACGGGCTTCTGCTGTGTCTCCTGCGGGAATCCTGTCCACCGAGGTCAGCAGATACTTTTAAAGGGCCAGAAGCCAAATATTTTAGGCTTTGCAGGTCAAGAGGCAAGACGGAGATTTTATGTAGATATTTATGTAACCACTTAAAAATGACCACTTAAGCCCTGACTGTTTTGGCTCAGTGGATGGAGCGTCGACCTGCGGACTGAAAGGTCCCAGGTTCGATTCCGGTCAAGGGCATGTACCTGGGTTGCGGGCACATCCCCAGTAGGAGGTGTGCAGGAGGCAGCTGATCGATGTTTCTCTCTCATCGATGTTTCTGGCTCTCTATCTCTCTCCCTTCCTCTCTGTAAAAAATCAATAAAATATATTTAAAAAAAATAAATAACCACTTAAAACTCCAAAGCTAGGCAGACCCGTGTGGCTCAGAGGTTGGGCGTTGACCTGTGAACCAGGAGGTCACAGTTCGATGGCGGGCTCCACCCCAGTGTGGGACGTGCAGGAGGCAGCCGATCCGTGATTCTCTTTTATCATTGATGTTTCTCTCTCTCTCTCTCCCTCTCCCTTCCTCTGTCTCTAAAAAGCAATAAAATAATTAAACAGAGTAATTTTTAGAAAAAAGAATCTTCTAGAGGTGAAAGGTGGAACCGCATTTGCAGCAGGAAAAGCACCTTCCTCTGGGCAGAGGGTGCCTTGTAAATGAGAACCAAGAGGAAGCCACACTATTGTGTTATTTTTGCTCCGGGCTTCGCCATCAAAGAGTCCGTTGGGCAGGAAAGGAGGGGTGGGGGCTCTGTGACAATCAAAGTGGAGCTCCCCTCCCCCCACACCCTCCCCCCAGCCTCCAGGGCTGGACAGCTCTGCAGACGTGACCAGGCGCCAGCCCTGTAGCAGCTGAGAAACAGGCGGGGCTGCTGGACAAGGGCCCGCGGGGCCCAGGAGCTGGGTGCAGGTCAGGCTCCTCCCAGACGCTCTCCCCGGACTGCAATGCAGAGGGTCGCCCTCCCCCCACCACCAGGGAATGCTGCCGGGCTGGGAGAGTTGCTGGGGTGGGGAGTTGCGCCGTGAGCTGCATGCAGCTGGGGTGCACTGCGCCACCACCAGCTCCGGGCCCAGCCAGCAGAGCCGCCTGGTGGGTGCGCTCCTGAGCCCGAGCACGTCCCCCTGCTCTCGCTCGGCCCCTTTTCCAGGAGAATCGACACAGCGTCTAGTCCATTCTCTGCACCCTGGGCCTGAGGATGGGGGAGCGTCCCCTTTCCACCAGCCTCCACCTTGACGTACCAGAGATCGGACATGCTTCCCTCGCCCTCCCCCGGGCAGATCCTGGGGCCACCCCAGTGGGCAGTGCAGCCGGCAGCTGAGATCAGTCATGTCAGGGCCCAGTGAGGTCACATTATGTTGCTACAACAGGTCAACTATCTATAATAATAAAAGCATAATATGCAAACTGACTGGGTGACCAAACAGCAGAACAACCGTCTGGACGACCTTCCGGACGACCGTGCTATGACAAACACTGGGCCAGGCCAGCCAAGGCGGGTGCAGTGTGATTGGTCAGGGGGGCCCCGCCATCACTCCATGATCGCCCCACAGAGGGAGGCCCAGGCCACCAGCCGGCACAGCGATCGATCGCGGAATCCCGGTCGGGTAGCCTGGACCTCCCCTGCTGGACGATCGATCTCAGGGCCTCCCTCTGCGGAGCCATCGATCACGGAGCCCCACGATCGATCGCCCAGCAGAGGGAGGCCCCGGCCACCGGCTGGTGGTGCTGCGGCAGGTGGGCGGGGCCTCTCTCTGCGGGGTGATCAATCTGGGCGCCCTGCAATTGATCGCCCGCAGAGGGAGGCCCAGGCCAGCCAAGCAGTCACACCCCACACCTGTCACCCGCAGAGGGAGGCAACCCGTGGCCGGGGGCGAGGGAGGCGGGGAGGCCGTGCTGCACAGATGGCGAGCAGTGGCAGCGGCGGGCTGGGGAAGGAAAGTCCTGGTGGGCCCTGATCGCCGGCCAGGCCTGGGGGCCCTACCCGAGGGGTCCCAGATTGCAAGAGGGCGCAGTCCAGGCTGAGGGACCCCCTCACCCCACTCCCGTGCACGAATTTCATGCACCAGGCCTCTAGGTACGGAATAAAACTTCAACTCGGTGGGAAGTAACGGGTGGAAGGCTGGAAAGAGCCCAGGTACAGAGCAGACACAGGCCTCACCAGGACGCACAGCCGTGAGGTGTCACCTTCAGGAGGGCGGCCAAGTGGAGCCAAACTCAGCTCCATCCTCCTCCTTAGCAGCGACCTGCACAGGGACGCGTCCGGGAGGGGCCCCCCTCTGGCCTGGGGGGGACGAGGAACAGGCTGGGGACGGTGGGCGCGCAGAGCTCTGAAGAAGGCTCCTCCGTCTCCCCCTGGAGATGAAGAGCGCCGTGGCCCCCGGGGATAGAAGTGCAGCCGCGAAGTCAGCAGGCAGTTCAGGAACCAAAGAGCCGGACCCAGGATGACTGGACGATGGCTCCGGCCCGACGCGGCCGGCTGCCGTGAGGAGTCCGTGTCCATAACATGCGCGGTGGACACACAGCGCAGGCCACGCGGGCTTTAACTTGTCAGGAGCCACCGTTTCCAAAGTGGTAGGGGCAGGCAACACTAGTTGTAACGTGTTGTACGGGACCCAGCACAGCCGAAAGGCCTCACAGGCAGCCAGGGCTGAGGCCACGACTGAAACACCTCCTTTCCCACCCCGGCCTCGGAGCCTGGCGTGTGCTTCGCGCTTAGCGCACCTGCCGATGGGGACCAGCTGCGTCTCGGGTGGGCTGGTGGCTCCCCAGCTGGACGGGGGGACTGAGGGCCGACTCCAGGGACACAGGATGCTGGGAGCACCCGAGGCCCTGGCTCAGCCTGAGGACACTCCCCCCGCCCCCCGCGCCCCCTCCACTCCGCCTCCCCGATGCCCGCACAGCCCTGCTTCCTGGAGGAGACGGCGCGTGGGCTGTGTCAGGGCAGCAGCAGTGTGACTGGCACCAAACCTCCTCCCAGGCACCTGCAGGCGGTCCCTCGGAAAACGAGGTGCCGATTTGTCGTTTCTCTTTTTAATATATTTTTATTGACTTCAGAGAGGAAGGGAGAGGGAGAGAGAGAGAAACATCAACGATGAGAGAGAATCACTGATCGGCTGCCTCCTGCATGCCCCCTACTGGGGATCGAGCCCGCAACAGGGCATGTGCCCTGCCTGGGAATCGCACTGAGACACAGCTCAACACTCAAGCACTGAGCCACACCGGCCGGCAGAACTTCCTTCCCTTCTAAGGCTGAATAATGTCCCTTGTGTGGATGGACCACACGTTGTGTATCCGTTTAGCTGCCAGTGGGCACCTGGGTTGTTTTCATTTCTTTGCTGCGGCCGCGAAGGTTGCCGTGAACTTGGGGGTGCGGATACCTCTTCGAGACCCTGCCTCAGGTCTCTGGGGGGCTCCCGGGAAGGATCGCTGGGTCACATGCGTCATTAATTTTGTGAGAAACTCTCATACTGTTCTTGTCATATTTTTTAAAACCGTGTTTTCCAGTCCTAGCCAGTATGGCTCAGTGGATAGAGCGTCAGCCTGCGGACTGAAGGGTCCTGGGTTCGATTCCAGTCAAGAGCACGCACCTCGGTGGCTGGCTCCTCCCCGGCCCAGGCCCTGGTCGGGGCGGGTGCAGGAGGCAACCAATCGATGTGTTCCTCTCACATCGATGTTTCTCTCTGTCTCTCCCTCTCTCTCCCACCCTCCCTGAAATCAATGGGAAAATATCCTCGGGTGAGGATTAACAAAACAAATAGACGTAAAGCCGCGTTTTCCAGCCCGGAGTCCGGTAAGAGCTCTGAGCCCAGAGGGGCCCGTCACTCGCTCTCTCCTCCTCTCCCCGCAGTTCCTGAGCCGCCCCCAGCACACCCGGCTCCTGCTCCTCTCCTTCCCGCCCTCGGACCAGAATGAGGTTTTCGACAAACTGAGTGTCGTCACCGACGTCGAAGTCTCGGAAAGCAGCCAGCAGCCCCCGGGGGACAGCGGCCTCGGGACCCCGTCGGGGCAGGGCCTGCCCTCCAGCTAGTCCCTGGGGAGGGGTACACCCCACTGCTCAGCGCTGCCTCTGAGGGCGACCAGCGACGAGGCCGAGACCCCAGCCCAGGACTCAGACGCTGGGCCAGGTCCGGAGCCTCGAACCCAAGCCTGGGTTTACCTGACAATGGCCACTCGGCCCGAGGACTCCTCGCGGGGGACCGGCTGCTCACAGAGGCCGCAGTGAGTAAGCAGTCGCCACAGGGGCCATGCTGCTCAGCCTCTCGGCTCACTGACACAGGAACACGCCTCAGTTGTGAGAAATAAAAGTACTGGCCTGAGGGAGAAGAGTGGATCCTGTAAGATCCAACCGACCGCCCGACCGCCCACAGGCCATCGGGAAACGGCGCTGGACAGCGCGGACTCGGGGTCATGTTCCCCCTGTTCTCCGTGGGGCCGGCGCTCCAATAAAGGCCTCCTCTCTGGTCCCCATGTGCTCACGATGCCACACCGCAGAGCTGTCGCCTGCACGAGGCTCTTGCAGGCCTTCTTTATTAATTATTATTATTAATTATTATTATTTTGGTTATTATTATTTTAGTTATTCCTCATCATTTCTCCATTGATTTTGATCTTATCTCTTTTTTTGTTTGTTTGTTTGTTTTCTTCCATTGATTTTTAGAGAGAATGGAAGGGAGGGGGAGAGATACAGAGATAACATCAATGTGAGAGAGACGCATCCGTTGGTTGCCTCCTGCATGCGCCCTGACCAGGCCCAGGGATCGAGACTGTAACCGAGGTACATGCCCTTGTCCGGAGTCGAACCCGGGACCCTTCAGTCCACAGGTCGATGCTCTATCCACTGAGCCACACTGGCCAGGGCTTGCTGTCATTTTTTATGTCCATTCACTCAGCGGGTATTTGGTAGTCCTGCCTGCTGTCTGCTGGGAGCCGTTTCCCCACCTGGACGAGGGAGGCAAAGACCTTAGGCTCAGTGCACTCGTTAAGACGCCTTCCCGCTGCCTACACACAGTAGGTGCTCCCGCTCCCTGCACACAGTAGGCACTCCCACTGCCCATACCCAGTAGGCCCTCCCACTGCCCACACACAGTAGGCACTCCTGCTGCCCACACACAGAAGGCCCTCCCACTGCCCACACACAGTAGGCACTCCTGCTGCCCGCACACAGTAGGTGCTTTTGCTCCCGCACACAGTAGGCACTCCACAAAGCTGTTCTTACCTGAAACATACTCTCACAGGTGTGACCTGAACTCCACAAACAGCTCTGCCACACACCCCGCTTCCCTGTGCCACATCGCCCAGCAAAGCAGATTCAAAGGCCCCCAAAGAGGAAAAACACAACCTGAAATAACGGCGTTTTTAAACGACGCGCCTGGGTGGAGGCCAGACGTCTGTGTCATTTTACGGTGCAGAATTTTAACATTATTTTCCACCGCGGATTGTGAGGGAGTGACCACCGGGCTTTCAGCTCTCAGGGCCCCCACTCTAGCTGGGGCTTGTCTCCCGAGGGAGAAACTGCTTGTCTTCCTCCCGCAGGCTCCGCCCCCAGGGGTGACGGGCGGCCTGGGGACATCAGCTCTGGAGAAGAAAGGAGCTGCCCCTCAGCACCCTCCCCTGCCCTGGTCCCTCCGCATCCTCCCTGCTGATCTGCCTGAACCCTCCCTCCGTCTGAGGAGCATCCTTGCATGAAGCCCTCGCCCTCTCTCGCCCTTCCTCTCTGACAGCAATAAAAACATTAAAGAGAGAGGCACGCTCTGTGGGTTCCCAGGGAGGAGTGGACAGAGCAGCCTCCTCCGCAGGTGGGAGTCCTGAGGGGCAGGACGAGCTGGAGGCTGGGGCCAGAGCCTCCTCCCAAGGACGGGGCAGGTCGGGAAGGGAGGGGAGAAGAGGGGAGGAGCTCACCCCGGTTTATGCTGTGGGTGGGACCAGAGGCAGCTCCACGACCAAGGGCTTGGCCCACCTCCCCCCTGCAGACACCTCCCCCAGCTCACACCTCCCCCTGCTCACACCTCCCCCAGCTCACCTCCCCCTGCACACACCTCCCCCAGCTCACACCTCCCCCGGCACATACCTCCCCCAGCTCACACCTCCCCCAGCACACACCTCCCCCCTGCTCACACCTCCCCCAGCTCACACCTCCCCCTGCTCAAACCTCCCCCAGCTCACACCTCCCCCCTGCTCACACCTCCCCCAGCTCACACCTCCCCCTGCTCACACCTCCCCCTGCACATACCTCCCCCTGCACACACCTCCCCCAGCTCACACCTCCCCCTGCTCACACCTCCCCAGCACACCCCTCCCCCAGCACACACCTCCCCCTGCTCACACCTCCCCCTGCACATACCTCCCCAGCTCACACCTCCCCCAGCTCACACCTCCCCCTGCTCACACCTCCCTCCTGCTCACACCTCCCCCAGCTCACACCTTCCCCTGCTCACACCTCCCCCAGCTCACACCTCCCCCAGCACACACCTCCCCTGCTCACACCTCCCCCAGCACACACACACCCTGCTCACACCTCCCCCAGCTCACACCTCCCCCTGCTCACACCTCCCCCAGCACACACCTCCCCAGCTCACACCTCCTCCTGCTCTGATGGATATTTGTTTAGTTGTGAAAACAAGTCCTCCCACAAATTCTCTGTCTCCTAACAACTCTGTTTATGTCTCTTTTTTTAATGTTTTCTATTGTTGATAGTGTTACAGATGTCTTCCATTTCCCCACTTTACCTCCTTCCTCCCAGTCCCCTCCCACCATCCCCACCCCAGGTCTTCGCCCCTGTGGCCCGTGTCCATGGGCTGTGCCTATAGTATATAAGGTCGTCGGTTTCTCTCTTCTCGCCCTCAACCCCACGTGGAGGTGTGTCAGTCTGCTCCCGGCCTCCGGCTTCAGGTCTCATTCTGTTGGTCAGTTCGTTCTGTTCATGAGATGCCACATATAGGAGATCGTGTTGTTATGCCCAGATTACAAGATTCCCAAGAAACCACATCAGGGAGCCAATTCGATGTAAAAGCATAAGAATCTGTATTCAAGCTAGCTTGAGCTCTCCATCCACCAGACCCACCGACACATCGGCTAGCCAAGTGGCCAAGAGAGAGAGAACCCCTCCCCGAGACCGGTTATATAGGGGGGGGTTGGAGTAAGGGAGGAGAAAGGACTGTGCTTTGCCGATTGGCCAGGCACAAGTCGATGTCCCGTTCCTGGGTGTGGCTAGCAGAGTCTTAGACTTCCGTGAAGAAGCTCCTTGCCCAACACGTGGCCAAGGTAAGATGGAGGACGTAGCCCTTACCCTGGGGGAAGGTGGAGGGCGTAGCCTTCGCCCTTTCATTCCCCCCTTTGTCTTGGAACTTCCGGCTCAATCATGAGACGGACTGCATTTTTATTCCACCGTTGCTAGAGGCCCATACTGGGCATATCTTAACAAATGGTCTGGTGGAAGGGGAAGAAATCATTTTAGTTTTAACAACTTTTATTGAAATAGGATTTTTCTTTTTAAAATTCCTCCATGGCTATTAAAAAGCCAAATCAAGATTAATTTATCTACTGTCCTGATGTTTGCATAAACACAACAAGAATGGTAACTGACTACCTTTGCTGGAATCTCATGGTAGAATCTTAATGTGCCCCGTAGGGCCAGGAAGCCGCGCCACCCAGCTGCCATCAGGCCCGCCTGCAGTATCTGCTGAGTTAGGTGAACCCCTCACCTGTAGCAACTCCACCTGAGCCCACGCTCCAGGCTTTAAGCCCATCTCAGTAGCCCTCCTACCCATTGCGGTTCAGAGTGTGTGGGGGTCCCGCAGGAACGTAGAGGCATCCCTACTGCTCCCCTTCTACTCTTACCAACCGCCAGTGATGGTAGGGCATGGGCCTGACACTCCAGCGCCAGCCATCTTCAGGGCTTCCAAGCAGGATACCAGGCTTTCTTCGTGGCATTCTTACTGGCTTCAAGTCTTTAGAGCTTAGACAGGGCTCTTTAAAACATGATACTCCAGTCAAAGTTTTCCGTTAATAAAACCACTATTAGGAACCGGTCTTATTGAATCTATGCAAAGAAATGTATTGCCATGTTAGCATTGCCAAATTTCGGAGGAATTACATAAGAAGAAAGATATACTGATCTACTCTAAGATTTTCTGACTTTCTTTGCCAATTTCTTTTAATTGTTGGCATTAAACTTTTTTTTCTATGCATAACCATGCCTCAGACCTTCTACTCTAAACAGGCTTTTTTCAGACTACCCCTGATATGGGCATGGTCACAAAGGCCTGCAAGCAGTACACAGGCTGCCAACTGTTAGCTGTCTCTCAACAGAGACTAAAACCTGATGGGCACTGTTCCTTGCCCAGGTGGGCACCTGCCCTCTTGGCAGCTAGGCACCCTTTACTTTTTGGGGTTCACCCCATATAGTTTCCTTCCAGGACAGCCAACATACATTCAAACCTGCAAGAGAACTAAAGGTCAATATAACACATCAATATAATGAAACATAATATTGGCATCATGGCCGCTTCAGGCAGCCACATCTTCTGCTACTAAACATGTGATTCTATAAATTGTCCTTGTCTTTTTGGAGCCATGTCCATGAAGCTGCAGGCATTATCTAAGTCTATTCAATGTTACCAGCATCAGGCAGGTCGATCACGCCGTAGCTTGACGAAGTCTTTTTGGATCATGGATGGGTCCGCTGACCGGACGTGGGTGTGATGGACCCAGGTCACGATGCCGTCTATCTTGAGAGCGGTGGGGGTCGTCAGCACCATGGAGTTGGGTGTAGGGACCTTTCCATCGTGGCTCCAGGAGGTGCCTTTTGCCTGGGTGGCGCCGAGGCGCAGCCAAATGTCCTCGTGCGCCCTCTGGAGCCCTCTCAAGGAAAGAGACAATTCTTGCAGCAAGAAAGTCAGGAATGATAGGGGGTGGGGCCTGACCAGCTTAATTCTCGCCTATCTTTACAGATTTCAAGGCCCATTGTCTTCCTTCACAGGCAGGGGGAAGGGCCCATTAAGTCTTTGCCTTGGGGAACTGTGAGCCCCATCCTTAAATGTTACTAGAAAAGCCATAAAATACCTTTTAAATTACCCCAGAATTCCAAAATCCCAACCCAGCACAGACTATCACATAGAAAATCAAAGTTCCCAGTAAACAACAGAGATGCTTATAAACATCAAATAAACATTTACACTTACACCTTTTCAGTGAACAAGTATTTTTACAGCCTTGGGCTCTTGAGCAGATAACAGGAACATCATCCAAGTCCCCTGATGGGGGCCTGACAGGAACAGATGTGGGGGCCTTTCCCACATCCCAGGACAGGATTCTTGACCTATGTCTTATTTAGATAGAAACGGTATTTACCACAAATAAACAAACCCTGGGTCTCCAGAACACTGAACTGGAGCCTTTTAAGATCAGTATGAAACCAGTTTCTACCTGAAATAATTGTACCAGTCCCTTTTAAAGAGATTAGCTTAAAAATAAATTTGAGAGGCAAGTATAATTCCTGCTTCATAGATGATTTGAACTTAAAAGTTTTAAGTTTCCAGCCAATAAGCCTGGCATAGCTGCTAAATTTCAAAATGGTCACAATTTTTCTGCTGGGGAAATCAAAAGCAACTCCTATAGCTATTCACATGTAAATTTGACTATCAACTTCCTGGTGGTACTTGCCTTAAGGCGGGAAATTTTCTCCACCACTTTTTAAGGCCAAAACAGTCTCAGGTTTTTATTCTGTACACAGCAAAAAGTCAGCTCAAAACTATGCGCACTCGTTTTTAAACTGGCCTTTTCCCTTTACACGTGCACAGAAATCCCGGATGCATTTTAAAACTTTTACATTTCTAGCTGGGGCGATCTCCATGGGAAGAGGCCGGCTCGCATCCAGAGCCGCAGCGGCCTCCTGGTGTCCGGCCCTCAGGCTCCGCGGGGGACCTTCCCCCGGACCCGACGCCGATGGGGGCCTCGCTGCTCCTGCCTCCCGTGAGCGACGCGCCGGCCCCGCCCCCCGAGCTCCACCTGGCTCCACTCACTCGCCACAAGCCCGGGGCCAACGCCGGCCAAGGCAGGCTGCCGCCGCCACCACCGCCAGGCTGCACGAACGAGCTTGTCCGCGCCCGGCCCGAGCCCCCAGGGCCGCCCCCCGAAGGCGCACCGCAGCTCATGGAGCCGAGCGCAGGCCCAAGCTGCGGGGCTCGGGCTGCCCAGGCTGCCGCCGCCTCTCCCGGCCTCCGGCCTCTCCCAGGCCGCGCCACTCGGGCTCCGGCTCCGGCCCAGCGCCTGCTGCCGACCGGGCCGGAGGCCGAGCCCCCAGGGCCGCTGCCGCAGCCGAGCCGCCTGTGCCCGCGGCGCGGCCGGGCTCCGGGGCAGCCGCGCGCCGGCTTCAGCCTCCGCATCCAGGCGCATCTTTCCTCTCCTGCGGCCCGAGGCAGAGTGATCCCCTGCCTTTACACTTACATTCATTCAGAGTTTAAACAATCCATTCAATTCCTAACAACTTCCCAATTTCTGAGGGAGCTCTAAAGCCTCCCGCAATCTCCTTGAACTGATCAATCACAATACCCAAAGGAGCAGTCTGAGTCCATCCCATAACATCCGTCCAGTAAGTCCGCAGAAAACAGAGAAACAGGCACAAACAGGGCCCAAAACAGCCTTCCACTTCCATGGAAGAGACAGACGATGGCTTACGCCAAACCGGCGGGAACTACCCACCTCGTCTCAGATTGGGGTTTCTACAGACCTCCCGACTTTTCGGAAGCAAAATTACACCCCTACAGATACAGATGGAGGATCGAGGCGTCCCTCGACTCCTCCCGCCCTTTGACCCCCATGTGCGTCCACGGTCAATGTGGGCAAATACAGATTTCAGAAGTGAGCTCACACAGAACAGATAAAGCACACAGAACAGACACAATACACAGACACTTACCGCGGCCATGCAGATTCTACGAATTGGGGGAGTCCCTACATGGTCTTGGGAATCCCGGACGAGCCCCCAAATGTTATGCCCAGATTACAAGATTCCCAAGAAACCACATCAGGGAGCCAATTCGATGTAAAAGCATAAGAATCTGTATTCAAGCTAGCTTGAGCTCTCCATCCACCAGACTCACCGACACATCGGCAAGCCAAGTGGCCAAGAGAGACCGAACCCCTCCCAGAGACCGGTTATATAGGGGGGGGTTGGAGTAAGGGAGGAGAAAGGACTGTGCTTTGCCGATTGGCCAGGCACAAGTCGATGTCCCGTTCCTGGGTGTGGCTAGCAGAGTCTTAGACTTCCGTGAAGAAGCTCCTTGCCCAACACGTGGCCAAGGTAAGATGGAGGACGTAGCCCTTACCCTGGGGGAAGGTGGAGGGCGTAGCCTTCGCCCTTTCAGTGTGACCTGTGTCTTTCTCAGTTTGGCTTGTTCCACTGAGCGTCACACTCTCCAGGTCCATCCACGCTGCCCCGAAAGGTAAGGGTCCCTCTTTTCACAGCTGTGCAGTGTTCCAGGGTGTGCCTGTCCCTCCACTTTCCTATCCACTCGTCCACGGACGGGCACTTGGGCTGTTCCCAGCTCTTAGCTATTGTCTCTGTCTATGTCTTGACTGCCACTTTAAGGATCAAACCTGCCACCTGGCCCGTGTTGCTCAGTGGTTGGAGTGTCACACACACACACAAACACACACACACACACACACACACACACACACCAAAGGGCCGCAGGTTCTATTCCAGGTCAAGGGCACATGCCTGAGTTGCGGGTTCCATTCCCGGCCAATGGGGGCACATTCGGGAAGCAACCAATCGATGTTTCTCTCCCTCTGTCTCTCCCTGTCCCTTCCACCATCTCTAAAAGTCAACGGAGGAATATCTTGAGGTGAGGATTAATTTTTTTAAAAAAACACTTCAGGGCTATGCCCTGGCCGGTGGCTCAGTGGTTAGAGTGTCAGCCGTGCACCAAAGGGTCACGGGTTCGATTTCCGGTCAAGGGCATGGACCTGGGTTGCAGGTTGGACCCCTGGCCCCAGTCAGGGTGCGTGTGGGAGGCAACCAATCAATGTTTCTCTCACGTCAATGCTTCTCTCTCTCTCCTCCCCCACCACTTCCCTCCTGCTCTCTCTAAATCTCTGAACATCATGGGGAAGTACCCTTGGGGGAGGATTAACAGAAAACAGGACACTTCAGGGCCGGCTGTCGGACACACGGGACCCAAACAGGAAGCATCGTGAGCAAGAACAGAAACAGCCCTGATAGAAACACACAAACAGGCCTGTTTCTTCTGCATTGTGTGGGGCTGGGGGCCGCCGTGGCTCTGTCCCAACCTCAGTGACTTCATTCTCAGGCTGGGACTGAAGGACGTGCCGAAGGGGAAGGAAGTGCCACCCTCCCGTGGTCCCGAAGCTTCTGCCGGGCGTGGGGCAAGCGCTTCTGCCCTCGTGCCTTCGGCCAGCACGTGGCACAGGTCAGGGTCCACAGGGTGGGGCAGGGCAGCTCCGGGAGAGACGCAGGGACAGCAGGAGGGAGGGCACAGTTCACTCCGGGGAGGGAGGGAGTGCTCGTGAGCCGTGATCGCTGCTGCACACCAAGAAGGGAAAATGCCTTTGGGGGGAGCCGGCAAATACCTCGGAAATGCAAAGCACAGCCAGGGAAACGCAAACGTCAGAGGATGGGCTGGCCCGTGTGGCTCAGTGGATAGAGCGTCATCGGCCTGCGGACTGAAGGGTCCCGGGTTCGAGTCCAGTCGAGGGCACATACCTCGGTTGCAGGCTCCTCCCTGGCTCGGGCCCTGGTCGGGGCTCATGCTGGAGGCAACCAACTGATGTGTTTCTCTCACATCGGTGTTTCTCTCTGTCTTTCCCTCTCTCTTCCACTCTCCCTGAAAATCGATGGAAAAGTATCCCTGGGTGAGGATTTTAAAAGTACCCAGCACCGATCGGGAATCTGAGCAGTGACCCAGGGGCAGCGCAGAGAAGCGTGGACGCGGGAAGGCGGCGAGGCGAGGCCTCGCGCTGTGCGAGGGCGGAGGAGATGATAGCGGGTGTCTGATCGGAGTCTCGGGAGGTGAGGAAGGACTGGGAAAGGCAGCACCTCGTCTCACTGAGTCTCACAGATGCTGCGTCTGCTTAACAAGTGGAGGCCCCTCCCTCAGCAAGGGGATGGGACCCGCGAAGACTCGGGGTGGCCAGCGCCTGTAGCAGCACTTTCCATCGAGGGACACGCACTGTTTCACTGGACACCTGCTCCTGCAGTGTCACAGGCGAGCGGGTGCACGGGGCTCGTCCGCGCACTGCCAAGCCACGCAGCTCCGGTGCGGCTCTCCGTGGCGGCCGCTGCGGCATCGCCGTGTCTGGGTCCAAGCCACACTCTGAGCACCCCGCTTTGGACTCTTTGGGGAGTAGTGGCTGATGACAGATTCCAGTTCACAGATTCCACAGGCGTCCCGACAAACCCCCGCTGACCGGGTCAGAGGAAACCACCTCCGAGTGAAGCGCCAGGACAGCAGAGGCGAGAAGGCAGGTCCCCCCACGGCAGAGCGGGGAACCACGGGGACCCCAGCAGGAGTAGACGCCGGGGGTCGCCGGCGCCGGGCGTCCTTCAGCGATCGGTGCCAGCCTTGAACCGCACACCCTGCACCACAGCTTTCAGGAAGAGGGATCAAACACAGACTCACATGGACAATGGTGAGAGCTTTGACATCTAAAGCACGTATTGAGGCGGAAGGAAATGTTCCCGGGCGTTACAAGACGTAAGAAGAACTAGAGGAAGGAAACTGGCGGACACCCGAGGAAACCCAGACATCAGCGGGTTTCAAAGACAACAGGAGGGGGCCGTGGAAGGTGACGTGTCTGGGAGTTCCTGTTGTGTTTCGGAGAGGAATAAGGACGTACTTGAGACATGGGTGCGACTAATGTGCTAACATGTTACGGTACCTTCGTCACTAGCGCAGGGCTCTCAGGTGGGGAGAGGGGCGGCTGTGTCCCCAGGGCCATCCGACAATGTCTGGGAACATTATTGGCTGTTTGGACGGAGGGGGTTACTGGCCTGTAGTGAGTGGGAACATAAAAGGGTGCAGTTCAGGGAACCATGCAGATGGGGAATAGGAGGGTGACGGTACGAGGTGCAGCAGGGCAGGAGGGAGCAGGCAGGGTGCACCCGCACACCACGAGGCCGTCGGCACCCACAGCGAAGAGTCATCGGCCCCAGGTGTCTGCAGAGGCTGGGGAGTCTGTGCCGGAGGAAGAGTGATGAGAAATGTCACTCAGCCACTCGACCACTCCACGAGAGAGGACAGATCCCTTAAAAAAATTAAAAAAGGCAGAACTAATGGAAAACAGAAAGTAATGTAGCAGAAATCAATCCCAAAGTAAAAGGACTAATGATCCCGTAAAAGACAAAACTGTTAGACTGCAATCCTAGCTAATAATAGAGAAACATGGTAATTAGCCGTACCTCCCCTACCATTCCCAGCCAACGATCGTTGGGCCAGCGATGGTTGATGGCGGCGATGGCGGGGGAACCGGGGTGGAGTCAGCCAGCGATCCTTGATGTCGGCGGCGGCAGGGAGCTGGGGGTGCCCCGGCCCAGGCCTAAAACCTCAACCTGAGGCTTTAGGCTTCGGCCGGGGCGGAGCCAGCCAGCGATCATTGATGGCGACAGCAGCGGGAACCAGGGTGGAGCCAGCCAGCAATCGTTGAGCCAGCGATCCTTGATGGCGGCAGCGGTGGGGAGCTGGGGGTGCCCCGGCCCTGGCCTAAAGCCTTGGACAGAGGCTTTAGGCTTAGGCCAGGGAGGAGCCTGCCAATGATTGTTGATGGCGGTGGAGGCGGGGAACCAGGGCGGAGCCAGCCAGCGATCGGCTGCAGCGGGAGCTGGGCGTCCCCGGTCTAGGCCTAAAGCCTCGGGCTTTAGGCTTGGGCCGGGGAGGAGCCAGCCAGCGATCGTCAATGGCAGCAGCGGCGGCGGGGAGCTGGGGGTGCCCCGGCCCAGGCCTAACGCCTCGGCCAGAGGCTTTAGGCTTGGGCCAGGGAGGAGCCTGCCAGTGATCCTTGATGGTGGTGGTGGCCAGAACCAGGGCACAGCCAGCCAGCGATCCTTGATGATGGTGGCGGCTGGGAGCTGGGGGTGCCCTGGCCCAGGGCTAATGACTCGCCAGAGGCCAAACCAGCAATTGGTGTGAACTACAGAGGAAACACCTTTTCTGACCACTCATTGGCTAAGCCCCCTGTATGCCACTGGTAATATTCTTAGTAACTTGGGTAATAAGAGTCCAAAAAGTGATCTAGAGGTTTTTTTTCACCACACTCCTGGAGAAAAAAATGAAGGTCTGCTGCTGGAGGGTTAAGAAATGTCATATCCTGTCCTAGCCGGTTTGGCTCAGTGGATAATGCCTCGGCCTGCCCAACGCAGATTCTGGGTTCAATTCTGACCAAGGGCATGTACCTAGGTTGCACGTTCCTCCCTGGCTCCGGCCCAGGTCAGGGCTCATGCAGGAGGCAACCAATCAAAGTGTTCCTCTCACTTTGATGTTTCTCTCTGTCTTTCCCTTTCTCTTCCACATTCTCTAAAAATCAATGGAAACATATCCCCAGGTGAGGATAAAGAAAGAAAGAAATGTCATATCCTATGAAAGACACTTCTTGAAAATGCCTAAAGAAAGTTGTCATTTTTTCACGGTAAAGGGACTGGAGTCCGTGTTGATGAAAACACCTTGGTGGCTGCGGTGACTGGCAGTGGCTGCAACAGTGCGGTGATGGGGCTGGTGCCTTCCCCTGATCAACCCGGTCAACTCCCACAAAGGGAGGCCAGACTGTGGCTTAGGCCCGCTCCTCAAGGGGAGCAGGGAGCAGGGAGTAGGACATCCCCTAGGGCTCCCAGTATGTGATAGGGGGCAAGCTGGGCTGAGGGAACCCCCTCCCCAGTGCACAAATTTTTGTGCACTGGGCCCCTAGTTTTAAAATAATAGTAAATCTTTCGCTGCTTTAAAAGTATCTGCAGAAAACATCGGGCTATAGAAAAATTGGAAGTAGAGAGAGGGCACAGGATATACCAGGTGGACTCTAACCAAGAAAGCTGATTTCACTATGTTGGTATCACGCATAGTAGATGTTAAGGCAAAAGGTATTACTAGGGTTAAAGGGGACCACTATCCTATACTAGAGGCCCGGGAGTGGGCCTAAGCCGGCAGTCGGACATCCCTCTTGCAGTCTGGGACCTCTCGCTCCTTCCCGCCTGCCTGCTCGCTGCTCCTTACCACTCGGCTCGCTGTTCCTTAGCGCTGCCATGGAGGCGGGAGAGGCTCCCCCACCACCGCTGTGCTCGCCAGCTTGAGCCCGGTTTCTGGCTGAGCGGCTCTCCTCCTGTGGGAGCACACTGACCGAGGGGGCCAGCTCCTGCGTTGAGCATCTGCCCCCTGGTGGTCAGTGCACTCCCACAGTGGGAGCACCACTCAGCTGACCAGGATGAGAGGCTGCTCCTGCAGTGGGCCATCCCCACAGGCCACCCCCCCCCCAACAGTGCATGAATCCCGTGCACCAGGCCTCTAGTATAATCATAAAAAGCTCCAGTTCACAGGGAGCTAACACAGCTCCTACATAGGTGTGCTTAGCAACATAGCTGTGAAATAGGTCTGATTGACAGAGCGGGGGCGGGGAGGGGGGGGTGACTAGACAATTCACCATCGTATTGACACAGAAACAACAGACAACCCCGTCCAGCGTGGCTGGTGCCAACCTGTCTGCACACCGCCAGTCTGTCTGCAGATCTAAGCTGAGAGCACCTGTAAGAGGCACCATCAGCGCTGGGACCTGGGGGAGAGCAGGAGATGTTGTCATTTAGGCTGTTCCTCACCTAGATTGTTAGGCACTGCTGAGGGTCAGAGATGCTAAACGTGTGCACCTGTGTGCGCACGTGTGTGCTGTGGGGGGAGGGTGCGGGGGGTGCAGGTGTGTGTGTAGAGGTGTGTGTGTGTGTGTGCACTGGGTGTGGAGGGGGTGTGCTGTGTGTAGGTGTGTGTGCAGGTGTGTGTGTAGAGGTGTGTATGTGTGTGTGCACTGGGTGTGGAGGGGGTGTGCTGTGTGTAGGTGTGTGTGCAGGTGTGTGTGTAGAGGTGTATATGTGTGTGTGCACTGGGTGTGGGGTGTGTGTGCTGTGTGTAGGTGTGTGTGCATGTGTGTGGTGAGTGTGGTCTGTGTTTGGTGTGTGTGTGTGTGTGCAGGTGTGTGGTGAGTGTGGTCTGTGTGTGGTGTGTGTGCTGTGTGTGGTGTGTGTGTGCTGTGTGTGTGCTGTGTGTGGTGTGTGTGTGGTGTGTGGTGTGTGTGGTCTGTGTGTGCTGTGTGTGTGCTGTGTGTGCATGTGTGTGGTGTGGTCTGTGTTTGGTGTGTGTGTGTGTGTGCAGGTGTGTGGTGAATGTGGTCTGTGTGTGGTGTGTGTGCTGTGTGTGCATGTATGTGGTGAGTGTGGTCTGTGTGTGGTGTGTGTTTGGTGTGTGTGCAGGTGTGTGGTGAGTGTGGTCTGTGTGTGGTGTGTGTGGTGTGTGTGCAGGTGTGTGTGCTGTGTGTGTTCTGTGTGTGCTGTGTGTGGTGAGTGTGGTCTGTGTGTGGTGTGTGCTGTGTGTGTGTGCTGTGTGTGCTGTGTGTGTGTTGTGTGTAGGTGTGTACAGAGAACGCGAATGCGGTGAAGTGTAAAGAGACTCTGGGTGCGGGGTATCTAGGCATCAACTTTTTTATAGATTTAAAAGTTCTCACAATGAGAAGCTGGGGAAACTGTGATGAATGTACAAATGCTCACAGAGTCGTCATTCTGGCCTGTGTTCAGCTCCCATGCGAGTTCAACACACAATCTTTTCAGCTCCGCGGACAACAGGCCTCTGTTAGAACAAGTCTGTGGCCTTTCACAGGCGCCTGCTGCTCAGCTCAGAGGGTGTGTGTCCCAGTATCTTCCTGGCGGTGCCATTTCCCTGCAGCCTGACGGGGAGGGGCTGCTGGGGACCCCCTGTGCGCTGGCAGTGGCCCCACACGGCCGAGGAGTGCTGGTCACGTGCCCTGCGCACAGTGTGTCCGCACGGGCTGGGCTGGGCCTGTGTGGCCGCGCAGCCTTCGGGGCTCACTCCGAGGGCAGGGGCCTCAGACTCACGGCGTCCCACTGCCCCCGGAGGACACGCAGGACCCGGGGAGCCGTCCTGCCCTGGCGAGGCCCTCGCACCTGCTTCTGTCGTTAACCCTCCCTGGAGATGCGTGTTTCTCATTGATTCTACAGAGAGGAGAAGGGAGAAAGAGAAACACCAATCGGTTGCTCCTGTCCAGAGCTTGTCCAGGGTTCAAACCTGAACCCTGGGTACGTGCCCTCACCGGGGAATGAACCTGAGCCCTTGGTGCCCGAGACGGCGCTCCAACCACTGGACCACACCAGCCAGGGCTGGGCATTCTGGCTTTGTCAGCTCAGGACTCGAGGCCTCCTCTCCCCAGGATTGCCCGCTGTCTCTCTCGCATCCTGGAGCTGTTTGAAGAGTGTTCCTCTCGAATGTGTGTGAGCTTCTCTCTGATCGGACGGACAAAGGCGCGGGCACGGGCGTGCCCGGCTTTGTGAGAGACCCGGCATTTACTATCTTTCCGAGTCGTGTGCGTGAACCTTCGCAGGAACTTCTGAAACTGCGCGAAGGAAGACCCGTCCCAGGCGCCTCGCACAGGCCGCTGTGCCCTCTGGGCCCGGTGCCTCCGGGGCCGTGGCGGGTCCCTGGGGCCCGGCAACGTCGAGAAGGATGTGGACGCCCGGCCCGGCCGGCTGCGGAGGCTGCAAACCTGGCAGCTGGGAGGGGACGAGGAGGGGGGGCGCACGTGGGAGAAAAGGCCCCGAGTCTGGACCGGATGGGGGTCAGCAGGTCACCTCGTGAGCGGTCCCTGTGCATCGAGCCCATTTCCACCAGCAGCACCTGCACCGCCCTGTCCTGCCGGTCATTGTGCCCGGGTGACGGGAGAGCTGTCGGGCTGTGGGCAGGGAGGAGCCTGCGAATCGCTGGGCCGTGGTTCCCTCCGACGGAGCTTCCCAGGAGTCGTTCCTGCCATCAGTTCTGTCGGCTTCTGTGGAGCCCTCGGCTTCCCCCTTCGGTCTGCACACACCCTCCCACCTTGGGGGCCAGCACACCTTGCCCCACCGTCGGACGCTCACCAAGAGGCGAGGAAGAAAGAAACGGAGGCCTGTGGTGGGTCGGGATAAATCCTGCGAAAGAAAAGTGTGTGTGTGCCCGGCCCGCGGGCTGGGGGGTTGAGCACCGACCTATGAGCCAGGAGGTCAGGGTTCGATTCCCGGTCAGGACACAGGTCTGGGAATCCCCAGGGTGGGACGTGCAGGAGGCCGCTGATCCATGATTCTCTCTCATCACTGATGTCTCTGTTGTTGTTGTTTTTAAATCAGTATCTTCCCCTTTTCTAGCTTCCAGAAGTTCTATGTGGAACGCACAGCTGGGTTATATGCTTTGTAAAATGACAAGAGGTTTCATGTGCTTGTTTATTTAAACAAAGGAACGGGGAGTTCTTGTTTTACCCCAGAGGAAGCTTCTGTGGCTGACAGCCTGGGGGGCCTCCGGGAAGCAGGTGGAGCAGCGAGCGAGCGAGCGAGCGGTGTCGGCAGGAGCAGCACAGGATGCTGGGTGGGGCCCTCCTCGCCCGCCGGCATCCTGTGTGCACCGCAGCTTCAGAACTTTACCAAAACCAAACCAGCGGTCCTGAGATGTGGTTCAGATACTGCCGGGAGCCGGTCCATCCTTGCTGCTTGACACAGTCGCTGCAGGAAAGACATCTGCACAGCATATGTTTCAAGGGACCTGGCATATATAGCATATTGTTCTTAATATGTTTGCTCTCTTTAGCGCCATGTGTTTTAACCAAGGTCACCTCTCCGAGAAAGGTTGTTTCCCCGGGTGGGGATCTTTCCCTGAGGTTAGGGAGGGGATAAAACCCCTTAATTAAGTGCCAGGCAGGTAGTTAAGCTACATAATCTTTACTCCCTGGAATGGAGATAAGAAACGCCCTAACCTTTGTAATAAAAATTGACAGGATTAAAATGGGCTGGTATAAATATAGATGTAACAAGACAATAAACATCAGATCCTCATCAGTTCCTAACCAGAACTCCAACCAGAACTTTGGCTGGAGATCCTGGCTATAGGTCCTGACTAGGATGCTGATCAACTGAACCCTGACCCTGTGCCATTCCTTCTTCGCCGACTCCGTCCACACCTTCGGGGACCCCTGGACCCGTTGGGGTTGGACCCCAGCCAAGATACCTCACAGCTCACCTGCGTGAAATGCGCAATGCCCACGTCGTCAGCACGTGCACTCTGCATCACTGTCTCCCCGCCAAAGGCCCCCCCAGGAGCAGTCCCTCCCGTTCCTCCCAGCCCTTCAGCCCCCACGGATCTACCTCCCGTGCCCGTGGGTTTGCCTCTTCCCGGCATTTCATGGACGTGGAGCAACGCATCGTGAGGCTCGGTGACCGTCCCCGTTCACTGAGCTGGTTTCCGAGGCTCGTTCACGCTGCGACGTGAATCCAGGCACCGTTAGTTTTTTGTGTGTTTTTTTTAAAATATATTTTATTGATTTTTTACAAAGAGGAAGGGAGAGAGATAGAGAGTTAGAAACATCGATGAGAGAGACATCGATCAGCTGCCTCCTGCACACCCCCACCGGGGATGTGCCAGCAACCCAGGTACATGCCCTTGACCGGAATCGAACCCGGGACCTTTCAGTCCGCAGGCCGACGCTCTATGCACTGAGCCAAACCGGTTTCGGCAAGGCACTGTTAGTTTTTAGTGCAACATCCGTTCCATGGGCTGGATGGACCGCGGTTTACTTATCATCCTTGGTTGATAGACTTTTGTGTTGTTTCCACTTTTTTATTTTTTTACTGTTTTTATAGATTTCATAGAGAGAGGAAGGGAGAGGGAGAGACAGAAACATCAACGATGAGAGAGATTCATGGGTCGGCTGCCTCCTGCGCGAGCCCGCAACCTGGGCCTGGGCCCTGACCGGGAATCGAACCGTGACCTCTCTGCAGGGGACAACGCTCCACCGACAGAGCCACACCAGCCAGGCTCCGCGTCTTGATGGCCACGGGTAATGGTTCTCTCTCATCATCGAGGTTCCTCTCGCTCCCTCTCCCTTGCTCTCTGAAATCAATGTGTATGTAACTGGATCCCACGGGTCCGGGAGACGCTCACTCGTGATTTTCCCTGGAAAGGGCAGAGGCGGAGCCCGCAGGAGGGGTGGCTGCTGAGCGGGCGGTGCCTCTCTGCCGGATGAGTCGCCCACGGCTTTCTGGGGAGCCCCCCCCCCCGCCAGCAGCTCGCCCGAGAGGCACAGCATCTGCTCTGGGCTGAGGAGGACACTCAGCGTCTGAGGCTCTGCTAGGAAAAAAGGGCAACAATTTTTCTCAAGGGTCTTACCGTTTGCAAACCAGAAACAAGACTGAACAGAAAGCTGAGACCCGGCAGTGCTCTGAGGAGCAGAGACGCTGATTTCTCACAGCAAAACGCCCCCCGGAGGACGCCGGCCTGTGCTCAGCCCGGGGGGCGCCGGCGGGTGCCCGGGTCTCCGATGCTGCCTGCACCGGGGCAGGGGTGGCCTCTCACCCTCCCCTTCTCCGCACGAACCGACCCGCACCGTCCGCCGCAGCCAGCCATGCGCTGTTTTCTGGCGACCTGACCGAAAATGGCTGGGACTTTGCTTCATTCCCGCACAGCTCTCAGCGCGGCGGCTGCGGCCATGTTTCATCTGACGCCCGAGGGGGCAGGTCATCACCCGACTGAGCGGCAGGTGGTGCGGTTTCCAGCGCCCGCAGCGCCGGGGGGGGGGGGGGGGGGGGGGGGGCGGGGGGGGGGGCAGGCACGGCCTCTGCGGCCAGGACTCCCACGGCGGGCACAGCCCATGACCCGGCAGCCGGGCATGATAACTATGCCACGTCTTCCCTCTAGTCCGTGGCCGTGGCTGACGGACCCTCTGCACGTGAGCCAGAGGGGCCTGCTCCCAGCCCCTGGGCGGCCTGGTCCTCACGGGCCCTTGTCCAGCAGCCCCGTCTGCTTCTCAGCTGCTACAGGGCTGGCCCCGGTCACATCTGCAGAGTCGTCCAGCCCGGGAAGCAGGGCTCCTGCCAGCACCCAGGTACCATGCTCGCCTCCACTTTGATTCCTCTCTCTCTCTCTCTCTCTCTGTCTCTCTTTTAAATATATTTTTATTGATTTCAGAGAGGAAGGGAGAGAGAGAGAGAGAGAGAGGGAGAGAGAAACAAGGTTATGTGCCCTTGACCAGATTTGAACCCAGGACCTTTCAGTCCACAGGCGCTCTATCCACTGAGCCAAACTGGCTAGAGCTGACCCGTCTCTTTGATGGCAAAGCCGGGAGAAAAAAATTGGTTCTCCAATTACAAGGCACCTTCTACCCAGAAAAAAAGGGCCGCCCCTTTGTTTTTTCTGTTGTAAACGTGGTTTCTCACCTTTTATCTCTAGAAGATTCTTGGCTCACTCTAGGGCTGCAGCCCCACTGGCCGTCTTTTAGAAGTTCTGGCTGCTCTGAAAGTTTCCTTTGGCTGTGTGCCCGCCTTGAATCTTTAGAATAAATCCTTTTAAGTCTGGGATCAAAGGTAACATTAGTGGGTAAATACGCACTGAATTACAGTCCTCTTTCATCTGCACCTGGGACCCTGTCATACTTTGTATTCTGGGGCCTCTCCCTGCCCTCTCTGCCCTGGGGCACCAGCCTTCGCTTGTCCCTAAGGCATGTGGGAAGCACTTCCCCACTTCCGAGCATTGAGCACCTCTCAGCTTTCCCTTGGCGGGGCCATCACGGAGGCTGCAGGCTGCGTTCCTCCACTTTGTCCACGGGGCACCAGGCATTAATTAAACCCTGGGATTCGCTAGGCGGCAGGATGGGGTGATGTGGTGGGCTGAACAAGCCGCCCCTACAAGATCCCCAGGTCCTAATCGCTGGAACCTGGCAAAGGGGTCTTGGCAAAAGGGGTCTTTGCAGGTGGGATAAATTCCGGGTTCTGAGATGAAGATGTTACCCTGGGTTATCAGGTGGGGGCCTCGCTGCCCAAGAAATCCTGATAAGACAGGCAGAGGCAGATTGCATTGACGGAGCAGGAGGATGCGATCACAGAGGCAGGACTGGAGGGATGTGGCCGCAGGAATGTCTGGAACCCGGGCAATCTGGAAGAGGCAAGGAACAGATTCCTTCCTAGAACCAGTGATTGCCGACACCTGGACTTTGGCTCGGTGGTATCTGTGAGGATGGGAAAAGGGCCTTTATCTTTGCTGTGGCCTTCCACAGTTCATGAGAAGCACCTGGTCATTAAACCCCAAGATTGTTGGCACCTCTGATTCAAACAGCCCCTCTATTCAAACTGCAAGGCAAGAGAAGCTACTCTCAAGGCTACATTCTTGCACACCCCTCCTCCCTGCTGTTTTCACCACTCAGGGGTAATTCGCACCAAGGAGTCTCAGGTAGAAGTTTCCTGCCCCCTCCCCTTCAGCCCCTTTGAACTCTTCCTACCTTTGCTCTGAGCATGTTTTACAGGCCTGAGAAAAAATGCTGATAAGACGCCTCCCTAGGACATCTGTCTGGACTGTCCCCCGAGGAACTAAGGAAGACAACCCTGCTGTCTGCTCAATTTCACCTCCCGTCCTCGTCACCTGGCAACAGCTGCCATTCCTCTTTAAAAGTGGGAAAGCCTTTTGCAGAAACCCGTTTGGCTCAGTGGATAGAGCGTCGGCCTGCGGACTGAAGGGTCCCAGGTTCGATTCCGGTCAAGGGCATGTACCTGGGTTGCGAGTGCATCCCCAGTGGGAGATGTGCAGGAGGCAGCTGATCGATGTTTCTCTCTCATTGATGTTTCTAACTCTCTATCTCTCTCCCTTCCTCTCTGTGAAAAATCAATAAAATATATTTTTTTTAAAAAGTGGGAACGCGATTTGTTTCTTTCCCTGCACTGATTAGCACTGCATCAAAGTAAAAAGTAAATAAATAAACTTTCTCTCTGCACCTGTCTCTTCTCTGAGCTGTGGATTCTTTCACTGCCCCTGTCACTGGCCAAACCCTACCAGCACTGATTTAGGCTTTTCTCCAGGATGGGGGCGGGGGGGGGGGGGGCGCGGGGCGGGCGGGGGCGGGATGGGGGAGAACACATTTTTATTGTCTCCAGCCACACCGTCCGTGGCACTTCTTATAGCAGCTCGGGAAGGTCACACAGGTGTGGACGTCACCTGGAGCCCTGAGGCAGCCGCCTGGCCTGTGCTTCTGGCTGTGTCCTTGCAGGCTGAGCGACGGTGATGAAACAGTTGCCCTCGCTCTGCCCTAGTTTCCTAATCTGTCACTCGGAAGGTGGTGCAAGGACACATCCTGACGACAAGGATTACTGGGGCACGGACATCAGTGACATCTGATGGCGGAAGGCGTCCTAAGGAAAGTGACCTCGCAGGTGATCTGACCCTGAGCCCCTAACTGGGCAGCGCCTGGTGGGGAGCCAACGGCTCACCTTGGCCTCCAGCAGGGCCTGTCCATCGTGTCTGTGCATCCGGGTGAGCACACCTTTAAAATAAGTCTTAACTGTTACAGAAAAACCGGACAAGAACCAGACAGCGCTCTGAGAGTTTGGAGTTACACTTTATTCACCGCGGCGGGCTTAGGGAAATGAATCCAAATTCTAAGCAAAGCTACAAGCAGAATTTCCCTTTTTATGGAAGAGCCAGCACTTTGTGCGCTTGCTGGCGGCGGCCTTGAAAACTACACCGTTCTATCCAATTAAAAAATGCACCTGGCATGGCATTGGGTGTATCTAGTCTCTGGCCTACAAGGTCAGACAGCTAAGTTTATCTCCCCCATTATTCAAGCAGGCTAGACAGCAAAGTTACTTTTTCAGAATAAGAGGCCGTCCAAAGAATAGCAGAGAATTCCAAACAGTATTTTTACAGAACAGGGGTTTTCCTTCACATAACCACCCGCAAGAGAGCAGACTCTTGTTAACCTTCCTGTAATCCCATCCCTACCTGCTTTCTCCCACCTTCCTGGAATCTTCCTGGCCGTCCCCGCGTG
This sequence comes from Myotis yumanensis, assembly GCF_028538775.1. Taxonomy (NCBI): domain Eukaryota; kingdom Metazoa; phylum Chordata; class Mammalia; order Chiroptera; family Vespertilionidae; genus Myotis; species Myotis yumanensis. Next base: position 215,617,849 of record NW_027223753.1, on the reverse strand, counting down.
GACCCCGGGAAAGAGGACACCTATGGAGGAAGGACTCCGGGACTCACAGTTAAAAGCAGATCCCGGCAGCCATCTCTGCACAGGGGCCTCTCAGCAAACGACTCGGGGGGCCGCCTGCCCCGAGCTGCCGCCTGCCCCGAGCTCCTGCCACCTGAGTCAGCAGCCCTGGCCAGCAGCTCCCAACCTCTCTCACCCCACAGCGTTACTGGAAGGGCCCTGGCGCGGGACTGCCCGGGCCGGCCTGTGGTGTGTGGGTCCTTGACTTGTGCAGGACAGATGTCACAGCCCGAGTCCAGGTGCTTGTGAGAGGAAGGTTATTACAGTTGGGACAGTGAAACAAGGAAGGGCCCAGGAGAGAAGAAGCCACAGGAGAGGAACTGGGAGGGGAAAGGAGCCCAGGATGGTGGAGCTGCTCCGGCTCCCTGGGAAGTCAGAGGAGGGGGACTTTGGGGCAGGGGCAGGGGTGAGCCCAGGACGAGCTGCCGCTGCCCACTGCTCCCCTGTTTGCACGTCTCCTGGGGGCCCTTGGAGCTTAGGAGATGCGCGCCTGTGGGGGGAGGGGATGGCACGGGCGTGCTCCCCGAGGGAGACAGGCTGGGACGAAGGCCCTGAGCAGACGCAGTGAGAGGGACACCTGCCAGCGAGGAAGGAGCCTCCGGAGAAGCCGGCCTCTGGTGCCGACTCGCAGCCTCTGGAGTGAGAGAAAGCACACGTCTTGTTGGAGCGCCAGCTGCGGGTCTTTGCTGCGGCAGCCCCAGCGCACTCGCAGAGGCAGAGCCAGCCCCAGCGCACTCGCAGAGGCAGAGGCAGAGGCAGCCCTAGTGCACTCACAGAGGCAGGCCCACAGCAGCCAAACAAAAACAGCCTGGCCGTCCGGGTGACTCAGCAGCTAAGCTCCAACCTGTGACTCAGGAGGTCAGGGTTGGATTCAGACGGGGCACAGGCCCAGGTAGCGGGCTCGATCCCCAGTGGGGAGCGTGCAGGAGTCAGCTGATCCATGATTCTCTCTCATCCCTCTCCCTTCCTCTCTCTAAAATCAATAAAATTAAAAAATTAAAATAATAAAAAGAAAAGGAAATGGAAGCATTGTTGATGACTAAGGTCTCGGGAGACAAGTCTGCTTCCCCATGTTCCAGACACACGTGGGGAGCGGTTGCTACACTGCTGCTGCTGCTCCAGCCCTTCCTCCTCCTCCCTCCCCACCTCCCTCCCGCCCCCGCAGCACCCTCTCCCCGCTGCCTTGCCCCTGCGCTCCTCTCAGCTCCCACCTGCCTGCACCCTGTGGTCCCCTGCCCAGGCTAGGCTCTGCGGCGCCCCCTCTGCCGTGTCCCCGCTGAGGTCTGCCCGTCTCGCCCTCCCCCTTCCACTTCCAGGACACACCGCGGCCCACAGACTCCTCAGGGGACCCTGTCCCCCTCCTGGGAAACGCAAGGCACCCGCACCCGCACCCGCATCCGAGCTAAGGGAGCGAGGGGAGCGCGGCCTTCAAAGCTGTCGCTTTCCGCACAGCGTGTCCGGAAGGTTGGGAACCTCACTAACTTTGACAGAAACCGCACTGCATCTGCCATACATTTGTGCATGTTGATCGCTATTGGGAAAAAACACGCTTGCTGGCCCCAGGCATCTTGTGGGCCCACAGACGAGGGGTCTCGGCTTCAATTCTCAGGCAGGGGCGTGCACCTCGGTTGCAGGTTCGGTCCCGGCCCCAGTCAGGGCGCATGCGGGAGGCAACAATCGATGTGTCTCTCTCACATCCGTGAGTCTCTCTCTCTCCTCCTCCTCCCACCCTTACACACTCTCTCTCTCTCTAAATATCAATGGAAAATATATCCTTGGGTGAGGATGTTAAAAAATAATAATTTCAGGTGCTTATTAAAAAAACACATTTTTATTGATTTCAGAGAGAGAGAGAGAAACATCAATGATGAGAGAATCATGGGTTAACTGCCTCCTGCCGCCCCACACTGGCCAGATTGCGAATCGAACCCAGGACCCTGCAGTCCGCAGGCCGACACTCTCTCCACTGAGCCCAACTGGCCAGGGACATTTCAGGTGCTTTTGAAATGAAAGAAAAACAACAGCCTTTGACCTTTTCATTATAAATGGACACCTGAAGGTCACTAGACAATGAGAAAAAGTAGCAGCATCACAGGGAAAGCCAATGCCAAGTAAACAGAACAACACGCACTTTGCAGAAATTGTGTTTAAAACTAAATGAAGCAGGCTAACACTTGCTGGGGTGCGAGAACGGCCAACGTGGGGTACGCCAGCCTAAGGACACGGGGGAACCCCTAAGCACCCCATCGTCACTAATCGGTGACTTTGACCGTCTACCAGCCCCAGCACGCGTGGAAACGACGCCGATCGCAGCAGGAGGTCCGCGGAAGGGCAGAGGCTGGAGGCCCGGCAGCGTCCGCTGGGGGGGACATCAGTATTCCTGACCACGATGGCTCCCCAAGTGCGTTTCTTGGACAGACGGACCCCCTAGAAACCCATTAGAAATGCCAAGTCTCAGGCCCCACCCAGGTCTGGATGGGAACCCCCGGGCGAGGCCTGTGTTTTCATGTTTGGACGAGCCCTGTGACGCAGACTTCAAGAGCCACTCCCTAGGGACGTGGAAACCGTCCAGGGAGCAGCACGCCGGGTGCCGGCTTCTGTGCTGCCACTGTCTGCATCTGCAGGCGTGAGGCCCCTGTGCGGTGCAGAGGCACCTGCGGTGGAAGCAGCGGCCCCGCTCTGGGTGTGGCCCGGATGCTGGGAGCCGCTGGGAGCCGCTGGGAGCCGCTGGGAACGCACCTGCTGAAAGGAGAAGTGAGGGGCCGAGATTTGCAGGAAGTGCAGGCTTTCGGTGTCGGCCTGTGGAGGCCGGAGGATGGAATTGTGGTGGTTGGGCCAAGTGGTCCTTCAGGTTTTCTCTAGCAGAACTGGACCTTCCCCCTGAGCCTTTCAGGCATGAAAATAGCCAATAGTGAGCCCGGCCGGTGTGGTTCAGTGGTTGGAGGTCGTGGTTGAGGGCTGAAATAAAATATATATATACTTTAAAGCCAATATTCATTGACCACCACATGCCTTTATTGAACTCTACATGCATTGATGAATGCAACCTCATCACAGCCCTATGGCGTGTCCTCAGGGCCTCCGTAACGAAACAAGATTAAACAGCCCGGGTCCCAGGCTGACAGAGCTGGGGGGGCACCCCAGGTCAAGTCCCTCCAGAGCTCACTCTTTTTTTAAAAAATATTTTTATTGATTTCAGAGAGGAAGTGAGAGGGAGAGAGAGAAACATCAATGATGGAAGAGAAACATTGATCAGCTGCCTCCTGCATGCCCCCTACTGGTGATTGAGCCCATAACCCGGAATCCAACCGTGACCTCCTGGTTCCTAGGTCGATGCTCAACCACTGAGCCACGCTGGCCAGGCCAGAACTCACTCTTACCCAGCAGCCCAGGGTTCTGTTTCAGAGACAATCGCCAGTTGGGCAGGGACGTGCTGTCCTCCCAGCGACCACTCAGAACCAGCTCTCTCTCCGAGTGCAGCTGGCCTCACCTTCCTCCAGCTACACTGGACGCAGGCAGGCCTTCCAACATGACGCCCCTCTGCTCCGAACTCCACTCCTCTCCTCTTTACCTGGCTACCGTCCACTTACATTCCCCGTCTCCACGGAAACATCGACTCCAGGTCACTTGCTGGAATCCATACTCCCCGCCCCCAGGCCACTCGAGTGTTCGTACTGTTTTAACTCTCTTCCTCTCTTCTGCACGCGTCTGCCGCTGGGGTGAGGAGGGGGTTCAGGCCATTCTGGAGTCTCTGGAGCAGAGCTGCTGACTCCTCCCTGAGTAGCCCAGAGCAGGTGGCTGTGCGGCCCGAAAGTTTGCTGCCCTGGGCTGCTGCTCAACCAGCGACTGCGCTTTCCGCTACCACCCTCTGCCCAAAAAGAAGCACAGGCACTCTTCTGGAAGCTTCCGGGGGAGTGGTTTCTAAAACTGATTTGTGAGCAAGTGAAAATAAAGAGCAACTATACAGTTATAAGCTAGATATAACTCTTTGCATTTTTATTTATTTAACTTAGTTGTATTGATTTCTGAGAGGAAGGGAGAGGGAGAGAAACATCAATGATGAGAGAGAATCATGGATCGGCTGCCTCACCCTGGGCCTGGGGCCCTGAGTGGGAATCCAACCGTGACCTCCTGGTTCATAAGTCGCTGCTCAACTGAGCCATGCCAGCCGGGCTAGCTCTTGCATTTTAAAATACATTTGGGGATATTTTCATTTGGATGTGATTTTTGTTACCAAAAAGCACTGTGTGCATCTATAAAAACTCTAGCTGTCCAAAAGTGTGTGTGTGTGTAGGAGGGCGATATATTTAAAAACCTCTCAAATGAAATGTTTGTTGGTTTGGGGCCCGCTGTCCCACATGTAAAAATGCAACCTATTCCAACTAGTTTGCTAGAACAACTTCTGGGACAACAGGAAATGGAATTTTAATTAAAACCGTCAGTCAGCGCTGCTGGGAAATGTCTTAACGAGTGTGACTGAGTCATGGCACCAGGAATTCCCTCCCGTTTGATTTACGTCTTCTCCGGGGTGTTTTTCCATCCGCAACATCCGCGTCGTTAAAGCAAAGCGCTGACCATCCTCCAGCGAACCAGACCCGCGGGGTAGCCCAGCTCTTCGCCGGGAGGATGGACGACAAACCCCGGTGGCTTCGGCGAGCCCGGCCTCCGAGCTGCCGCCTCGCAAACTCATTGCCACATGTTCCATCTCTAATATTTAGGTGCCACCGTGGACAGCTACGCATTTGGTTGCTTATTTCACGTCTCACCGTTTACGTTTTTTTGTGTGTGTTTTCAAAATATATTTTATTGGTTTTTTTACAGAAAGGAAGGAAGAGGGATAGAGTTAGAAACATCAATGAGAGAGAATCATCGATCAGCTGCCTCCTGCACGCCCCCTACTGGGGATGTGGCCGCAACCCAGGTCCATGCCCTTGACCGGAATCGAACCGGGACCCTCAGTCCGCAGGCCGACGCTCTATCCACTGAGCAACACCGGCCAGGGCCGCTTACATGTTTTTGTTTTCATCAGCTAAGAAGGCACTTAAATAACCGTCTGAATGGCGGACGCAAGTGATGACCGATAAGGGTGGGCGGTCCCCGGGCCCGGGGCCTCCCCGTGCTCTCCCGCCCGCTCGCCCCGCCGCCAGGCCTCCCCGAAAACGAGCGCTGGACGGTCTTAACCACCGTCCCTGCCCGGCGGCCTCCCCTCCGGCCTCCCGACTCCCCGGGGCGCCCCGAGGTCGCTTCCGGGCCGGGTCCGCGAGCAGAGCTCCCCGCGGGAGGGGTCAACTCCGGGACCCTGAGGCCTGCGCAGGCGCAGTGGCCACGCCTCGCCCGCTGTGGGAACCCAGCGCTCGGGGAGGGAGGGTGGACCGCGAGTGGGCGGTCACTGCCGGGAAAGAGGGGCGCGGGGAGGCGGCGCAGCCTAACACTTCCCCGGGCGCGCGCCACCCACGCCGCGGGCACCAACCCTCGCGCAGGCATCGCGGCGCGTGCGCGGAGGGAGGTGGGGAGCGCGTGCGCGGAGGGAGGTGGGGAGCGCGTGCGCGGAGGGAGGTGGGGAGCGCGTGCGCGGAGGGCGACAGGCGCGTGCGCGGAGAGCCGGGGGCGGGGCGATGGGCGGGGCTGCTGGAGGTGGGGGCCGGGCGAGGAGGGCGGGGGCGGGGCGAGCGCTGGAGCCTGGCGGGTGCCCGGGGTTGATAACCTGGGGCGGCACCGCACTGCGAGGAGAGCGCCGGGTGTGAATGGCGGCGTAGCTGGCGGCCGCGGAGGATGTTCGCCCTCCTGGGTGTGGTTCTGGTCGCCGGGGCGCCGTGGGTGTTGCCCGCAGCTGCAGGTGAGAGATGGGGATCCCGGCGCTGGGCGCCACGGCCCCGGGAGGTGGGTGGCCCGGCACAGACGTCCTGGGAGACGAGGTCACCGTGGCCACGAGCCCATTGGGCTGGAAACTCAACAGGAGGAAGTGGTGTTGGGGCTCCGTCCAGCCGCTGGCTCGGCGGCCTGCGCCGGGTCCCGGTCCCCCCCGCCCGGTCCCCCGGCCCCGCGTCCCCGGCCCCGCCGCTCCCCGGGCCCCTCCCCTCCCCTCCCGCGGCGCCGGGTGCCGAGAGCCTCCGGGTCGAGCTCGTTTTGTGTTTGGAAAGTCGGGCTGCCCGGCTGGGCCGTTCCGTTCCGTTCCGTTCCGTTCCGGCTTTGGCCGTGAGCTGCGCTGCTGTTCCCGAAGCCCGTTTCCTCCGGTTAGTGAGCAGCTCGTCCCGCGCGGGACGGACGTGAGGGTCCCGGGGACTTCCCCCGGTGCTTGCAGTTGAAAGTAGCCCCGAAGGAAAGTGCGCCGCCGGACCCGCCCCCGCCCCCGCCCCCCTCGCTGCAGCCCCGGCCCCGGCCCCGGCCCCGGCCCCAGCCCCAGCCCCAGCCCCGGGGTTGCTGCCTTGCTCGGAGCCGGGGGGAGGGGGCGGGCGACGGCCTGTTTACTGGGGGAGGGGTTCCCGAAGGAAAAGGCCTGGCCGCCAGGGCAGGAACCCGGGGGTCCGGGAGGCCGTCTAGGGACTCAGACACTTAACTGTTGTCTTAGAAAACTGCACCCCAGTGTGGTACATGGCACCCCGTTTCTCAGACTCTGCCACAGACACGGTGCACAGGATGCTCTGTGGGTGGTGGTAGGGCCTTTATGCAATCCGTGGTAATTTCTTTGAAGTCTTTGGTTCATGAAAATTTGCATTGAACTCGTGTTTGCTTTAATATAGGAATTTCCCCCAGAGCTTTCACGTAAAATTAACATTCCAGGAGGGTGTGCATTAAGATTTGTAATTGAAAAATTAAAAAATATATTTTTAAAAAGGTCCTAATTTTAATTTGGATTAGCGGAGAGCTAAGTTTTATTTTTATTTTTATTTATTAATTTTTTAAAAATATATTTTATTGATTTTTTATAGAGAGGAAGGGAAAGGGAGAGGGATAGAGTATTTGAAACATCGATGAGAGAGAAACATCGATCAGCTGCCTCCTGCACATCCCCCACTGGGGATATGCCAGCAACCAAGGTACATGGCCTTGACCAGAATCGAACCTGGGACCCTTCAGTCTGCAGGCCGACGCTCTATCCACCGAGCCAAATCGGTTAGGGCTATTTTTATTTTTAAATATATTTTTATTGACCTCAGACAGGAAGGGAGAGGGAGAGACAGAAACAGTGATGAGAGAGAATCACTGATCGGCTGTCTCCTGCACGATCCTACTGGGAATGGAGCCCACGACCCAGGCCTGTGCCCTTGACCAGAATGGAACCCAGGACCCTTCAGTCTGCAGGCAGACAGACGCTCTATCCACTGGGCCAGACCAGCCAGGGCCCTTAACTACACACCAGGCACTAGTCTAAGTGTTTTAAAGGTAGGAACTCCTTTAGCTTTCAAAACAACCGAGGCACCGTTATCCTCAGGGCTGTGTGCAGCTGAGCAAGGAGAGGCCCTGAGGGCTGAGTCACAGGCCTAAGGTGGCGGCTGGCTGGGAAGTCGGCCTGGAAATCGGGCACAGAGCCCTCCTTTCATTAACCTACTTTTTTCCTCCACATTTTAGTTCTCTTCAAAACTAAACGAAACGTTAGCCCTGACCTGATCATCGTGTTGCTCTGACTTTCAAATACGCACACTTTTAAACCTACTAAGTGCAATTCTGGGACCTAACCTGAGACAAGTATCCAAACTGTGGGAGGAGACGTCTTTGTATGGATGGATGTGCTGGGGCTTATGTCACTTTAAAAATTAGTAAAAATGTGCCTGGTTATCGGTGTGAATGTGAAAGGTGGGAGGCAGTCAGTTGTATAGATAGAAGTTTGGCTGAAGTGCCCATGTATATAATTTACATGCGAAGGGGCTGAAATAAACTATTATCAAAAGGATATTGCTGCCGAAACCGGTTTGGCTCAGTGGATGGAGCGTCCGCCTTCGGACTGAGGGGTCCCAGGTTCGATTCCGGTCAAGGGCATGTACCTGGGTTGCGGGCACATCCCCAGTAGGGAGTGTGCACGAGGCAGCTGATCGATGTTTCTCTCTCATCGATGTTTCTAACTCTCTATCTCTCTCCCTTCCTCTCTGTAAAAAATCAATAAAATATATTTTTAAAAAAAGGATATTGCTAATAGTAATAGAACAAAATCTGTGAAATCCGAAATCCTGTTTAATCACTCTATGCCAAGTCTCTGTCCATTGACCTGCCGATTTCGCCAAGGCCTCCCAGCCTCTCCCTCCGGCTCCCCCTTCGGCAGAAGGGCTGCGTCCCTGGGGAGTAATCCCTGGTCACACCACCAGAGCCCCTCCTCCTGCCGCCAAGCCCAGGATCATGGAAGTAGGATGTCCTAGGCGACACCACGGATGCCACCAGAGCCTTTGTCAGCCTCTGTAACCCAGTCTCTGCCCTCAGATGCATGGAATCTATAAAACTCCAACCAACGGGGTGGGAATTGAGTGTAGAGGAGCAGGCCGGGGTAAGTACTCTGTTCAGGGGTGAAATCTCAGAGAATCTGAGTGTGAAATAGGAAATAGAAGGTGCGGACGCTCAATGAGCACCTCCGAAATGTTAAAAGAAGTCGGAAAGTGTTTTCTCCAATGCCCCCCGCCCCCGCTTTTGAGTCCATACCCGAATCTCCAACGAGAGTAGCAGAAGCAGTCCCAGTGCAGAGCGGGTGCACCGGCCGGCCCTGCTGCTGCAAAATCTACGAGGAGATGACAGGCTTGCCTGAGGCAGAAGCAAAGGCTAGAAACGCCATAGGAACCAGAAATAACTCTGAAATCTGGCCGGTCGTAGTTTGTCACACACGGTGGCATTGAAGCTCCGTGCGCCCAGCACGGCGCCAAGCGCTCTGAGGGATGCAGGGGACGCGTGCAGCTGCCCAGGCCTGCCCTCCAGGACCCGCATCTGGTTGGAGGTCTGTGTTTAACACGAAGAAGCGTGTAAAGACTCTGTCCACCCAGTTGTGAGAGCGGCCAGCTGCCGGCACTGGGCTTGGTGACTTTCTTGCCGATTCGGTGTGGAATGAGCAGGGCGGTTCCTGGTGCCGTGCGCAGGCTCCCAGGTCCGCGGGAGCTGCGGCGATGGAGGAGGGTTGTCTAGCAGGGTCAGACGTGAGCTGGGTCTTGGAGGATTGGTGATCAGAGCAGAGAGATGCGATTGCTGTTGCCTGCAAGGGCAGAGGGGGGAGAGGGCACCCCGCGGGTGGGAGATGCGGGTGGGAGATGCGCTAGGCGGGCGAGGAATAAAGTCGGCCTCTGCGGGAGTTCTCAGGTTCCTGGAGGGCGTGGCTGACAGGTAAACCTTCAGACCTGGGCTCGGGGTTTCGCGCAGGGATGTTTCACTTCCCGTGACCAGTCGGCAACTCTGAAAGCACAGCTGCTCCGCTCTCCGTCAGGGTAGATGGAGCAGATAGTCTCTCTCCCGGAACAGAGGATGTGAAACCAGCTTGAGGCTGTTAAACAATGAGCCCTGTATCCTTCATATCACGTGGCTTCCAGGCCAAACATAAACTCGATTTTATACAGAGAATATTTTTTCAATTAGAAGACAAAGCCTCGCCTGGCTAGCATGGCTCAGTGGTTGAATGTCGACCTATGAACCGGGAGGTCACCTTCCAATTCCTGGTCCGGGCACATGCCCGGTGTGGGGCGAGCAGGAGGCAGCCGATCAGTGATTCTCTCTCATCACTGATGTTTCTATCTCTCCCTCTCCCTTCCTCTCTGAAGTCAATACCAATATTTTTTTTAAAAAGACAAAGCCTGCTTTTCCCCCTTTGTTTTTCCACCTTTATTGGGATATAGTTGACATTTAACGCTTTTTATAGATGAAAGAAACTCAATCTTTCCCAGCTCTCAGATGCAGAGAGAGAACTAGTTAACAGCCTCCCTGTGCTGGGAGCAATCGGTAGGTGTTCTTAGATTTTTATACACTTAACTTTGTTATATGTAAATGTTTTCATGCTTTAGTCAGCGATGTGGAGGGAAGAGCAACATTTTAAGGACCATCTGTAGTGTATCTCTAACTCTTCTTTCTTGTTACCCGTGTAGGGGGAACAAAACTAAAACCTCCCCAAAATGTGGAAGTCGACATCATCGATGACACCTTCACCCTGCGCTGGGCCGGGAGCAGGGAGCCTGCCGGGAACGTGACCGGGAACGTGACCGTGTCGGCGGATTACCAAATGTACGTGCCCCCCTCGCTGATGGCCAGAGCGTCTGAAGATTTTTATAGTTTTAATGCCATCATTTCTTTCCAGATTTTTGGAACACTTAGGGCTTCCCCCCAGTTTTTGGAAAAATGTTATGTCTACGTAATATTTAGAGCTTCATTTCGGCAAACAGAGACTTAGTGGAATTTATCTTTGGGCTTTGCCGCCAGTGGGCTGTGGGGTGGCGATGGCGGCAGCTTAGTCCGCAGCCGCACCGTCTCCTGTGACTGGAAATCTGAGCCTGAGCTGGAGCATCGCGGTCACTGGAGGGGGCAGGCGGGGAGTGGCAGCAGAGAGGGTTCCAGAAGGAAACGGAGTTCGGAGGGGCAGTGCTTGGCGCTGGGCATCGGGCCCATCTGCTGACCTCTCCCTGTGCGAGAAAGCGCAGGTGATGGGCGGCGAAGAAGCAGGCGCCGGGCGGGGGGACCGGAATCCCACCCTGTACCCAGCACCCTGGCCACACGCTTTTTTTTTTTTTTTTTAAAATATATTTTATTGATTTTTTACAGAGAGGAAGGGAGAGAGATAGAGAGTTAGAAACATCGATGAGAGAGAAACATCGATCAGCTGCCTCCTGCACATCTCCTATTGGGGATGTGCCCGCAACTCAGGTACATGCCCTTGACCGGAATCGAACCTGGGACCTTTCAGTCCGCAGGCCGATGCTCTATCCACTGAGCCAAACCGGTTTCGGCTGGCCACACGCTCTTCTTCTCCAGTGGATGTCCATAAAATGAGGAGCTTGGTAATCTCACAGATTTAGTAATTTTTTTAACTTGATTTTTAGAGAGAGAGGAAGGGGGAAAGAGAAAAGCATGGCATGAGAGCGAAGCATTGAGGGGCTCCTCCTGTGGAGGAGTCTCGGGAGCGTTTATGGTGGATTAAGGTGTCGTTAACACCAACTCGAGTCTAAGCTCAGGCAGGTAAAGGAAGAGGTGACGGCCAGGGAGGACGTGTTCCATGCTAGTGTGTGTTTTGGGTAATTTTTTAAAATGTGTTTTTATTGATTTTCAGAGAGAGAGGAAGGGAGAGAGAGAGAGAAACATCAGTGATGAAAGAAACATCATCAGTCGGCTGCCTCCTGCACGCCCCCTACCCGGGACCGAGCCCACAACCCAGGCGTGTGCCCTGACCGGGAATCGAACCATGACCTCCTGGTTCATGGGTCGAGCTATACCAGCTGGGCCATTTTTGGTAATTTTTAAAAATGTTTCTTTTTTAAAACAAATAAGGTAGACTTAAAGTTGGGTCAGCACCAAAATTATTTGGATACCATTCCTAGTTTCCATTGTCATAAAGCATCTTTAACCCTTTGCGGTCCAATTTTATTTTTGGAATTCCAACAGTCTGGTCCAAATTAATTGACGGGATTGAATGTTGAAGTTATCTGTCTCACTAGACCTCAGCTCGACGTTGGACCTGCTCCTAGCGCCTGGTCTGTCGAGTCAGCCTCCACGTTGGACCGAAAAGGGTTAAAGTGAAGTCTATAATATTACCCCAAATCAGCTAATGCTGGGACTGTGAACTGAGCTGGACGAAATGCCTCCTCGGACCAGTGTCCCAGGTGGGCAGGGCTCCCTGGGCAGGAGTCGGACCCCGCCTCTCGCTGCCTCCACTCCTCGCCCTTGAGGCCCAGGTGACCGCGGATTTCTTCCTGCGTCGGAAGGATCTAATGTTAACCGCGTAGGCTTTTGGGTTGACTGAATCCACTTTGAGGACTTTATTAGTGAAAGTTACTGTGAGTCCTTCGTTCCTGGTGCTGGGATGGCAGGAACGCGGGGTCAGCAGGCAGAGGGGTCTTGGTAGTGAGGGCAGAGGAGCGTTCAGGCTCTGTGGACTCCGGGCCTCTCAGGGCTGGCGGCTGTTCAGGGAGCAGACCAGCGGGACCATCCGCTCCAGTCCCCGGTTCCCAGCAGGAGCAGAAGGTCCGGGAGTGAAGTGGTCGGCCAGAGGGCACAACTGCTCGCAGCAAAGTCCACTTCTACCTGGTGGGTCATTCCTCCTCTGCTTCCCCACAAGATTAGAGAACCATGTACGTTAGTCTCTGTGTCAGACCCTCCCTCTTAGGAATGAGAACCTGGTGTCTGCACTGAAAAGGTGGAAGGACAGTAACATGTCAACAGCACAGAAACTGGAGCAGAAGTAACTGCGTGAACAGACCGCATCCGGCACGCTCCCGGGTTTACACGTTCGCTCACTCTTTCTCTTGCCTTTTTATTTTGAAGACCTGGGATTGCGGATAATTGGACGAAACTGCCTGGGTGTCAACATGTTACTAGTGCCTCATGCGACTTTTCTTCCCTCAAGATGAGTGTTTATTTGGAAATTAAACTGCGAATAAGAGCAGAAGAAGGAGACAACACTTCCCCGTGGCGTGAGCTTGACACGTTTATACCCTTTCAGCAAGGTGAGGAACAGCTGCTGGGATCACATTGTATCGTCTGTTCACAGTTACCAGGCAGCTCACTTCCCACACCTGCACCTTTTTTATGCTAGAGGCCTGATGCTCGGAATTCGTGCAAGGGGCTCAGCCCTCGCAGCCCCAGCTTCATCTGGAAGGTCATTCGGAGGGTCTTCCAGATGGTCGTTCTGCTGTTTGGTCTAATTAGCATATTAGCTCTTCATTATATAGGATATTTTTCTTGATTTCAGAGAGGAAGGGAGAGATACAAACATCAATGAGAGAGAATCATTGATTGGCTGCCTCCTGCACGCCCCCTACTGGGGATCAAGCCCACAACCTGGGCATGTGCCCTCACCAAGAATCGAACCATGATCTGGTTTATGGGTCGATGCTCAACCACTGTGCCATCCCGGCTAGGCCCAAAGATAAATCAGATCATGGCATTCCTCCAGTCATAGCCCTCAGATTCCTTACTCCCTGGCCACGGGTGACCTCTGACCTCATTGTCCACCATCCAGCCATTCCAAGCCCCTCCTGTCTCTTGAACGTGGTAGCCCCTGCCCATCTTAGGGGCCTAGACCTGAGTGCCGGCCGGGACCACACTTCCTCCCTAGATGTTTGCATAGTTTGCTCCCTTGTTTCAGTCACATCTTGGAGGCTCCCCCTGACTAACTTACCCGAGACACCCCTTGCTCATCCTCTGTCCCTGTGTAATCTTCGTGTTTCCTTACGCACGCCTGTCACACACGTATGTGTCTGCAGGGATGCTGCGTTCCCCGGGACAGTGGGCTCACGGGACTGTCTGTTTCACACTGTGAGGCTCAGGGTGAGCACTCAGAAGGGAGTGGGTGCGTGGCATCTTGTTCCTGAAGGTGCACAGTCAGTGTCCCGGTCTTTACAGCTCGGATCGGTCCTCCAAAGGTTCACTTAGAAGCCGAAGACAAGGCAATAGCGATCAACATCTCCCCTCCCGGAGCCGAGGACAGTATCATGTGGCAGCTGGAACGCCCCCACTTCACATACAACGTGATCATCTGGAGGAACGCGTCGGAGGCGCAGGTGAGCGCTGCCCCCCGTGTCCCATGGAGACGGACACTCACCCTGACGTTGGGCTGGTGCTCTTCTAAAGAACAGGCTTCTGTTTTTCATTGTAGACTTGGAATGAAACTCATCACTCCAGATTTCCCAGAGTTAAAATTCATAAGCTCGTGCCAGAGACCACGTACTGTGTGAGAGTGAAGGCAGGCCTGCTCCTGCAGCGGAACCCTGCGGAGTTCAGCCCCGTGCACTGTGTGAGCACCACAGGTGAGGCCGTGGTCCTCGGGCACACAGTGCAGGCATCTTGCACTTTAGGTGCTGAAACTCATAGGATGGTTTAGTGGATAGTTAAAGGCATTTACATAAGCCAGAAAATGGCTGAGAATCCACAGAAAGGGGTGGTAGTTGCTGGAAGAACAGTTAGCCTTGCAAAACTGCCTTATAGGCGAAATCTGTATAATAAAAGCCTGAGCGACCGTTAAGGCGGAACAACCAGTCGCTATGATGCGCCACTGACCACCAAGGGGCAGACACTCAACATTGGAGCTGCCCCCTGGTGGTCAGTGTGCTCCCACAGGGGGAGCGCCACTCTGCCAGAAGCCGGGCTCACGACTGGCGAGCGCAACAGCGGTGGAGGTAGCCTCTCCCACCTCCATGGCAGTGCTAAGGAGCAGCGAGCTGAGTGGTAAGGAGCTGCAAGCAGGTGGGCAGTAAGGAGCGAGGGGTCCCAGACTGCAAGAGGGATGTCCGACTGCTGGCTTAGGCCCAATCGCCGCAGGGAGCAGGACTAAGCCATCAGGCGGACATTGCCCGAGGGGTCCCGGACTGCGAGAGGGCATAGACCGGGCTGAGGGAACCCCCACCCCTACCCGCAGTGCATGAATTTCGTGCACCAGGCATCTAGTGTTTAAATATGAAAACATCCCGGTAGATTTATTTCATCAGTGACATCTTGTCAACAATTCAGGTCAAGGGTAGGAGCTTAGGTTTGTTTATTTTAATTATAAATTTAGTATACTTTGTGGGGTTTTTGTTTGTTTTTTAAAGATTTTAATTTATTTTTTTTAATATATTTCTTATTGTTTTCAGAAAGGAAAGGGGAGAGAGAGAGAGAGAGAGAGAGAGAGAGAGAGAGAGAGAGAAACATTACTGATGAGAGAGCAGCATGGATCGGCTGCCTCCTGCATGCCCTCTACTGGGAATTGAGTTTGCAACCCTGGCATGTGCCCTGACCAGGAATCTAACCGTGACCTCCTGGTTCATAGGTCAGTGCTCAACCACTGAGCCATGCCAGCCGGACTGTGCTTTTTTTTTTTTGAGTCAAACCACAGGGCAGGGTGTGAAGTGATGTTTTCCTCTCCTGCCTCCCTCCCCGTTTCCATTCGTCAGAGAGCAGGTGGCTGGGCTCCTACCAGCATGTACAGACTGGCAGTGGTTCTGTTTTTTGTTTGTTTTCATCTTTATTGTTCAGATTATTACAGTTGTCCCTCTTTTTTCCCCCCATAGCTCCACTCCACCCAGTTCCCACCCCACGCCAAGCCCACGCCACCTCACCGTCCTTGTCCATAGGTATAACATCTTTGTCTAACCTCTTCCCGCACCCCCTACACCCCCTTCCCCCCAAGAATTGTCAGTCTGCTCCTTTCCATGCCCCTGATTCTATTACATTCCAGTTTATTCTGTTCATCAGATTTTTTATTCATTTGATTTTTAGATTCACTTATTGATAGATATGTATTTGTTGTCACTTTGTTCATAATTTTTTATCTTTACCTTTTTCTTCTTCCTGTTCTTAAAGAATGCCCTTCAGCATTTCACATAATACTGGTTGGGTGGTGATGAACTCCTTTAGCTTTTTCTTGTCTGTAAAGCTCTTTATCTACCTTCAATTCTAAATGATAGCTTTGCTGGATAAAGTAATCTTGGTTGTAGGTTCTTGGCATTCATCACTTTGTATATTTCTTGCCACTTGAGAAATCAGCTGACAGTTGTATGGGTACTCCCTTGTAGGTAACTAACTGTTTTTCTCTTGCTGCTTTTAAGATTCTCTCTTTGTCTTTTGCCCTTAGCATTTTAATGATGATGTGTCTTGGTGTGGGCCTCTTTGGGTTTCTTTTGTTTGGGGTTCTCTGCGCTTCCTGGACTTGTAAGTCTATTTCTTTCATCAGGTAGGGGAAGTTTTCTGTCATTTCTTCAAATAGGTTTTCAATATCTTGCTCTCTCTCTTCTTCTGGCACCCCCATAACTCGGATGTTGGTTCGCTTGAAGTTGTCCCAGAGGCTCCTTACACTATCTTCATATTTTTGGATTCTTTTTTCTTTTTGCTCTTCCGGTTGGGTGTTTTTTTGCTTCCTCAAATTTCAAATCTTTGACTTGATTCTTGGGATCCTCTAGTCTGCTGTTGAATCTCTATATTATTCTTTATTTCAGTCAGTGTATGCTTAATTTCTGACTGGTCCTTTTCCTTTTTTTTTTGGCATTCTCACTAAGATCCTTGAAGGTCTCACTAAGTTCCTTGGAGGTTTCTAGAAGATTCTTTAGTAACTTTATAACTGTGGTTTTGAACTTTATATCCAGTAGTTTGCTTTCTTTCATTTGTGACATGTTTCTTTGTCTCTACCTTTTGGCTACTTCCCTGTGTTAGTTTCTATGTATTGGGTAGCTGCTAAGTCTCCTTGAGTTGGTAGAAGGGCCTTGTGTGCTAGGTGTCCTATAGGGCCCAGTGGCTCATCCTCCCCAGTCACCTGAACTGGGCACTCTAAGTGCACCCCTCTGTGGGCTGTGAGCACAGTCTTGTAGCTGAGCCTTGATTGCTGTTGGTGTCACTGGGAGGAATTGACCTCCAGGCCAATTGGCTGAGGACCAGCTGTGTCTACAATGGAAGAGCTGCTGTGCAGGAGACACCTTTATGGGGCAGGACTTGCTTCAATGGGGCTTTGGTGCTCACTGAGTCTGCCCCTTGAGTGTGTCACTTATGGATGTGAAGAGTTGTAATCTGGTATGGTCTTGCTCTGACCACTGGGTACACTGGCTCTTGGATCTCCAAGGAGGTGCAAAGTCAGCCACTGCCTGGGACCATCCAGCAGGAGCTACAGAGAGATCTGCAGATTCCTCCTGTTTGTATCAGGTTTGGAAGTGCCCAGATGAGGCCCAGCTGTGTAGCAAAGCAGGCTGGTGCTGGTGCTGGGTCTTGGGCTTTTTATTGATAGGTTTGGGGCTCCCTGACCCAGCTGCAGCTTGTTTGACAGGTTTTAGGCTGAGAAAGGACAGGCCATTTATATGCAAAAGCCACTGCGCACAGCTTGGGTGGGGTTGTAAATGGGGGGGGGGGGGGGTGTCTCAGGGAATCTCCAGGGTGGAGCAAACAGCAATGGCTGCCAGTCAGCCCTGACCCGGGAGGTCCCAGCACAGGAACAATGACCGCTGTGAGCACCTCCGTCTGGGAGAAAGCCGGGCCTGTGTTCCTGCCCCAGTGCCAGACAGTCCAGTTTCTCCCCATAGATGTCTGGGTCCCCCAGAGTCTCGCCCGGAACTGGAGTTCAGAGCAAGCGGGAGCCTGTATCTCCTTCCAAAATAAAAAAGCAGCCCGTTTCGCGCCTCCGGACCTCCTACCTGTCTCAATGCGCTCTCTTCTTTACCTCTCCGGTTGTAGTACTTCCTCTCAGCCAGCTTTCCCGCGGTTCTGGATGATAGCTGTTCTGTCTTGTAGTTGTAATTTTGATGTGGTTGTGGGAGGCAGCAAGTACGTTGTTTACCTATGCCGCCATCTTGGTTCTCTGTCAGTTCTGTTTTGTTTTAAATTTTTAAAAAAGTCTTGCTGATACATGTGGCAGCCACTTACTTCAGCTGATACGTTGAGACTCCCCTTGTCTGTCAGCAGGTACACATGGGCCTCCCCATCCTCTTAGGTGGCGGCATAGCCGTGCACACATGGACACGCAGCATAACTAACTGAACCACGCAATGATCGAGCACACGCCTTCCATCTGCCCTGCTGCGAGTGCGAATTCTCGCCACATGTATTTCGCTAGAGTAGACATGTACTTTTTTGTATTCTTTGTCTTCCAGTTGAAAATGAGCTGCCTGCTCCCGAAAACATACAGGTCATTCTGGAAAATGACACCTATGTTCTCAAGTGGGATTACATACATGACAACGTGATGTTTGAAGCTCAGTGGCTCAGGTAAGCTCTTTCCCGGCCCCTCACCTGTGTCTGCGGGCTGCGCTCCTGCGGCTCCCCCACAGGCTGGCCGGTCCCTGCGATCGCGTTGTTGGTCGCGTTGTTGGAGACTGGCCATCTCATTCCAGCACTGGCTCTGCCCGTGGCTGCTGCTGACACAGAGCTGGTTGGTGACCACTCTGGGCCTCAGTGTCTTCATCTATTTTGAGATGCGTGTTCTGGAACATGGGTAGCCTCCGGTTCTCTGTCTTGTGAAGGCGTGTGAGGTGTGTGTTCTGTAACATGGGGTGCCTACAGTTCTCTGTCTTGTGAAGGCGTGTGAGATGCGTGTGTTCTGAAACATGGGGAGCCTCCGGCTCTCTGTCTTGTGAAGGCGTGTGAGGTGTGTGTTCTGTAACATGGGGTGCCTACAGTTCTCTGTCTTGTGAAGGCGTGTGAGATGCGTGTGTTCTGTAACATGCCCATTTTTTTTTTCGGGTTTAGAAAACATTGTTAATGGTCAGTTTGACTCGGTGTTTTTAGCTCTTATTTCATCCAACACCACCCAGTTAATTTCCTGTGATTGCTGCCCTTCAGCACTAACGCCCTTGTCATTTTCCCAGCTCCTTGGTAGAGTTGCCCTGGGGAAGTCCGCTAGCGCCCCTGGGACCAGGCTTCTTGGAGTGGCTTTTTTTTTTTTCGACTTTCAAACAACTTTATTAGAGGCTGTTTTAAATGACAACTCCCAATTCTTCTTAATTTGCTTTTTTACAAATTCCAGTTAGAACTATGTTTAGACAGGACAGTAATTTTTGCATTGATCTTTGCATCCTATTTAAACTGCCCATCGGGCCATTCTGGTAGAATGAAAAGTGCAACGGTGAGGCTGCAGGTTGACCAGCACTACTGAGCAGAGGCAGCGGGGGCGGGGGGGAGGGCTCGGGGGCTGCGAGGGAGAAGCCCACTTCACAGGTGGGGCGGGCGCTGCCACCCTCTCCTTTAGCCCCCCAAACTCAGTGATAGGCACCTCGCTGCCTTGTCATTCAGAAAGGGTGAAATAGAGACCCTCCCGGTCCGAAAAAGGCTTTGGACTTCCATCTTCAACGGAATTGAGGTTTCTCCCACCCTTCCCATCCCCCATTGAACACTCAGGTCCTAAGGCTCCCCGTGTGCACTCGTCTCCCCAGCCGGCCAAGGACCCTCTCTGGGACCAGGGCCCCTCCCTCCGCTCCTGGCCCCTTTCCTGTCCTTGGACAGATGCGACGCCGACGCCGGTGTGGGCAGTGGCAGGAGGGCCACTCCCACTTCCTCTCCTCACCCCACCTCTTGGGTGTGGGAAGGTACAATCAACCATGAACATAAATATGAATAAAAAATGAACTTGAAAATGACAGGTTATTAATTAAACAAATCTATAAAAATAGTTAGGACATAACTCTGTTCAAATAAATACAAAATAAATAGGCTCGGAGCATGGTACATGTCATCAGTGGAGTGTGAGGCTGGTCCCACCGCCCCAGCTGGGATTGGACACGAATCCCGGGGCCTCAGGAACAGACTGGAATGCATCAGCCACGCTCTCTACTCGCTCTGTCTTCCCTCCGGAAGCTCAGGGCTTGCACATTTGTCCAGTCTGTCTTTCTGAACAAAACCCTTTCCTCAAAAATACCTAATTAACGCCCTCAAGCCCTTTTCCTTCTCAGAGCACGCAGACACGGGCAGAAACCTCCCGTTACCCCACACCCCACTGCCTCATGCCAGAGCAGGGACAGGGAGCTGGATCTGAGCTGGTGACAGTCCCGACAGAGCCCGGAGCCAGCTCAGAGCACCAGGAGGCCCCAGCAGCGCAGGGCAGAGGCAGAAAACTGTGTTTGCCTCCGGTTCTCTCTCTTGCGAAGGCGTGATTCTGGTTGCGGTGTTGCTCCCCGATGGGAACATTCTCTCCCTCAGAGCTCACTTCTCCGCGAGGCTCGAGTCCTCAGTCCCGGCCCAGGGTCTTGGCAGCATGCCCACCACGGCCACTGCCAGGCGCCGCACGGCGTCACCGAGTGCGCACGGGGAGAGGTGCGCGGGGCCCCACGCACAGTATTTGCACATCTGGAACCATCAGTAAAGTGCAGCCAAGCAGGACACGCTGAGCTCTGGGTGCGGTCCTCGTCGCCTCTTCAAGTGTTCACAGCAGCTGTCTAGCAGCCGGCCGCAGCTCCCGGGCATGGAAGGGCCCTGCGCACAGGCCGAGCAGCCCCCGCGCCCCCTGGTGCTCCCCCGAGGACAGGCTCTCGTCCCCTGGCACCCACTTCCTGAGGGCATTGTTCACCGTTACAGCCCAGCCCCTAACAGGATGGCTGCCTGCTACAGGAACTCAATACAAATACTTACTAACTCAATGCATTTGGAATTAAAAACAAACTTTTTTTGTCTTAAAAGGTCTTATTTGAAAAGGAGCTCTGGAAGCAACTCAGAAAAGTGGGCGCAAGTGCAGGGCTGTGAGCGCGCCCCCGTGGCCCGGTGCGTCCCGCCCCAGGACATGTTCCGGAAAGGGATCTACTTCCGCGTCCGGGCCTCCCGCGGGAACAGCTCGTCCCCCTGGTCCGAGGAGGAGAAGTTTGATGCTGGAAGACGAGGTAAGCCAGTCACTTGTACTCTGGATCCTGATTCTTCCCCCTGGAGGCCCTTTGCCCTCATCTCATCTAAGCGAACGCCGTGCCCTCGCCCCTCCCAGTTGTCATCCCTCCTCTGATCGTGGCCTTGAAGCCCCTGAGCAGCCACTCGCTCCGAGTCTCCATCGGCTTCCAGGACCAGACCGAGCTCCAGCACTACCCGCTCACCTATGAAGTCACTTTTTGGGAAAATGCTTCAAATACAGAGGTAAAAAGACTCGTGTAACTTTGTCATTGAGAGTTCTAATAGGTTGAGTGACGATAAAGCTTGGCTCGGCCGGCGTGGCTCAGTGATTGAGCTTTCACTTATGAACCAGGAGGTCAGGGCACATACCCGGGTTGCGGGCTCGATCCCCAGTAGGGAGCGTGCAGGAAGCGGCCAATCAGTGATTCTCTCTCATCATATCTCTCCGTCTCCCTTCCTCTCTGAAGTCAATAAAAATGTATTTTTTAAAAAGCTTGCCGTTAAAATTATAGGGAAAATTTCAGACGGGCGGCGGGGCCAGTTCTCTCGTCATTGATGTTCTGTCTCTCGCTCTCCCCTCTCTCTAAAATCAGTAAAAACATTTTTTTAATTAAAATTAAAAAGTGATCATATTGCTCTTTGCAGCAGCACCTTTGACTCTCTGGCTTGGTGATAGTGTCCTGTCTCAATCAGGAGTCTCTCTCTTGAGCCTGCGCCAGCTGTGTGGCAGGCCAATCTGGGGCGAATCTGTAGAGAATTGGGAAAATGGACGTCCCCGTGCGAGCCCGCGGGGCTGAGTCTGCCATGGCGGCTTGTCGTTCACAGCGGAAGACCTTTGTGGAGCAGAGAGCCGACTTCACGGTCTCCAGCCTGAAGCCGCGGACGGTGTACTGCGCGATTGCCCAGGCGCTGCTGGAGGACGGGCCGAGGAGCCAGCGCAGCAGCCACAGCAACGCCACGTGCGCCACGACAGAAGCAGGTGCGCAGCTCCCGGCGCGTCTTAAAAAGGCGACTTCTGCCCTGGCCAGCGTGGCTCAGCAGATAGAGCGTCGGCCTGCGGGCCACAGGGTTCTGGTTTCGATTCAGGTCCAGGGCACGGACCCCGGTGGCAGGCTCCTCCCCGGCCCAGGCCCTGGTCGGGGCGCGTGCAGGAGGCAACAAATCGACATGTCTCTCTCACATCGATATTTCTCTCCATCTTCCCCTCTCTCTAAAAATCAATGGAAAATAAGCTTGGGCGAGGATTTAAAAAATAAAATAAAGCCCTAACCGGTTTGGCTCAGTGGATAGAGTCGGCCTGTGGACTGAAGGGTCCCGGGTTCGATTCCGGCCAAGGGCACATGCCTGGGCAGCGGGCTCGATCCCCAGTGGGGGGTGTGCAGGAGGCAGCCGGTCAATGAATCTCTCTCATCATTGATGTTTCTATCTCCCTCTCCCTTCCTGTCTGTAAAAACATCAATAAAATATATAAAAATAAAAATAAAATAAAACAAATGCAATTTCATACAAACAGTTCCGCTCACTGAGAAGCATGCAGGACGTCCCACTGCAAAAGCGTTTCTAAGGAGCCAGGGCTCGGGGAGCTTCAAGCCAAGGCTTCGGGCTTAGAAAACATTGTTAATGGTCAGTTTGACTCGGTGTTTTTAGCTCTTATTTCCTCCAACACCCACCCAGTTAATTCCCTGTGATTGCTGCCCTTCAGCACTAACGGCGTTGTCATTTTCCCAGCTCCTTGGTAGAGTTGCCCTGGGAAGTCCGCTAGCGCCCCTGGGACCGGGCTTCTCGGAGTGGCTGGTCTAGGCTGGTTTTCGTGTCTGGCACTGGTCCCAGTGCGGCCGTGTGTGTGGCGCTGGGTGACGCGGGTGTCGGGGTCTCTGTGTCAGGCTGTCCCTTCACCTGGGTCTCAGATGCCCTCCCAGGCCCCTCTGATGAACGCCATGGCCGACAGGTGGCCTGGGCGCTGCCACCAGAGGTATTTCTCAGGCTGTTATTTAATAGATTACCTGCCTTGGCTGGTTTGGCTCGGTGAATAGAGCATCAGCCTGTGGGCTGAAGTCCCGGGTTCGAGTCTGGTCAAGGGCACAGGCCTGGGTTGCGGGCTCAATCCCCAGTAGGGGGCATGCAGGAGGCAGCTGATCCATGATTCTCTCTCATCATTGATGTTCCTATCTCTCCCTCTCCCTTCCTCTCTGAAATCAATAAAAATATATATATATTTTTAAATAATCTTAAAAGAATAGATTTCCTTCACTGGCTCTCTCTCTCCCATGAGCTGTCAGGGCCGTGAGCGCATTTGTGCGCCAGACCCGCCCGGCTGAACGCCGTGTGCTTGTTTTCAGGAGGCGCCCCCGGAGCCCTGCTGGCGGCTGGCGTCGCCGCCCTGCTCGTCCTCTGCGCGGCGACCGCCCTCGGGAAGCTGGTCCATTACGTGTTCTTCCCGCCGGGGAAGCCGCCCGCCACCATCGACGAGGTAGGTGCCTCCCCTCTGCCCGCCAGCGCGGAGCATCCATCTCAGGTCCCGTCATACGCTCGCCAGAGGCGACCCCGAGTGTGCGACTCACTGACGGTTTGTTCCGAACGCCGTGATGCCCGAGACGTGCTCGGGGCTGACCTCTGTGTGAAGCTGCAGCTCTGAGGACTCGCAGGCTGACTGATCCTTTCAATGACCCGTTTCTCTTCTCTTCCTTTTTAAACCAGTATTTCCCCGAAGAGCCCATGAAGAATCTGCTGCTTTCCACTTCTGTGGAGCGGACTGAAGAGTGTTTCATCGTTGAAAATGTAGACACTGTCTCTGCCAAAGAAATGAATCACCTGGATGAGGATCACAAAACATACACTTCCCAGGCGAGCCAGGACTCGGGCAACTACTCCATTGAAGACGAGAGCGGGGAGAGCGGCGGCAGCCACGCCAGCGAGGAGCTGGGCCAGCGGGGGGCGGGGGCGGGCGCACGCTCAGCGGGCGGGAGGTTTGCGTGACGCTGGGAGCCTGAGCCCCGGCTCCTCCAGGAACTGTCGAGAGGGTATGGCTTGCTGGGAAAGAAGAACATCTTCGGATCACAGGTCCTAAAAGTACAGGCTCGCGCTCGACCTGTCCACAGGTGAAGTGGAGGAGCGGGACACGTCTGCCAGGGCCCGTCCGCACGGGAGGCCTGTCGGGGCTGAGTCGGGGCCCGGTGCTGCCAGTTACACTGCCTGGTGCCTGGCAAGGACGCATCCTCGTTCCCCGGAGACGGTCAGACGCTTGGTCTTGCCTAGGGACCGGAAGCAGACCCTAGGAGATGTCTTTAGAAAAGATGGGTGCCCTTCACTCTAGAAGACACTCCGCCCCGCCCGTGTGGCTCTGGGTTGGGCATTGCCTGTGTACAGAAAGGCCGCCGGCTCGATTCCTGACGCGGGCCCTGGGCTTGCCTGCCGGTGTGGGGTGCGCCAGAGAGAAATCCCCGACGCCCTGGTTAACACCAGTGGGGGTAGGTCCCTAAGACGGGGCGCATGGCATCTTCAGGGCCTCTGTGGGCCTCAGGAGCCAGCGGCCAGGCAGCAGACAGGCCCGGGTGCCTGCTCGCCAGCCCTGCAGCCTCCTCCCGTGGTCAGCACAGCCGGCCGGGCCTTGTTTGCAGCTGACGGTGTTTCTGAAAACCATGGACTCCGGAGCCCAGGAACCTGCCTCGGAATTCCAACACGATGGGTCTCAGCGCCCAGGAGCCTCCGCGAGGCTTTCTCAGCGCAGCCAGAGCTAACGTAGATTCACGTGGGCGTGAACGGTGGCGCGGCTCCTGACACCGTGCACACGGACACCTGCGCGTGCACCCATCTGAGGTGGCCCAGGTCCAGAAGCACCCCGTACAGATCCCATTAGAAATCAGCAGCTCAGAACTTCAGCGTCTGACTGGGCGCGCCACCTGCACGAAGCAATTTTAAAATATAATGAAGCCCGCACCTTTCCCTGCTGTGCGGCCGGGCTGTGCCTGGGGCTGGGGGATTGGGAGGGTGCACAGACCTCCGCCCCCACCCCGACTGCCTGGTGTGTCATGCATCTGTTTTGTCTGCTGTCTGTCATGCGTCTGTTTTGTCTCCTGTCTGTCATGCGTCTGTTTTGTCTCCTGTCTGTCATGTGTCTGTTTTGTCTGCTGTCTGTCATGCATCTGTTTTGTCTGCTGTCTGTCTGCCCCGCCAGGCCGGGCTCAGAGCAGGACCTTCCCGGGAGCCCCGTGCCTCCCGCAGGGCAGGGCCTGCACACAGTGCAGGAAACGTGACCGAGTGGACGAGAGAGAACATGGGAGCCGTGCCTGCCTCTGACAGCATCTGCATGTTGTTTGGGCTCTGGAAGGACATGCCAACATTTTCATGCAAAATTCTTTTGTACCAATAATTTCACTTGTACTTTTGCCTGAAGCCCAGTTGGTGTAAATAGTTTTATATAATAAAACTGGAGCCAAAAGTCTTTTGATTTGTTGTTGTGCTTGAACTTAAACTTCTATACACCAAAGGGGCTGCCACAGGGACCTTCACAGAGTTTTCATAAGGGAGGGGCTGGTGCCAGAGCCTGAGGCCCGAGATCCAGCGCAGCGTCCCTGCCCCCACCCCCACCCTTGCCCCCCCTGCCCCTACACCCCCCACCCCCGTTCCTGTGCCTACCTCCCCCCCGCCCCCGCCCCTGCGCCTACCCCCCGCCCGCCCCTGCACAAGCAGCCTGGGTGCTTTCCTTCCCAACCTCAGCTCCCTTGGGCGCTGCTGCGGGAGTGGGTGCAGGCGCCTGTCTGTGCGCTGGACTCCACGGCTTTCCTCGTGCAAATATTTCTTTTCCTACAGAGACTCCGACCCCACACAGCCTGCCTCCCAGGCTTCTGCATCTGAGTTGGAACCCAGCCGACATCCCGTCGGGCACCCTCCGTTTTAGTGTTCCCAATAAGCTTCCTCGGGCTTTTTCCAAGACGGACAGGAACGCGAACTATTTAGTAAATTCATCTCTGATGCCCGAGAAACGCCCTGTTCCTCAGCAGCAGCGACAAGGCCAGCAAGAGGCAGCGCATCTCCTCCCTCCCCCAGCCTCCCCCCCCCCCCCCCCCCCCCCCCCCCCCGACCGTGAGGTGCTCACAGCAGCTCGGGCCACACGAGCACTGGGTACTGGCTGGGCTGCTTTCACTGGGGGAGGAAGTAAGGAACATTGGGTCCCACCTGAGGGCAAAGAAAAGCGGGAAGAGGAAGGTGACGTGTTCACACAAAGGGTGCCTCGGCTCCTGCCCCCCTTGTGGCTGGTCCCCTGAGCGCGGGGTCCCATGCGGGCCTGCCAGTGAAGGAGCCGTCATTGGTGAAGACGAAAAGACGACGGTGGTGGAGCAGATATCCTGGCTTAGAAAGAAAAGGTCTTAAGCAGGAGGGAGTGGGGAGGGAGACTCGCCACAGCTGGTGGAGATGGAACGTTTCTCCGCGGTGCCCGCCGCCCCCGTCCTGAGAACGTCCCCACCAGGGCGAGGGCGGCTGCGGGCAGGGAGCGGGAGCGGACGAAGAGGAAGCATTCTCCTTCCCCTCCAGTGGGAAGAGGAGGCTGTTCCCAGTTTTTGTAACGCTTTGGTGCTCTGGAGTTTGCTTATGAAAAGTGACTGAATTTTATAGAATGAAAGTACATCATCCACTCTGAAACCTGCCCCAGAGACCGCCCCCCCCCCCCCCCCTCCATGTAGAGGCCTCGTGTCCGTGTCCGTGACCAGGCCTGGCGCACTCCCTGGGAGAGCTCCTAGCGTTTGCCCGCAGCTCCATGGCAGCAAGGGCTGTCTTTTTGTTGCTCCTCACCCGAGGCCATTTTTCCGTGGATTTTTAGGGAGAATGGAAGAGAGAGGGAAATGTGCTGGGGTGAGGGGCTGCGGCATGGAAGGGTTACAGAATGTGACAGAATGTGCTAAGGGGAGGAAATGAGACATGAGAAATCGAATGTGCTGGGAGCGGGGACTGACGTATG
The DNA here is from genome assembly GCF_028538775.1 of Myotis yumanensis. Classification (NCBI taxonomy): domain Eukaryota; kingdom Metazoa; phylum Chordata; class Mammalia; order Chiroptera; family Vespertilionidae; genus Myotis; species Myotis yumanensis. The sequence continues at coordinate 215,591,400 of NW_027223753.1, read as the reverse complement.
GAGAGGGATTGTGTCAGGATATGGAGAAGGATTGTATTAGGGTTAGGAACCATGGGAGAAAAATTGCTAGATTGTCTTAGAAAACAATGTGTTATGATTAAATCCAGCCAGGTGTGACTCTGTTTACCTCCCCTCCGTTCTCATGAACTTTTTGTGAACTTCTAATGAAGTGCTTTGTATTTTATTTTTTAACACTGTTTTGCTATAAAGGATCATACTGCACCCTTGGTCTCTGCCACATGCTGCAAACCTCCCAGAGGGCGAAGGTGCGGGCTGTGGTCAGCTGGCCAGCTTAATAAAGGCTATTAAATTTAAATTCTGAATCGGTGGCCTATCTCGTTGAGCCAACCCATAACAGGAAAGACAGAGAGAAACATGGATGTGGAAGAGACACATCGATTGGTTGCCTCCTGCACATGCGCCCTGACCTGTGCCCTTGACCAGAATCGAACCTGGGACCCTTCCGTCCACAGGCCGACGCTCTGTCCGCTGAGCCACACTTGCCGGGCAGGACTATCTGTTCTTAACTCTGCAGCTGACCCTTGAAGCAGTTAATAAACGATTACGTAGATTCGCCGCTAGAGGGAGACAGTTAGCCTGTTTAGACTCACAACCAGCTGGTGTTTTAGGAATTGATTCCTAACGTGAAGAAGGCGGTGTGTGGCTGACGCTATTACATCATTTAGAGTTGCTAGATTTTGCCAATAAAAATGCTGGATACCCAGTTACATTTGAATTAAATTTGAATTTCAGGTCAACAAGAATCTTTGTAGCTGAAGTGTGTGCCCAATATTGCATGGGACATATTTATAATAAAAATATTTTTCGTTGTAGAATGCTTTGAGTATTCTGGCATTTACTTGTGGAAAGAGATGATTGTGAATTTGCTAGTGTAGGAGTATATCATTCCCTCTTTGAAATCTCAGTGATTTCTACCACATCAACCCGTAGGAGTCATGTGCTCCACCTGTGATTTCAGATAAACACCCACCTCTGGTTTATGTCCCTGCAATATTGGGGCCGTGCTTACAGGGAAATATTATTATTCATTGTTTGCCTGGGATCCGCATGCAGCTGGGCGTCCTGCATTTTCATTGCAAACCTCGAGACGTTCAGCTGCAAAGAGCTATGGGCCCTCCCAGGCCCCCAGACCCACAGACCAATATGCATAACACCCGACAGAGACTTACACCAGCGGCATCAACATGACGTGTTGCACTCACCGCGGAAAACAATGGTTACAAACATTATTCAGGGAGCATTATCGTCTGCACGGAAAACAATACAGTAATTAATACAGAATAATACAGAATAAACTCTGTTTCACCTCCTCACAGCTGGAAACCCGCCTGTGCCCCGCCCTCTACAGCCAGAAAAGTAAATTCCAATCTAACTCGGTCCCCAGGAGAAGGCTGGGCGTCTCCACTGGGGGGCGCGGCTCTCCGAGGGTCTGCCCTGCGGCCGCCTCTGGCCGCTTCTCACCGGCTCAGCTCACAGATCGGTCACCCCGAGGTCCCTCTGAGCTGGTGAGACCCAGATGTGGTAAGAACCGCAGAGAAGCCCCAGCGGTGTGGCTCAGTGGATAGAGCGCCAGCCTGTGGACTGAAGGGTCCTGGGTTCGATGTCCGTCAAGGACACAAGCCTGCGTTGCGGGCTTGATCCCCAGGAGGGGGCGTGCAGGAGGCAGCCGATCCATGATTCTCTCTCATCATTGATGTTTCTCTCTCTCTCCCTCTCCCTTCCTCTCTGTGTGAAATCAATAAAAATATACTTTAAAAAAAAAAAAAGAGAAGAAAAGAACTGCGGAGAAAATGGCCCCGGAGTTGGTCTCTCTGAGGAGGCACAGCAGGGTCCCCGGGGGGGGGCGCGGGGGGAACCCGTGTACAAGTCGCCTGAGGCAGGGAAGAGTGAGAAACCAGTGGGGGCAGTGCAGCTGGAGGGTGGCGAGCGAGGAGCCGCACAGGCGGGGAGGGAGCCGGAGCAGAGGCCGCCCAGCACAGGCAAGCAACGGGGCCTCGGGTGAACCCTCCCAGTAAGACGTGTGAGACCCTCAGTTCCGCGGTTTGTAGAGAAGGGGTGTGTGGGAGAATTCTAGAATATACCTAACAAAGAATTTGCCTATAACTGGGGGAAAGTTATTTTTCTCCGTTTGGATCTTATAAAAGGGCTTACGGATGTTGCATGAGGCCCCGGAGTTCACTAGTTGAATTGAGGTGAAAAGGAAACATTCAAGTCTTTGCCCATCTTTCCCACACGCGTGGGTGGCTAGGCCGGTCCGTGCTCTGTGGAAAGAGGAGCCCTCGCAGGCCAGGCACCGCCTGTTCACTGGGCTCCGGGGACAAGGGAGCGAGCGTGGCCTCCTTCCCCGGCGGCGCAGCTGCAGGGGGTGCTGTGTGGTCCGGCCTCTCCCTGGGCTGAGGCCCTGCGGTGAGTCATCCGTCCTGGTCCCAGCCTGACCTGTGCCCCTGGCTCCCCCGCTTGTTCGAGAGTAAGGGGGTGAGTCAGAGTTCAGAGTCATCTCAGCCAGCAGGGTGTGCGGGCAGCGATCGTGCCCTGGGCCAGGCCTGTCCCATTTCAGGCCCAGCTCAGCCCAGACTCAGGACCTGCTCCTCCCCAGCCTCCCAGGCCGTCCCTGGGGGCGTGGAGCTGCCTTCCCGGGACTTCGTCCCCGTGACGCCTGCTCCTTCGGAGACACGGTTGCAGCAGAGAAGGCGGCGGCTCCCTGTTTGCCCACCTGCTTCCGTCTGGCTTAGGGAAACCAGCAACCAGACCTATCTGGGTCAGGCCATGGCAACCAGCCCGAGTCTTCTTTCGCTTGCCTTTCCTCATCGCTCAAAATGAGATGTTGACAAATAGAACTTCAAGAAACCCCCTGCATAGCCACACGCTGAGTACGTGTTTTGAAGGACTGGTATCAAACACAGCATGATCTCTGACCACAAGAGAATGAAATTGGAAAGCGCTTCACAGAAGGACAGTTGGGACATTCACACATCTGTGGAAATTAAACAGTGTGCCCATGAGCTGCAGATGGGTCCAAGAAGAAGTCGCAAGGGGAGTGAAAACCCTTAAAGGTGTTTCAAAAGAAAGCACCACACACCCAAACCATGGGATGCAGCTAAAGCTGTGCTCAGAGGGAAGTTTATAGCTGTCTGTGACTAGATGAAGAAAGAAGCAGGATCTCAAATCAACAACTCAACCTTCCCCTCGAAGAAACTAGAAAAAAGAAGAGCAAACTAAACTCAAAGAAGCAGAAGGAATATTAGAGGGGAAATAAATGAAATAGAGAACAGAAAAACAATAAGGAAGAGCAATGAAACCAAAAGCTTGTTCTTTGAAAAGATCAAGAAAACTGGCGAACCTTTAGCCAGACTGGCCAAGAAAAAAAGAAAGACTGAAATTACTAAAATCAGGAAAGAGGCGACATGACTCTCAAACTTACAGTCATAAAAGGGCTCTGAAGGAATGCTGGGAGCAAGTGCACGCCAACGTGTTAGATAACCTCGATGAAGAGAATAAATTCCTACAACACAAACGACAGAAACGAGTTCAAGAAGAAGCAGAAGGTCTGAGTAGACCTGCAGCCTGTGAAGAGATTGGATTCGTAATCCAACCGATGCCAACCCACCGTCCCCAGCGAAGGGGCCCAGGCCCGAGGCGCTCCATCAGCTGGGGTTCAACGGACAAGCAGAACCGCCACGAGCGACAGGCACAGGACAAGGCTCTGCGGAGGCAGAAACAAAACTCCAAAAACTGATTCAAGAAACAACAGAAACCCTGCCTGGACCCGGGCACATGTCCTTGACCGGACTCGAACCCGGGACCCTCCAGTCTGAGGCCGACACTCTACCATCATTGAGGTTTCTCTCTCTGTCTCCCTCACCCTTCCTCTCTGAAATTTTAAAAAAAAAAATTTTTTTTTAAAAGAAGAAGTTAAAAGCGACAGAAAGAGTGACTGTTGGAGGGGCTGACGGGAGGGGCGTGGGGAGCTGTTGTTCCACAGACTGAGTTTCAGTTCCGCTCGAGGAGGAAGCCAGAGCCTGTCTTCATCGGAGCAAGACACACGGTGGCACCGAGCTGGGCCCAACAAAGCAGAAGGTGGTCCATCTATGCTGCGTGCTTTTCACCACGTTTTCTAAAAGGAATTGCCTACTGTGAGCCCTTTAAGTCTGCAATTCATTCATTGTGAAGCATAGTAACCTCCATCTTGGGTGAAAACTGCTGTTTAAAATGTAACCCTGCTGTTCTGGCTTCTGTAAACACTTGCTTGCTTAAATAATAGGGAAAAATAAGACCATTCCCATTCCAGAGAGGCCATAACTCTGCCCCCGACAGAGCTGTCAGTGCTGGTGAGATGGTCTCACGGCCCTGTCCCAGCTCGCAAGACTTTCTCAGAAGGCCCGGAAGTCTCGTTCCAAATTTGGGAGACAAAGGACTAGAAAAAGTATAAATAAGGGAGACTTCCACCATATGAGGCTCCAGAATTTGAGAAGCAAGAGTTCCTCTGGGGCCGAAACCGGTTTGGCTCAGTGGATAGAGCATTGGCCTGTGGACTGAAGGGTCCCGGGTTCGATTCCGGTCAAGGGCATGTACCTTGGTTGCGGGCACATCCCCAGTAGGGGGCGTGCAGGAGGCAGCTGATGGATGTTTCTCTCTCATCGATGTTTCTAGCTCTCTATCTCTCTCCCTTCCTCTCTATAAAAAATCAATAAAATGTATTAAAAAAAAAAAAAAAAAGTTCCTCTGGGCCCGAGAGCGCGAGCGAAAATGAACAGGACTCCAAAAAAATTGGGCTTATTGACCGAGGCGCCTTCTGAGTTACAATATAGCAGTTGCTTTGGGAAGAGAAGACTGGGCTCTGTGCGTGGGTGTATCATGTACCCAGAGGCGTGGGCAGCCTGGCCGTCTGCGGTCCGTGCTCTGGCTCTTCCCGTGGACACGCAGACCTCCACGTCCCCACGCGTGTGGTCGTGGGAGAGGCTGTGTTCCTTTCTTCCTGACGGCGCGAGTGGAGTCAGGGTCTCTCACCGAAAACGCGGGGCCTGCGCCGGAGTCGCACACACTGAGTCCAGGAGGCTGGAGGGAAGCACTCGGTCCAGGTTCACGGGGAGGAGTGGGCGAGGGGCCCAGTTTTCATAACAAAGGAATGCAGGGCCTGACAGCGCAGCTTCAGCCTGGTCCTGGGTGTGATGTCCTCCTTCCTCAGAGCCTGTTCTCCTACCCCTCCACCCCAGCCCCCCTCACCCTCCACCCCGCCCCACCCCCCACCCCCGTTATCCTAGCTGCCCAGAGTTCAAGGCCAGAGTGTTTTATTACACGCTTGTATCGCAGGCGATCTCTCTTGAAAGCAAGCACGCATTAGTCACAGGGCTGTGGCTGCTGTTACTGTCCAGCAAGCACTTCCTCGTTGCTCTGAACCCTGACGGACGGACGCCCCGTGAGGAGGAGGGCGGGGAGTCGCCTGTCCTTTCTAGACGGGGGCTTGCACCGCCCCTAAAACAGTGGTTCTCAACCTTCCTAACGCCGTGACCCTTTAATACAGTTCTTCATGCTGTGGTGACCCCCAATTTCATTGTGACAAATTGAACATAATTGAAGCATAGTGATTAATCACAAAAACAGTATGTAATTATATATGTGTTTTCCGATGGTCTTAGGCGACCCCTGTGAAAGGGTCGTTCGACCCCCAAAGGGGTCGAGACCCACAGGTTGAGAACCGCTGACCTAAAAGAACACACGAGTCCTGGACTCCCGCACAGTCTCATGACATCGACAATCTGTCCTGAGGAGTTTAAATATCTAGCTGCAAAGGATGTCCCCCCCAGTAGGTTGTAAGTGTTCACATTGAAAACAAACGCTCTTTATCGCTCATAAATGTCTCCAGTGTATACGTTTATGTTTTTTAAAAATATATATTTCTTTATTTCAGAGAGGAAGGGAAAGGGAGAGATAGGAACATCAATGATGAGAGAGAATCATCTGTCGGCTGCCGCCTACACGCCCCACACTGGGGCTCAATCCCCGAACCGGGCATTGAACCATGTGCCCCGACCAGGAATCAAACCGTGACCTCCTGGTTCATAGGTCAATGCTCAACCACTGAGCCACCCGGCCAGGCTTGATTTAAACAAGCAAACTTCAGAGAAAGAGAGAAGGGAGTTTATGACATTCACGAGGCAGTTAAAAATTTAAGCTCTGACTGCACTTTTATAATATGAATTGCTCCCGGCCAGGTGGCTCAATTGCTTAGAGCATCCAATACACTAAGGTTTCGGGTTCAATCCCTGGTCAGGGCTCATACAGGAATCAACCAATGAGTGCATAGATAAGTGGAACCACAAATCGATGTCCCTCTATCTCTCTCTTACTCTCTCTCTCTCTCTCTTTCCCCCTCCCTCAATCTCTAATAATAGAAGCATAATATGCTAATTAGACAGGATGTCCTTCCGGATGACTTTCCGGATGAAGCCGCAGCGGCGGCCGAGCCCCTTGCACAAATTTCATGCATCGGGCCTCTAGTGAATAAATAAAATGTATTTTAAAAAAGGCTGTACTATGAATGTTTTATTTATTGTAGGTAATGGTTCCTTGTATGTTGAAGACACAGAAATGTCTATAGATGACATAATGTGATAGCTGGGATTTAATTCACAGTCACACCGATGAGTGGGAGTGGGAGGGGTGCCCCCAGGCGCTGAGATGCCCCCTCGAGGGAACAGCCCATTCCCTCCCCTGCTGTGCTGCCAGGAGGCACCGCCCCTGACAGTGCCTTGGGAGGGGGGGGCGCTCGCTGCAGAGCCACCGCCCACACCAGGGGCCTGTCCACACAGCAGCTGACCCCTTTGGGACACCCCTAGGCCCTCCCGCCACAGGGCTCCCTGTGCAAAGGGAGTTGACCCTGAGAGCATTCCCACACCAGAGCCGCTCCCCGGGACCCCACACTGCAGCGGGAGGGAGCAAGCTGGCCAACGGGGCAACCATTCTTTTTTTATTTTATTTGTTAATGTTTTTATTGATTTCGGAGAGGAAGGAAAGGGAGAGAGAGAGAAACATCAATGATGAGAGAGAATCATTGACTGGCTGCCTCCTGCACACCCCTCACTGGGGATCAAGCCTACAGCCTGGGCACGTGCCCCTGACTGGAATCCAACCCGCGATCCTTCAGTCCGCAGGCTGACGCTCTATCCACTGAGCCACACCAGCTAGGGCTGGGGCGACCATTCTTGAAGCGGGGTGTGGGGGCCCAAGTTCAAGGATGGCCCGGAGCTCTCACACCGGGGGCCATGCCCGGCGATGCGCAGCCTGAGGCCATGATGGGTTTCACTCCGCCATTAGGTTCTCTCCTAACCCCATTGACCTTGAGACGGGGGTGCCCGTGGGGCCTGGGCTTTGCGAGCAGGGAGTTTCCTCTGGCTCATCTCAGAAGAGGAAGTCAGCGAGGGGCCTGCACCCTGTCGCTCCCTGAGGATGAGGGAGCCCCGTGTCCTCAGCTCGGGGGCCTGAACCCGCCAGCGTCCAGGAAGAACTTTCTCCCGGAGCCTCGGACAGGAGCTCGGCCGCACCTCGATTTCAACGATTAGACCAGGGCTGAGCAGAGAACCAGCCTCGGGCTCAGAAGAGGAAAGAATTGATCTTAAAGGGCCAGCTCCTCGCAGGGCTCAGGGACGTGTGTGCCTGAGCGAGACGTGTTCCTTCGACGTCATTAAAATCCTACCCGCGGGGAAATGCTGGCCGGTGTGGCTTGTTTGTTGCTTGTTTGTTTTTAGAGAGAGGAACTGGCAAAGGGAGCCTTTCTCTCACATTTGTTCTCTCAAACTAACCCAGGGCTGTGCCCTGAGGCGGTCTCTGGCCGCTCCCAGCTGCCTGGCACCCACTTCCTGTAACACATCTTCCTGGCGACAGGTTGTCAAGAAGAAATACGTGAACAGAAGTTCACCGGGTCCTCCTCCTCCTCCTGTCCTTTCAGGCAGAGGAAGCTGAAAACCAAGGCCAGGAGCTTCCTTCATCCCCAGGCCGGTGGGTGCTGGCCGCACACTCACCCCCGAGGTCAAGGTCGGCCGCGTGGCCCCCGCCCGGACACCGGCGGCTGGTGCCGGTCAGTGTGAGCCAGTTCCCCAGGAGAAGTTCGTTTCTCGGATCCTCAGTGGGCTGTTGACCCGCTGGCCAGCCACCCCACTTCCTCAAATGCGTGCTGTCGCTCTGCAGAGCGTCCCGGACCCAGCGCAGCGTCTGCCAGACGCCCGCTAACCGGCCCGCGGCTCCCCGTGTGCGGAACTGCGGAGCTCAGCGGCCGGGGACGGACAGGCCACTGCGTTCCGCTGCAGCCAGGCCCGGGGAGCATCTCCCCCTCCCCTCGCCCCTCTTCAGCCCAAGGGACCCCAGGAGACTTGCAGCCAGGGGAGCAGTGGGCAGCGACAGCTGGTCCGGGCCTCCCCCTCGGCCCTGTCCCCACGGCCCCCGCTTCTCTGACTTCCCAGGGAGCCGAGCAGCCCAGCCTGGCCCTCCTGTGGCTTCTGTGCGCTTCCTCGTGGCGCTGTCCTGGGCGTGTTGCTGTTCCGGGCAAAGTAGAATATTGAGGACTCCAGTTATAAGAACCACGAATCACGCCCTGTTAACCGCGCTTGCCTTGCTCTGACTGAAGAAAGCACCTTCTAACCTGGCTGGGAGCCTCCCGTCCCCCGGGTCCCAGCAGCCAGCCTTGGGCCTGGCAGTCCACCTTGAAATTCGGTCCTTTACCTGGAAAGGTGAACAACCTGTTACCCAGACAATGGAGCCCCGCCCCAGCCTGCCTGCTTCCCAGGCCTGCGATTCCTACTTCCCATGTCATCTCTGCCTCCCCGGTAGAAGCAGCCGGCTTATGGGGGGCAGAGCAGATTTTTGTGGGTGACCCAGTGCGCTCCCAGCTGGCGGCAGGATTGGAATCAACACTCATATGATTCAACCCCGTCTCTGCCACATTGGCTTAGGGCAGTGATGGCGAACCTTTTGAGCTCGGCCTGTCAGCATTTTGAAAAACCCTAACTTAACTCTGGTGCCGTGTCACATATAGAAATATTTTGATGTTTGCAACCATAGCAAAACAAAGACTTATATTTTTGATATTTATTTTATATATTTAAATGCCACTTAACAAAGTAAAATCAACCAAAAAAATGAGTTTGAGTGTCACCTCTGACACGCGTGTCATAGGTTCGCCATCGCTGGCTCAGGGAGTGACAGGCAGCCCGACCCCTGGGTTGCCTGGTTTCATGTTTGCTGCAGCCAGTAAATTCGTGCTTAAAAAAGACGGGGCTTCAAGGCCCAGAGTCGGGGTCCAGTCCCCACTCTGCCCCTGTGGCCGAGTGAGGCGGGCCACACGCCGTCCGGTGCGGCAGAGGGCTGCCTGTGAAATGCCACGCTCCCCCGGGCCACAGGGGTGTCGCCGGGATAAGCCGTTTCTACAGCAGTTCCTGGTCCCAGGATTATCCAGGAGATTCTAGAATCCTGAGCTTCAGGCACAATATCTTTTTAAAAAATGTCTTCCATTATAAAACGAAGGAGGCTGCCCAGCCGGCGTGGCTCAGGGGTTGAGCTTCGACCCATGAACCGGCTACGTTTTGATTCCGGGTCAGGGCTCAAGCTCAGGTTGCGGGCTCCATCCCCAGTAGGGGGCGTGCAGGAGGCAGCGGAGCAATGATTCTGTCTCATCATTGATGTTTCTATCTCTCTCTCCCTCTCCCTTCCTCTCTGAAATCAATGCAAATATATATATATTTTTTAAAAATAAGTAAAATGAGAGAGACTGATGCTGATTTGAAACCAAACCCACATTGCCATCCTCAGACGTCCCGTTGCAGTAAACCAACTCCTTCCTCACAGGTGCCAAGACCCGACTCTGAGCCACTCCTGACCCCTGCCCCCCTCCATGTCTCTCTCTCCATCGTTCAGGAAATCCGCCCGCACTACCACCAAGGCCTTCGAGTCTGGCCACTTTTACCGCCTCCACGCCATGGCTGCCACCTCGTCCAGGCCGCCATCGCCTCTTGGTAGATGGTTGCAATTGTTTACCAGCTGGCTGGCCTTGCGCCCTTCCCCTGCTCGGTCATTTTAGGTGACCTTTCAGTAATGGAAGCCAGATCACGACACTCCAGCCCCAAACCCTCCTGTGGCTTCTGTCTCAAAGCAAAACTCTGGGCTGCCGGCTTGATCCCCAGTGTAGGGTGTGTGGGAGGCAGCTGATCCATGATTTTCTCTCATCATTAATGTTTCTCTTGCTTTCTCCCTCTCCCCTCCTCTCTGAAATCAATTTAAAAATATCCTAATATATAAAAGCCCAGGGTCTGTAACATCCAAAACGACCGAAGGCTCCACCGACAAGAAGTCCGTGCTGGGTTGCCATGGTGACCCAGCACTGATTGCTGAGGGGGCTGTGGATCTGGGCAGAAGAGAGGCCTGGAGAGAGAAGCAGGGTCTGATCCATAGCCTCCGTGGCAACTGGTGATCAGCACTTGCGTCTTTCACTCTGGGCCTGGCCAGCAGCCTCACCTCTCTTTCTCTCGGGCCTCCACTAGGACCTCTGATCAGACCCGTTGATAGGCCCAGAGATGCTGACTAGCATTGAAACTGACCAATCAGAACCAAATCTGCGTGAACTGCGAAGGCAGAACCTAAGGTGGGGGCTGAGGAGGGGTTTTGAGGGCAACAGCTGTTTGGTGTAAGGTGTAAGAAAGCAGTTAAAAATAAACAAATAAAATAAATAAACACAAATTTCCTTTGGCCCCACCACTTCCGCAGCTCACAGCCCTGCCACAAGCGCCTCCTCACACCCACTCACTGGGTAACCCTCATGGTTTGGAGCCGCCTCCCTGACCCCTTCTCTGCGAGTCCCTGCTGTCTGCAGCCCCCACCTGGGCTCTGACCCAGCCTCCCGGTCCTTTCCCCCGGCAGCGGGCAGGGGTGGACCCTGCTGACCAGCTCTCCTTCCGAGAACGGCCTAGGGCCCCCCCCCCCCCCGGGGCCACCTTCTCCTGTCCCCACACCTCTCGCCTCTCCTGTTGCTGACAGGTCCCCGAGGCAGAGTCTGTGCTGTCACGTCTCTTTGGAAGCTCACGTCTTAGCTCCTGAGGAATATCGGCTGCTGTGGTCACTCCAGCTGTGTGTGCGTTTGCTGCGCGCGGGCTCTCCGGGGGGGACACCAAGGTCCCCAGCATCAGAGGCGTGGCCTGGCCGAGCCGCCGCCTGGGGGCACCGCGTGGGGTACGCACCGGCTTCGAAGAATGGCTCCTGGGCGTCTGGCTGTGGGGTGCTCGCTGTCACTTTCCGCCCTGCTGAGTAACCTTTGATCCTGTGTGGTTATAGCATGATAACCACACGCCCCCCCTCCGTCAGCGGGAGACATGGGAAGGGCTTTCACCGCGGGTAACAGTGTCTTCTCACCTCGACCACAGCCTGCAGCGCGGAGCCGGTGGCGGTCCCCGGGGGTGGCGCGTCCCAGGCCAGCGGGCTGTTGGCAGCGCAGGGCGCCGGGACCGTGGGCGCAACCTGCGCTCCCCACCCCTTTCCTGCCGGCTGACCGCTCAGGGGCGCCCGGGGGTGCGGCCTCGCCTGCCTGCGCCCCCTGGCCCGGCCCCAGCTGCGGTGGAGCTGCTTCTGGGAGGGCAGCCGGCCCAGCGGGCGACTGGGGCAGGGACTGGTCACCCGCACGCGTGTCCAGCAGCTGGTCAAGGCCAGGCTGCCCTCCCCTCTCCAGGCGCACACAGGGCCTGACCCCCCAGGGGCCCGCCAGCCCAGGGCAGCCCAGGTCTCCCCGCCACCCCTGACGGCTCCGGGTCAGGAGGGCATAGCAGCTCCTTCCTGGAACCTCCACGTGACCCCCCATGTGAACCACCGTGCCCTCTGCCACCAGCTGAGAGGCAGGCCCTGCGCCCGGGAGTCATCGCCGAGGGAACTGCTGCCCCCCCCCCCCCCGCACCCCCCAGGGCCTGGCCTCGGAGTTACTGTGGAATGTGTCCCCGGGGGCGCCCAGGCCAGCCCAGGTCTTGGCACCTTCCCAGGGGTCCCTCCCTCTCCAGGCCGCTGAGTGACCACGTGGCATGTGGCTTCTTGTCCAGGCCCAGGCCAGGCTCAGGCTGGGCCGTCAGCTGTGCCTGGAGAACGCCCTGAAACTGGGGCAGCCCGGGTTCTACAAGCACGTGAGACACAACAGATCCTTTTCTATCTTGTCCCGATTGCGGGTGGCTCCGACCACTGAGCCACACAGGCCAGGGCCCCACTGTGGTTTTCCTGACCTTCTCGGAGGGGGTGAGGTCTCGCTGCCTCCTCACACTTCACAGGTGCTTGAGGGGCTGGGAGTTCCAAGATGCAGACTGTGGTTCCTTCTGAGGTGTAAGATGATGGGAAAATTTTTCTCTTTATTATTTTTCTGTAGTTTATAGATTCCCCCACAATGAGCAGGTGTCATTATTATAACAAGGAAAACAACAGTAAAGAAAGCTTGCATGTGTTTGTCAAGTCCCAGGTCCATGAAAATTCTCCTTAAGTCAGACACACGCCCGCAATCCAGGCATGTGCCCTTGACCGGAATCGAACTCGGGGCCGGTCAGTCCGCAGGCCGACGCTCTCTCCACTGAGCCACTCCAGCCAGGCCGTGCGGGGCACTTGTTACACTCGCTTCTGTGTCAGCGAGTGGGGATCCCGCTGACTTTTCCCAGGTCCCGCCCGCCAGCCCGCGGGCCCAGGTGATTGACAGTATCCCCTTGCTCCCCAGCTCTGCCTGGAGGCTTTTCAGGGGGAATGTGGGCCCAGAAAAAAAGTAGTTTGTGGAGAGGAGGGGTTCACTGAAGACTCCCACTGTCCCCACAGCCACCCCCTCCCCTGTGACCCCACAGACCCCACATGCCCCTGCCTCCTGGCTCAGGGGTCCCGAGGCCCTGCCCGCTCCTGGGGGACAGGTGTCTTCTATCCTGATGGGTGACTCTGGGTGAGCTCCAGGTGGCCCTAGAGCAGTGATGGCAAAACCTTTGAGCTCGGCGTGCCAGCATTTTGAAAAGCCCTAACTTAACTCTGGTGCCGTGTCACATATAGAAATATTTTGATATTTGCAACCATAGTAAAAGATTTATATTTTTGATATTTATTTTATATATTTAAATGCCATTTAACAAAGAAAAATCAACCAAAAAAAATGAGTTCGCATGTCACCTCTGACATGTGTGTCATAGGTTCGCCATCACTGCCCTAGGGTGAGGCTGGTCCCACAACGTCAAGCCCAGATTAGAACGGGGGACGTCAGCCACCCCGACTCCATGGAGCAGGGGATCCGGCTGGAGGTTAATGGTTAACCTGCCTACGTGAGGCAGCTCCATGAGCCCCACGGCGGGAGGGGAGTATGTCCATGCTGGCGAGCGCACCCACGCACCGGGAGGCGGCGTGCCCCACCCACCCGGACAGAACCGCGGGCTCGGCAAGCCCAGACCTCGCCCTGTGTGTGTTCATCGGACTGTGCACCTGGATCCCTATCACGTCTCAGCAAACGGTGACGGTAAGTCACTGCTCCCAGTTCTGTGAACCGCTCCTGCAAACTCCCCAACCCCGGGACGCTCATGGGAACCTCCATTTGTAGGCAAGTCAGACAGGATTGTGGGTGACCTGGCGACCTACTACTCGCGATGACTTCTGAAGTGGGGGTGGGTGGGGACAGTCTGGTGGGACAGACTCCGATTCACCCCAGATGGATGGGGTCAGGATTGAGTTAAATTACACGACACCTGCCCAGCCGGCGTGGCTCCGTGGCTGAGCGTGGACCTATGAACCAGGAGGTTGGGGTTTGATTCCCGGCCAGAGCACATGCCCAGGTTGCAGGCTCGATCCCTGGTGGGGGGAGGGCAGGAGGCAGCCAATTGATGTTTCTCTCTCATCAATGTTTCTATACCTCTATCCTTCTCCTTTCCTCTCTTTAAAATAAATAAAAACATATTTTAAAATCTATAAAAAATAGGAAAAGGAGGTGTGTCCATCGATAGATGAGTGGATAGAGAAAATGTGGTGTGTATATATGGATGGACCTCCAAGGTATTGTGCTCAGTGAAACGAGTCAGATAAAGAAAAACAAATGCTGAGTAGTCTAACTTACATGTGAAATCTTTTTTTAAAAAAATAAACTACAAAACAACAAACTCATAAAGAGACGGAGGGTGCAAAGTGGCTGAAAGAAGCCAAAAGGTACCAACGTCCGGCGAGACGATGCAGTGCCCCGGGCTCTAATGCCCAGCATGGCGACCACAGCTAATAACTCTGTGTTGAATTTTTAAAAGTTGCTAAGAGAGGGAATCTTACAAGTTCTCAGAAGGAAAAAAACTGTCATTATTCATGGAGATGGATGTTAACTACACTGATTGTGGAGATCAGGTCATAATTCATACCTACTTTGAACCATTATGTTGTTCACCCAAAAGCTACTATAATATGTCAATTACATCTCAATTCTTAAAAAAGAATAAAGGCGACGGGATGACAGAAGCAGATCGGAGAGAGATTGAGGGCAGGCAGCTGCATGAAGCTGGGAGAAGCTCCTACACACTCACACACAGTCACACTCACACACACACACAAACTCACACACACACACTCACACTCACATAGTCACACACAGTCACACACACACACACTCACATATTCACACACATACACTCACACACACACTCACACACAGTAGTCACACACACTCTCACATAGTCACACACAGTCACACACACACACTCACATATTCACACACATACACTCACACACACACTCACACACAGTAGTCACACACACTCTCACGCAGTCACACACACACACTCACACACTCACATAGTCTCACACTCACACACACACTGACAGTCACACACTCTCACACAGTCACATACACACTCACACACACTCTCACACAGACACTCACATAGTCTCACACTCACACAGACACTGACAGTCACACACTCTCACACAGTCACATACACACTCACACACACTCTCTCACAGACACTCACACACTCACATAGTCTCACACTCACACACACACTGACAGTCACACACTCTCACACAGTCACATACACACTCACACACACTCTCACACAGACACTCACATAGTCTCACACTCACACACACACTGACAGTCACACACTCTCACACAGTCACATACACACTCACACACACTCTCACACAGACACTCACACACTCACATAGTCTCACACTCACACACACACTGACAGTCACACACTCTCACACAGTCACATACACACTCACACTCTCACACAGACACTCACACACTCACATAGTCTCACACTCACACACACACTGACAGTCACACACTCTCACACAGTCACATACACACTTACACACCCTCTCTCACAGACACTCACACACTCACATAGTCTCACACTCACACACACACTGACAGTCACACACTCTCACACAGTCACATACACACTCACACACACTCTCACACAGACACTCACACACTCACATAGTCTCACACTCACACACACACTGACAGTCACACACTCTCACACAGTCACATACACACTCACACACACTCTCACACAGACACTCACACACTCACATAGTCTCACACTCACACACACACTGACAGTCACACACTCTCACACAGTCACATACACTCACACACTCTCTCACACAGACACTCACACACTCACACACACACACACACACTCACACTCTCTCACACTCACACACACACTGACAGTCACACACTCTCACACAGTCACATACACACTCACACACTCACACACACACACTCACACACTCACATAGTCTCACACTCACACACACACACACACTGACAGTCACACACTCTCACACAGTCACATACACACTCACACACTCTCTCACACAGACACTCAGACACACACACACACACACACACACACACTCACACTCTCTCACACTCACACAGTAAGGAAGCAGGCAGCCTCTAGAAACAGGAAAAGGCCAGGAAACAGCCTCCCAGACCTGCAGGAGGAGCGCAGTCGGACCTGGGTTGCAAGAGGAGACCCTAAGTTTGTGCTAATGGGTGACAGCAGCTGCCAGAGAGACGCCCAGGCCCAGGCAGGGCACACTGGCTGGAGGGGCCACTGAGTCCCAGGCTCCCGCCTGGTCCTGGCATCGCTGGGGGCTTCGGGGAGGGAGTGAAGGCCCCAGGGGTCTCGGCAGTTCACGGAGCCCAGGGGAGGCCCGGGGCCGGGGCGGGGGTTAAACATCCGCTTCTCCCTGCAGGTGGAATGCGGCCTCGGCAGCCCCAGGTGCTGCCACCAGAACACCATCTGACCCGAGGGTAAAACAGGAACTGAACTCCCCCAGAGGCTCAAGCGGGGTCACGTGCGGCCAGGCCAGCGACCTGAACGTCACTGTCGCTGTTCCCCAAACCACCTGCCTGAGCGAGGAGCATCCACCAGGCAGCTGGGGCCTCCTCCCTGGGGTCCCCACAGCCGAGCCAGGAAACCCCCCCCTCCCCCCCCCCCCCCCAGACCAGATCAAGGCCTGCGTCTCAGTGGGCGGCTCAGACACACACGCTTGTCTTTCTCGGTGCTGGGGCCGGGCGTCCGAGGTCTGGGTGCCAGGTGGCCCGAGGGAGAGGGCGGGGTGACTCATCGGATGTCCCATGCTGCTCCTCTCTCCCCGCCTGCTCACCACCCGCTGCGCCTGGCCACCTGCCAGCTCTCCTGTGAGTCTGCAGACCCAGAGGCAGATCTGAACACATCAGGGGAACGATACGATCGCCATCTTCCCAGAACACCGGGTGGATGTACGTTTCTCTGAATTACGAAACCCCAAGGAGCTCATGACACAAGCCCTGCCCCAGGGCCCCGGAGGGATCCCCGGCCCTCGCCTTCCGGTTCCCACGGCTTCCTGAGGCCGCACCCGTCCCTGGCAGCTGGGGCTTTGCAGGGTTCGCCAGGGGCAGGGTCCTTCCAGCATTTACCTGAGTGCAGGCAGAGCTTCTCTCTGTAAAGGGTTAAAGGGCCAGTAAGTGTCCTCCTCTTCCTCCTCTCTCCTCCCTGCCCAGCGTCCGCCCAGCGTCCGCCCAGCCTCAGGGAGGAACACGCAGGGCGCACTCCCCCTGACACCCTGCAGGGCCCTCCAGCAGGGAGAGGGGAGGAGAGAGCGTGTCATTTGGGGACAAGGTTTCATTTTATTTTTTAATTTTTTAAAAATATATTTATACTAGAGGCCCGGTGCACAAAAATTTGTGCACTCGGGGCGGAGGGGGCCCCTCAGCCCGGCCTGTGCCCTCTCGCAGTCTGGGACCCCTCGGGAGATAACAACCTGCTGGCTTAGGCCTGCTCCCGGGTGGCAGAGGTCAGGCCCAATCCCTAGGTGCAGCCCCTGGTCGGGCTCAGAGCAGGGCCGATTGGGGAGTTGGGGCGCCGCCCCGTCATGCACAGAGCAGGGCAGATTGGGAGGTTGTGATGCCACCCTCAGTCACACTCAGGGTAGGGCCGATTGGGGGGTTGGGGCACTGCCCCCTATCACACTCAAGGCAGGGTTGATGGGGAGGTTGCGGCGCCACCCTCTGTCACGCACAGAGCAGGGCCGATCAGGGGGTTGGGGCACTGCCCCCTGTCACTCACAGAGCAGGGCCGATCAGGGGGTTGGGGCGCCGCCACTCTCACACTCAGGGCAGGGCCGATGGGGAGGTTATGGCTCTACCTCGTTACACACAGAGCAGGGCCTGTGGGGGCGGGGAGGGTTGGGGCACCGCACCCTGTCACACACAGAGCCGCAGGGCGATCAGGGGGTTGGGGAGCTCCCCCCTATCAGGCACAGAGCAGGGCTAATCAGGGGGTTGGGGTGCCTTCTCCTGTCACGAACAGAGCAGGGCAGATAGGGAGGTTGTGGCCCGCCCCCTGTCACACACAGAACCGCAGGGCGATCAGGGGGTTTGGGCGCTGCCCCCTGTCACGCTGATCCTGGTGCCGGGAGGCATATTACCCTTTTACTATATAGGATAGAGGCCTGGTGCATGGGTAGGGGCTGGCTGGTTTGCCCTGAAGGGTGTCCTGGATCAGGGTGGGGGTCCCCACTGTGGTGCCTGGCCAGCCTGGATGAGGGGATGATGGCTGCTTGCAGCTGGTCACACACCCTTCAGGGTGGGGGTCCCCACTGGGGTGCCTGGCCAGTCTGGGTGAGGGGCTGAGGGCTGTTTTCAGGCTGGTGGGTGACTGAAGCTCCCAACCGCTCCTTTTTTTCTTTTATTCTGTGCCAAGGCCTCTGCTGCTGAAAGCAGGTATCTGGTTTGTTTGGGTTCTATAATCGATACACTGTATCATCTCCAGCTCTGAGATCCCAGCCAGCTGAAAGCTGGTTTCTGGGGTTTTGTTTAGCTTCTATATTTGTTACAATGTTTCAAACTGCCAGCTCAGAGGCCGGCAAGGCAGGCGGGGAACGTTGGAGTCCTCCTTCACTGAAGCAAGCAAGCCTCATGTTCGCTTCCAGCTGCCTGGCTGCCGGCCGCCATCTTGGCTGGCAGTTAATTTGCATATCTCTCTGATTAGCCAATGGGAAGGGTAGCAGTCGTACGTTAATTACCATGTTTCTCTTTTATTAGATAGGATTGATTTCAGAGAGGAAGGGAGAGGGAGAGGGAGCGGAAGAGAGAAACATCAATGATGAGAGAGAATGATGGACCGGCTGTCTCCTGCACGCCCCACACTGGGGATCAAGCCCGCAACCTGGGCCTGTGCCCTGACTGAGAATCGAACTGTGACCTCCTGGGGAAGATGAAGGAGGGGCCCTGGGGGACAGAGTGAGAGGACAGGACCGGTCTCCAGAGGCCTGGGGCGAGCTTGTCCTCCACTTTGGCGCCAGTCCTCTGGCCTGCAGCTGTCATTTCTTGAGGAGGGGGCACAGGAGCGGCTCTGGCTCCACGGAGCCACGCTCCAGGGCTGCTTCGGGTTCAGAGCTCCTGCTGCTCTGTGTGAATCTGGGGGGACACTCGCCCCCTACACTTGGGGGCATCATCTCAGTGGAGACTGACACTGACCAAGACCGTGTCAAACAGAAAAGACGGGCCCTAATCGGTTTGGCTCAGTGGATAGATCATCAGCCTGCGGACTGAAGGGTCCCAGGTTTGATTCCGGTCAAGGGCATGTACTTTGGTTGCGGGCACATCCCCAGTGGGGGTTGTGCAGGAGGCAGCTGATCAATGTTTCTCTCTCATCGATGTTTCTAACTCTCTATCCCTCTCCCTTCCTCTCTCTAAAAAAATCAATAAAATATATTTTTTAAAAAAAACAGAAAAGACGGTGAAATAGAAAGTGACAAAGTTCTCAGGATGTGGCAGCTCAGGTGAGAGATAGAGTCTTAGAAAGTAGGTTGTGGGTACGGGAGAGGAGGGGGGAGAGGGAACACGGGGGGGGGCAGCGTGGGAAGAGACACGGTGCACGTGACCTTCCAAAGCGCGTCTTCTTGTTGGGGACCCCTGGGAAGAACACCAGGCAGGGGGAGAAGTTGGTGCGAGATGCACGGGGCTTTGGAGCGAGATGGGCTGGCCAGGGGCCCACCCCACCACCGACTGGCTGTGTGACGTGGAGGCATGATCAGCCAGCTTTTGATCACAGATGCAGAACACCAGCCACATCGTGTGTGTTTCATGTATGTGTGTCTCCTGTGTGTGTGTGTGTGTGTGTGAGATACAGGGATCTGACCTTAGGCAATGGTGGGCGTTGGCCAAAGCCTATGTCACGCTGTTCCCGGGGCTGGAGCCTGGAGCCCTGGGGCCGGGCGGGAGGAAGTGGACAGAGGGTGCAGGACGTAGGACAAGCTGGCACCCAGGGCTGAGCGGGAACCGTCGGTCTCCCCCCAGCTCCAAGCCTCCACTTGGCCGACTGTGGGGGTGTCCTCAGGCAGGCGCCCCTCATGGAGCTACACACCGGCCGGCTCAGAGACAGGCTGCAGTGGGGCCCAGGGCCGGAGGAGCGGGCGGTGCGGTCCCTACTGTCTAGTGGGGGTTAAAATAATGATAATAATAAATTCATATCAGTTCATTATACCATGCCAGGCAGAC
This sequence comes from Myotis yumanensis, assembly GCF_028538775.1. NCBI lineage: Eukaryota > Metazoa > Chordata > Mammalia > Chiroptera > Vespertilionidae > Myotis > Myotis yumanensis. The sequence goes on along the minus strand of NW_027223753.1, from coordinate 215,571,359 downwards.
CTCTCTAATACTCCTTTACCTACATTTAAAAAATATTATTTTATTGATGTCAGAGAAGACGGGAGAGGGAGAGATAGAAACATCAATGATGAGAGAGAATCGTGGACCGGCTGCCTCCTGCACGCCCCACCCTGGGGATCGAGCCTGAAACCCGGACATGTGCCCTGACCGGGAATCGAACCGTGACCTCCTGGTCAACATTCAACCACTGAGCCACGCGGGCCAGGCTTACCTAAATTTTAATTGTAATCTTTGCCTGTACATATGACAACCTTCTGTAATTGCACTGCAGAAACTTCATTCAGTCTGTCCTCCAGGATAACTTACCAAAATGTTTCTTAATATTGATAGCTTCCAAGTTTTTTTGAACGTCACAACTTGTTGTTGATATATCATGTCCAAAACGCGGCACAGCCACACCAAAACATTTGTCCAAAACGGGGCACAGCCACACCAAAACATTTGTCCAAAACGCGGCACAGCCACACCAAAACATTTGTCCAAAACGGGGCACAGCCACACCAAAACATTTGTCCAAAACGCGGCACAGCCACACCAAAACATTTGTCTAAAACGCGGCACAGCCACACCAAAACATTTGTCCAAAACGGGGCACAGCCACACCAAAACATTTGTCCAAAACGGGGTACAGCCACACCAAAACATTTGTCCAAAACGCGCACAGCCACACCAACCCCCAAGGATGCAAGTGAAAGGAGAAGTCGACAGGAAAGAGACAGGTCTGACCAGCGGTGGTGAAAACCTCTGACTTTGCAGATTCCACGAAAGCATGTGACCGTGTGGGGACAGCGTGGCAGCCCCCCCCCCCCATGGAGGAGGGACGGTGAGGGCCTGAGGCCTAAGCTTCCGGATTTCACAGTGGTCCTGCCACCAAAGGGGAGGAGGGGGCCCACTCGAAGGTTATGTGCCCGATGCAGGCACTGCATGACCTGGGTCGGGGGGCACCAGACACCGCCTCACACCGATCGATCTCGACCCACGGATGGGGGCTGGACGTATTTCACAAGCCGCCAACGGGATTGGGTTCCTGCCCCGCTGGGCTGAGGACTGGGCAGAAGTCAGAGTCGTCTACCGATGACTTCAAATGCCTGCACCGGAGGAGGGGGGCCACGGAAATGCCCACCACCAGGAGAGGGCCACAGAAATGCCCACCACCAGGAGAGGGCCACGGAAATGCCCACCACCAGGAGAGGGCCACGGAAATGCCCACCACCAGGAGAGGGCCACGGAGATGCCCACCACCAGGAGAGGGCCACGGAAATGCCCACCATCAGGAGAGGGGCCACGGAAATGCCCACCATCAGGAGAGGGGCCACGGAAATGCCCACCACCAGGAGAGGGGCCACGGAAATGCCCACCACCAGGAGAGGGCCACAGAAATGCCCACCACCAGGAGAGGGCCACGGAAATGCCCACCACCAGGAGAGGGGCCACGGAAATGCCCACCACCAGGAACTGGCCGTTCTGTGGCGAGCGGCTTCGGTCAGGGACAGCTCCTTGCTTTGGGGACAGGTGTCTCTGAGGCAGCTGCCCCCACAGCACAGTGGGCCTGCTCCCCAGGGGCTTCTGTGGGACCCGGGAGCCCTCAGGCCGAGCAGAGAGGAGCTTGGGAGGAGACTCCCCCCTGGGAGCGAGAGCAGCCCATGCCCGGAAGGGGGACCCCCACTCCAACATCCCGGGCTTCAGTCACTGTCCTGAGAGCCGGCGGCAGGGAGTTCGCACCCCTCCCTGGCCTGGGCCGGGCAGATGCACCCTCGTCCGGCTCTTCAACAGGATACACTTCTCTCCTGATGATAAAAGTTAAAATATGTCGGGGGGGGGGGGGGCTGCTACCATTCACCAGCCCGCTGCCCGCTGCCCGCTGCATGGAGTATTCCATTTCCTCCAGGCATTTTCTTCTTTTTAATTTTTACTTTTTTTTATTTCAGAGACGAAAGGAAAGAGAGAAACATCAATGATGAGAGAAAATCATGGATCGGCTGCCTCCTGCACGCCCCACACTGAGGATGGAGCCTGCAGCCCGGGCAGGTGCCCTGACCGGGAATCGAACCGTGACCTCCTGGTTCATAGGTGGACGCCCAACCACTGAGCCACACTGGCCGGACTCCGGTCATTTCCGCAAGGATCTGACTTACATCCCTGGTTTTTCACTTAACATAGAAACGTGTCTCTACGTCTTGAAAACCTCACAACATCGTTCAGAGCCTTGCTATCCCCTAACAAGGGGGCCAACTTCGAGCTCCACAAAAGGGAGTAGAAAAGGCAGGCGTCCAAGTCAGGCTCCCGCCGCCCAAGGCGCTGCTAACGCGCGGCCTCCCCGCCCCTCCCTCCCTGCTGAGCGGGGTGCGGCCCGGCGGGGGGACAGAGCGGGCCCCGAGGGGCCCCTCCCCCTCCCCCTCCCTCCTCCCGCCACCCTCCCCCGCCCCCCCCCAGCCGGTTCCGGGGTTACTTCCTCGTACCCCACCCTCCCCCGCGGCCTGACCGGACCGGCCCAGACCCACAGGCCGCCGTGGGTGGGGGCGCTCCTCCCTCCTCCCAGACCTTTGTCCCCTTAAACCCGTTTTCAAACAAGAGCTGCCGCTTCCCGTGGTCAGGCCGGGAAGCAGGCGTCTGCCAGGGGGTGGCAGGGGCGGAGCGGGGGCGCAGGAGCCGGTCAGGGCTCCGGATGGTGCGGGGGGCGCAGGAGGCAGCGAGCCAGGGTTGCCTCTCGGCATTGATCTCTCTCCCCTCCCCCTTCCTCTCTGAAATCAATAAAAACACCCACAATAATAAAAGCAATATGCTAATTAGCCGGGAGGACCTTCCCCACGAAGCTGGGAGGGGAGCGGGGGGTGGGGCGGTGGGGGAGGGGAGCCGGTGGGGGAGGGGGAGGGGGCCGGTGGCGGGGGAGCAGGTGGGTGGGGAGCCGGTGGGGGAGGGGAGCCGGTGGGGGAGGGGGAGGGGGCCGGTGGCGGGGGAGCAGGTGGGTGGGGAGCCGGTGGGGGAGGGGAGCCGGTGGGGGTGGGGAACCGGTGGGGGAGGGGGGAGGGGGGAGGGGGGAGCCAGTGGGGAAGGCCCACTCTTGCACGGATTTCGTGCTTGGGCCTCTGGCATTTAAAAACAAGAAAATAAAATAAGGAAACGTTTAAACTAAAGGCCAGGGCCCCAGGTGTCAAGGAGCAACGGGGGCGCAGCGGCTGCGGCTGGGGGTGCACTGGGCCGGGGGTCGGGGGTCTCTCCCCAAGGGTCGCAAGGCTCGCAGGCGGGTGTCCGCGCCCGGCCGCTGGGAGCCGCTGGGAGCCGCTGGGGGCCGCTGGGGGCCGCGCTGGGAGCTCCGCCCGGCGAAGGCGGAGGCGGAGACGGCGAGGAAAGTCCCGGGGCGGCGGGCGGGGCGGCGGGGGAGAGGCGGGCCCGCGCCCTGCGCTCCCAGGGCCGCTGCCGCGGCGACCTCAGCGGCTCGGCGGACCCGGTGCCGGGGCCGGGCCCCCCCTGAGCCACCACCGAGCCCGCGGCCGAGAGCCCGGGCCATGCGGCCGCCGCTGCTGTGGCCGCCGCTGCTGCTGCTGCTGCTGCTGCACGTCCGCGTCGCGGCCCCGGCAGGTAAGCGGCCTCCCCGGCCTCACGGAGCAGCGCCGCGGCGGGGGCCCGGGTTGGGCGGGGGCGCGCGGTGGGGGCGCGCGGAGCCCGGGGATCGGGCGGGGGCGCGGGGAGCCCGGGAGTTGGGGGCACAGGGAGCCGGGGGGCGGGGGGGGACCAGCCGCGGACGGAGGAGCCGAGGGCAGAGGCTGCGCAGCGCCTCCAGCCGCTCAGAGTGAACAAAGGAGCCGGGACCGGGCCGGGGCTGGGCCGCCGGCCGCAGGGCTCGTCCTGGCTCTTCCCCAGCGACGCCCGGCCCGGCGGCTTCCCCGGGGCCGAGTGGGAGGGGACCCGGGCCGCCGGCCGCGCGTCGGGAGTGGGTGTGAGACCCCGATGGCCGCTGCCCCAGGGTCAGATCGATGGGGCAGCTCCCCGGAATACCGGCCCCCGAGTTGTGTCGTATTGGGGCGGGGGCAGCGGAGCCCGCCGGACAGCCCCTCCGGCCGCAGCCTCCTCGGGCCTCGGCACTCCGGGCCGGACCGGAGAGGAAAGCGGCGGGTGCGGGTTCCGCCGGTTCTTTCCCCGGGAGAGGCAGGTGCCAGGTGGGGCCACACTCGGAAGGTCTGACGGTTCCTCTCCCCGCAGCCTCGCCAGGGCCTTGGATTCCGAGCCCTGCGAGCGGCCTGGCCCCGGACTGCCCGGCGCCCTGGGTTCCCGGGAAGCCCGCCCGCCCTTCCGGGCCTCCCCCAGAGGAGGTTTGGGGTTGGCACGGTGTCGGTAATTAACCGACTAATGGAGCGGGCCAGGGGCCCCAGGCGGGGCCTGTGCGCCCAGAGGTGAGGGAGGCGTGGAAGCTGCGGCTGATGGCGCAGGGATTGCAGAGCGACGCCTGCACTTGTCCACGGTTCACACGTGCCCTTCGGTGGCCGTGAGGCTGTTCCTATGGTCAGAGGGGGAAATAAGAGCAGCCCTCGCCGGTGTGGCTCAGTGGATAGCGCGTCGGCCTGCGGACGGAAGGGTCCCGGGTTCGATTCCGGTCAAGGGCACAGGCCCGGGTTGTGGGCTCCATCTCCAGTGTGGGGCGTGCAGAAGGCAGCTGATAAGTGATTCTCTTTCATCGTTGATGTTTCTATCTCTCTCTCCCTCTCCCTTTCTCTCTGAAATCAATAAAAATATATATAAAAAATAAAAAAGAGAGTATTGGAAACACATTTTTAAAAAAATATATTTTTATTGATTTTTTACAGAGAAGGGAGAGGGATAGAGAGTTAGAAACATCGATGAGCTGCCTCCTCCACGCCCTACTGGGGATGTGCCCACAACCAAGGTACATGTCCTTGGCCGGAATCGAACCCGGGACCCTTCAGTCCGCAGGCTGACGCTCTATCCACTGAGCCAAACCGGTCAGGGCGGAAACACAGTTTTTAAAGGGAGACTTACACTGTCTCCCCTTGGAGTTGTTTTAGGGATAATATGTGTCAAATATTGGCCCCGACCCAATTTGTAGTGACCCTTTAAGTCAAGGGTGGGGAACGTCCAGCCCACGGGCCATATAAGGCCCAAGAAATCGTTGGGTCTGGCTCTGCCAAAGCAGTTGAAGGCGGAATCGAAATGCAATAAATCTAGGAGTTTTTTTCAGAGCAACATAAACTTACATCGAGCGATTCTCTGAGCAAATGATGCTGTAAATATGCAAATGGCCCTTGGCAGAGAAAGGCCCCCACCCCCGCTTTAAGTGGCGGCCAGTTGCTCTGGTTAGAAAACGAATCGACAGCATTAAATGCACTCAGTCAGCCGACTCCTGAGTGATGTGATTGTACAGCGCTGAAGCAGTAAGGCTCTGTGTGCACGGCCACAGCTGCTGCCGAATTTCGGACCGGAATTTCGGACCGGGCCGTGCCACGGAACTCTTACCGGGACTTGCTGACTTGAATATACAAAGCTCCCAATGTGCTTAGAAAGACGGTCGCTCCCCAGCGACAGAAAACCATGGCAAATGGGTCCGCCTGGAGTCGCTCCCGTTCGCCCACACTGTTGGGGGCCAGATGTAAGCTGGCAAGGTCCTTGCACCTGAAGGGGCTAGCAAGGCTGGGTTCTCACCCACACAGTTTTCCCAGACTTGTTTGGATGGCGTTTATCAGTAGAATAAGAGCAACATTTGTGGAATGAGAACAGCCTCTCATAGCTTACTAAGAAGACTGTAACTGTTTACTGAGATATGCTGTACTGAGAACTTGTCCTTCTGCTGTGTCCCTCCCTTAGAGATTAAGAGGAACAAAGAATACATTCCTCTTGACAGACCTCCTATTCAGTGTGTTATGTATAAATAGGATTGTGTGGCTAATAAAGTTGCTTCAGTTCATCAAGAGAACTGGGGTCCTCCCGATCCCGCTTTCCTGTCTTTCTTTCTTTTCTCAATTCCCACCTCCCTGCCTCAGCCCGGCTCAACCCTGTCAGGCTGGCCCTGACACCACACTTTCCGCAGTGGAAACGCCTGGGGTGTTGGGGGCACACACTAAACAATGGTGAGGATCCCCGTTGTGGGGCCGCTCTCCTGGGCAGCCAGGGGCTGCGGCTGCATGTACACCCTCTTTCTTAATTTCCCAGCCCTTCTTTTGAAGTGGGCAACAGCCCCAGTTTCCCCCCAAAGAGACCAAGCCGCTCCTTTTTGGAAGAGACCAGTGGTCTGCACACACAAGCTGACTTCAGTGTCTCCTGAAGGAGCCACTTCCAGCTCCGGCCGGACTCGGGGCTGTATTCTGACCTCTGGCCTGCAGGGTGCTGGGGGCGGGCTCACCAATGGTCATGATCGGTAGCCACCATGTGGCTCACGGATGTCAAGAGCCTGAAGGGTCTTCAGTTGTCAAGATTAAATAGTTTTAATGATAATTGTACTTTATTTTATGATCTGTGTGTGATGTGTGTTAAATTGAGCCCGGCCGGCATGGCTCAGTGGTTGAGCGTCAATCTATGAACCAGGAGGTCACGGTTTGATTCCCGGTCAGGACACAGGCCCAGGTTTCGGGCTCGATCCCCAGTGTGGGGCGTGCAGGAGGCAGCCGATCAGTGATTCTCTCTCATCATTGATGTTTCTCTCTCTCCCTCTCCCTTCTCTCTGAAATCAGTACAAACATATTTAAAAAACAAAACACTATTGTTGAGACCCAGGATAGCCTTTTTTTTCTTTTTCTTTTCCTTTTTTTTTTTTGGTTAATCCTCTTCAGAGGATATTTTTCCATTGATTTTTAGAGAGAGTGGAAGGGAGGGGAGAGACAGGGAGAGAAACGTCGATGTGAGAGAGAGACATCAGTTGGTTGCCTCCCGCACGTGCCCAGACCCGGGACCCTCTGTGCCTGGGCCGCCAGCCGCGGCAGGGACCTCGGGCTGGAGTGTGCCGACATGGGTGTGAGCCCAGATGGTCACTTCTCTAGGGTCAGAGCGATGCGGGAAGCAGGCCACGCAGGCTGAACGCAGGGAGTGTGAGGCGGGCCTGGGGCTGGGCCGGCGTGTGGTCAATGAGACCGGCCGGTACTTCCCTGGAAACTCGCGTTCTCCTCTGAATGTGGTGAGGGGGTTCCAAGAACCCGCACCCCAGGAGCAGAACTGGGTCCCTCTGCACCCCTCAGAGCGCAGCAGGGGAGAGCGGAGGCTCCCGGGGCCCTGGCCCCCTCTGCACCGCTGCCCCCCATCCTACACACACACACACACACACACACACACACACACCCCGGGCTCCGGGCCTCCCGTCTTATCTTAGCTGACTGTCTAGTAGGGGTGTCGGGGCGTCAGGGGAGGGCCGGGGGAGGGCTCTCTGCTGGCTCCTCCGGGCAGAGGTGGACAGGCAGAAGCAGGGCGCCTGAGATGTCCGCGGCCGGTTCCTCTCCAGGGCAAACGGGACTTCACAGATGTGGTCGCGTTAAAGGTCCCGGGAGGGGGGACCTGGAGCGCTGGGCTCCCTGGGCCCCGTAGGCTCACAAGGTGCTTGGAAGGTGGGAGAGGGAGGCGGTGAGCAGGGCCAGCCGGGTGGCAGCACGCGGCCGGCACAGGGCGAGGCCCCTTCCCCCCACCCCCCCAAACCCCACCGGGAATCCGCCTCGTACCTCGCCCCGCGCGGCCTGTGTCAAGCCTGGCTTCCGGCCTCCGGAGCTGAGCGCATAGTCTGGGCGCTGGTGGTGATGTGTTCCAGCATTGATGGGAAAGGGGAGAGGCAGTACCCGGGGTCTGAGAGTTTGCGATGGGGGTGGGCTCCCCCCGCTGCTCAGCAGGGGTCACAGCAAGCCGGATGGGGCAGGGTGGGCTGCCTGGAGGGCAGGAGGCCTGGTGTGAATTCGGACACGTGTTGCTGGTTCAGTCAGAGGAGGCTCTTAGCCATGGAGATGAGGCTGTGTAAACAGGAGGGCAAGGCCCTGGCCGTTTGGCTCAGTGGATAGAGCATCAGCCTTGGGACTGAAGGGTTGTTGGGGGTGTGCAGGAGGCAGCTAATCCCTGCAGTAGGGGTGTGCAGGAGACAGCTAATCCCTGCAGTAGGGGGGTGCAGGAGACAGCTAATCCCTGCAGTAGGGGGCGTGCAGGAGGCAGCTAATCCCTGCAGTAGGGGGTGTGCAGGAGACAGCTAATCCATGATTCTCTCTCATCATTGATGTTTCGTGCTCTCTCTCCCTCTCCCTTCCTCTGAGGTCAATAAAAATATATCTATACTGCCCTAACCGGTTTGGCTCAGTGGGTAGAGCGTCGGCCTGTGGACTGAAAGGTCCCAGGTTCGATTCCGGTCAAGGGCATGTACCTTGGTTGTGGGCACATCCCCAGTAGGGTGTGTGCAGGAGGCAGCTGATTGATGTTTCTCTCTCATCGATGTTTCTAACTCTCTATCCCTCTCCCTTCCTCTCTGTGAAAAATCAATAAAATATATTTAAAAAAAGATATATATATCTATACTAATAAAAGGGTAATATGATAATTAGACCGGGAGACCTTCCAGATGTCCTTCTGGACAAAGCCATGGTGGCGGGGCCGAGGCAGAAGCGGTTGGGGGCGATCAGGCTGGTGGGGGGAGGGTGGTTGGGAGCGATCAGGCTGGTGGGGGAAGGGCAGTTGGGGGTGATCAGGCCGGTGGTGGGGGCAGTTGGGGACAAGAAGGCCAGCAGGGCGGGCAGTTGGGGGCGATTAGGCCAGCAGGCAGGTGAGCGGTTAGAAGCCAGCGGTCCCAGATTGTGAGAGGGCAGTCAGACATCCTCCAAGGGGTCCCAGATTGGAGAGGGTGCAGGCCGGACCCCCACTCTGTGCATGAATTTTGTGCACTGGACCCCTAGTTTTTTAATAAAAGAAAGAAACGGAGGCCCGCTGGCAGGTTACCTGTGCAGTCGCACTCGCAGGGACAAGCAGGCGTTCCGGGCCGGCCAGACTCCTAGCCCAGGGCCTGCGTGGAGGGCCGGCAGGCGGGAAGGCGGCCGGCAGGTGGGGAGGCAGCCCGCACCCACTTCCCCAGGGACCGTGTCGGTGGTGCCATCTCTAGTCCCAGTGGCGAGGGCAGCCAGGGCGATCAGGCAATGCCGTTTCTAAGCTGGGACGAACCGGAGCCGGGTGAGAGCTTCCACAGCGTGCGTTTCAACGTTTGTGACTGATTTTCTCCTTTGTCTCCTTTCCTCCCCGCTCTCCCTCCTCCTGTCCTGGGTCCCTTTCAAGACTCTCCCTCCCAGCTGCCTGCTCCTCAGAACCCGAAGATTCGGCTCTACAACACGGAGCAGGTCCTGAGCTGGGAGCCGGGGTCGCTGAGCCACGAGGCGGGGCCGGTGGTGTACCAGGTGCAGTTCAAATAGTAAGTGATGTTTCTGTGGGGGCCGCGGGAGCTGCGGGGGCGGGGGGGGTTGGGGGGCGGGGGCTGCGGGCGCTGGGCCACCGCGTCTCGCCCCTGGGCAGGACTGTAAGCAAGCCCGCGGGAGCACAGCTTCCTCTCGGGCTGCTGGCCCTGCAAGGACAGAGGTCCCCCACCTCCCACTCACCGAGAACCCCGCCATCTGACCACACGGCTTCTCAGGGTGGTGGAGGTGATGCATCGGTTTCGGGGAATAGAAAGGCAAACGCAAGTCCTCAGTTGTCACTTGTAAGTGACACTATTGGGTGAGCCCTTTTAAACCACCGTGGACGAAATGGTCCCTCCCTGGGTGTGTGGGAACGGGGTTGGCAGGTACAGTGTGGGGGCATCTCACCAGCCCTCGGAGAGGAATCCTGTCCATTCAGAGCCACAGACATGTCCGCATGCTTGACCCTGGGCAGATGATACAGCCACCGCTCCCCACCTCCACCACGGGGGGGGTATGAAACCTGTGTTCATGAAGATAGACACCGAAGTGTGTATTCATAGCCTTTCACAGAAGAGTGGCAAATTGGGTCATAGGAACGTGGAGCTGAACGGTGGGCAACCACTAAAAATGATAATTGTGCGTCGTCGGTAACAGTTGCAACTGTGTAATATTTGGGATGTGTCTATGGTCCCACCAGGCAGAGACCCCGGGGAAAAGGTGTTAGAGGAGTGGGTTTCCAGATGATTTCTTTTTCATCTTTAAATGTCCACTGCAAAAATATCTGCTCAACCCCGGCCGGTTTGACTCAGTGGATAGATCGTCAGCCTGCGGACTGAAGGGTCCTGGTTCTGTTCTGGTCAAAGGCACAGGCCAGGGTTGCGGACTCCATCCCCAGTTGGGGACATGCAGGAGGCAGCCAATCAGTGATTCTCTCTCATCATTGATGTTTCTGTCTCTCTCTCCCTTGCTCTGTGAAATCAATGAAAATATATTTACAAATAATATCTGCTTAAAAACAGATTCTAAATTGGGGTTTAAGGTTATCTCTGAATCATATTTACCCCTCAAGGAATTATATATATTACCAACGTGATCATCCTATATAATAAGAGCCCAGCGACCATAACGGCGTAATGACCAGAACAACCAATCGACCAGTCGCTGAGGTGCATTGATCACCTCTTGGTCCCTCCCCCCGGCCCACAGGCTTCGATCGATGGCGAACGGGGGTACCACGGGGAACCGGGTTGGGTGGCGGTGGGGCGGGACTGGGGGCTGGCGAGCGGGCGGAAGGTGGCCCTGATGGCAGGCTAGGCCTGGGGGCCCTACCTGTTCACGCTTTCGTGCGCTGGGCCTCTAGTTTCTAATAAACGGACCAGCCCACTGGGACCAACAGCATAACCTGCAGGGCCCATTGGGAATGAAACAGTGAGACCCTGTGTTCAAAGGTGACAGCAGAGCTTCAAGCCCAGTGTCCCCTGAAGGTGGGCTCTGTGCCTTGCTGGCGTCAGGCCAGAAGCTGCCCTACCCAGTGGTCAGGAAACATTGTATCCTAGGGCACAACGAGGTTTCAGCAAGGGGCAGTCCCAGCTGACTTACTGACTAGAAGTCCGTAACCTTGAACGCGGAAGTACACTTGTGGGTTGACCAAGTGAGTGCTTGTAAATATTAGAAATATACACACACACACACACACACACACACACACACACCAGAGGCCCGGTGCACGAAAATTTGTGCACTCGGGGCGTCCCTCAGCCCGCCTGTACCCTCTTGGAGTCCGGGAGCCCTCAGGGGATGCCCGACTGACGGCTTAGGCCCGCTCACCCTGGGGAATGGGCCTAAGCCGCAGTCTGGCCTCCCTCTGTGGGAGGCGACCAGTGGGCCGATCGGGGAGGGCCAGCGAGTGGCTGGCCTGGGCCCACCCGTGATCGCCCCTCCGCCACCTCTGGTCATTGCCACCCCCTGATCGCCGTCCGCTCCCTCTGTCCACTGGCACTTGCCTTGGCTGGCCTGGCATTGCCCGCTTACCAGCCCCGCCCCCCACCAACTGGTCGGTCGATTTGCATCCTTACCAAGGATGTGTATTGATTTTTTAGTTTTAGAGAGAGGGGAAGGGAGAGAAAGAGGAACATCGATATGAGAGAGAAATATCAATCAGTTGCTGCTTCCCGTACACACTCCGACTGGGGATTAAACACGAAACTTGGTTATGTGCCCTGACGGGGAATCAAACCTGCAACCTTTTGGTGTACAGGATGCTGCTCCAGCCCGCGGAGCCACCTGGCCAGGGCTGTTAGAATATGTTCTAAGAGCTGCTGACAGTTGCCTGGTATAGACCACCTTATCTCACCTTGCCTTCTTTCGGAAAGCATTTTGTAGGAAATTTCAGATTATAGAGGCTGGTTTTGGAAAAAGAAAAAGGCTGGGGTGATAGTGAACGTCCCTGTTGGGAAAAGTTACGGGGCCTCTAAAAACTCACACAGGCTGCTTTTTGGTTTGTTTGTTTTTAATATGTTTTTATTGATTTCAGAGAGGAAGGGAGAGGGAGAGAGAGAGATAGAAACATCAATGATGAGAGAGAATCATTGACCGGCTGCCTCTTGCATGCTTTCTACTGCGGATCGAGACTGCAACTGGGGCATGTGCCCTTGACCAGAATCGAACCCGGGAGCCTTCAGTCCGCAGGCCGGCGCTCTATCCACTGGGCCACACCTTCTAGGCTGCTTTTGTTTCCAGTTGCAAATTCAATGAAGAGAAAGGGCTTTGCTTTTCCTTTGTTTTAGATTCTTTAACGTGTTTGGGATATTTCAGTTACACTAATAATATTGAGGCTTTTCTATAATTATGAGCGGAAACCACCCACATGCCTATCAACAGATGAGTGGACCAACAAGACGCCGTGTGCTCCTACGAGGGGATGTCATTGGGCCATTGTTCAGCCATTAGAAGGGCTGACATACTGACAAGTGCTGCAACATATGTCACGCTCGAAAACATGCTAAGGGAAAAGAGCTTCTCACGAAAGATGACTCAGTGTTTGACCCATTTATAGGAAATGTCTGGAACAGGCGAGTCCGTAGAGACAGGAAGTAGGTCGGTGGTTGCCTAGGGCCCGGGGCTGAGGAGAAGGGGTGACTGCTAACGGGCACCGGGCTCGGGGAGGTGAAACCTTCTGAGCGGGGTGGTGCGCAGGTGGTCCCCCCAGTTGGATACGCGGAGAGTCAGAGTCACGCACTGTAAGCGGGAAACGTACGGCCTGTGATCCCATTCAGCCCCGAGGAGGGGGTTGTGCCACCGAGAAGCGCTTCTGGGACCTGAGCTCCGTCTGTCGTTCCAGCCCCAGCAGCCGCGAGTGGTCCGACGTCACGGTGAGCAGCGTCGGGGTGAACTGTTCGAAGATCTCGGCGACCGAGTGTGACTTCACCCCCACTGGACAGTCCCCGGGTTTCCTGCGCTACTTCAACGTCTCCCTGCGCGTCCGGGCCGAGCTGCCGGGGCTGCCGGAGCGCGCCTCCGCCTGGGCCTCGGTGCCCTGGTTCCAGCACTACCGCAACGGTGAGCACGGGCTGCCTGTCAGCGTCCCCTCGAGTCCCTCTCCCCCGGGCTGTGTCCGGGTCCTGCCTCTCACCCTGAGCCGCCAGCAGAGAGGTGGGCGCACGGCACACCCAGGTGCTGGCTGTGATGGGTGTGACCCCGGGCCTGGCCGCCCACCTCGTGCTCAGGGCCTGCGACTTGCTTAGGCCAGGGCCTGGCAAACTACTGCCCGCAGGCCAAGCCCGGCCCACCGCCTGTCTTTATAAATAAAGTTTTATTGCTCCGCAGCCACACCGGCTTCTAGCTGGCTGCATTAGCTGCCTTAGCTGCCTTGGCTGCATCGGATGTCTGGCCTGCAAAGCCGGGGTTTGCTCCAGCCTTTACTAAAAGGTGTGCTGGCCTCGTCCGATGGGTCCTGGTGTGTGGGCGGCTCGGTCTCCCTCCCCTGACCTGGCACAGCTTCCTTTATGTTCTAGAAAGACTTTAATTCTGCATGGGCAGTGCCTGGCACGTGGGACATGCACAGGGAATGCCTGTTGAATGACTGATGAAACACGTGCTCCCAGGCGGTCCCTGCTTGCTCGTGTGTTTCTTCGAGGGGTCGTTTTCCACTCGTGACTGTGGTTCATGCAACATGAAGGGTGGAGGTGACGGAGATCCCGATGTAAACAAACAGGGGTGTGAGGCCCTTGGGGAGATGGGACTACTGCCTGGGTATTTGACGATACGTTGAGCCGTTATTATTCATCTGTGTCAGGTGTTAGAATGGTATTTCGTTTGTTTTTTAAAAGGGGTCCTATTGTTTAGAGATACATACTGAAGTATTTACAGATAAGATGATGTAATGTCTGAGATTCAATCAGAATAATCCAGAGAGGCCCCGCCGGTGTGGCTCAATGGCCGAGCCTTGACCCTGGAGGTCAGGGTTCGGTTCCCAGGCAGGGCACATGCCGGGTTGCGGGCTTGCTCTTCCCCAGTGGGGGCCGTGCAGGGGCAGCTGACCCCAGTGCTGCCGTCCCCTCAGGTGGAGGGGGATGAGCGAGCAGCGTGACGATGGTCCCCCAGTGCTAGAGGTGGAAGGAGCTGGCATCACACAGAGCAGGTTCACAACCCAGCTCTGCCACTCATTGGCTGTCACGGGGCTTCGTTTCCTGCTCTGGGCCGTGGGGTCACCTCCTGTGGCTGCTGTGCCATCTGGTGGACACGGTGACGTCCATGCTGCCTGGTGTGTAGTCGCTCAGGACAGGGCCACTGCTGTCCACAGCCAGTCCGGTGGTCAGCGCTGAGCAAAGGCCCGGGTCCCTTGGGAGACGGCTTGTCAGTTGGTGACAGAATCCAGGCCGGGGACGCCCTGCAGAAGGGCAGGTCTTCGGGCGCAGACATGGCAGCAAGTAAGTGCTTGGCCCGGCCTGGTTCCCAGACACCACGCCTCTCCGTGGGTAAGTCACGGAAAAGTCTAGAGTCAGCGGTTCTCAACCTGTGGGTCGCGACCCCTTTGGGGGTTGAACGACCCTTTCACAGGGGTTGCCTAAGACCATCGGAAAACACATATATAATTACATATTGTTTTTGTGATTCATCACTATGCTTTAATTATGTTCAATTTGTAACAATGAAATTGGGGGTCACCACAACATGAGGAACTGTACTAAAGGGTCGTGGCATTAGGAAGGTTGAGAACCACTGGTCTAGAGACTGCCTTGTGGAGGGTGCCCAAGCAGCAGGGGCCCCAGCCATTGCTCTGAAAAAGGGAAGCTGGAGCCTGGCACTATAGCTCAGCTGTTGAGCATCCACCCAGAAGCAAGAGGTCACCAGTTCGATTCCCAGTCAGGGCACACGCCTGGGTTGTAGGTTTGGTCCCCTGTGGGGGACATGCAAGAGGCAGCCGGTCCATGATATTTCTCTCTCATTGATGTTTCTATCTCTTCCTCTCCCTTCCCCTCTCTCTAAAATCAATAAACAACATATTTAAAAAATAAATAAATAAAAATAAAAGGAAAGCTGGTGGCAGCACCTGCGAGCAGGGTCCGTGAGTGAGCTGTCGCTCGCGGCCCGTTGCCACCTCCTCTCGCCCTCAGCGGGCCGGCCCCCCGTCCCTGTCCCTGTCCCGTCAGGATCAGCTCCTCCAGCAGAGCAGGTGCTCGGAGGGCGCAGGGGAAGCCCGTAGGGACTGGTGACTCGGCATAGAGAGGAGGGTGCTGACCATACGCCTGACCCCCCCCAGGGGAGCGCGCAGGGCAAGGGGTGTCAGGCCACTGTCATGAACACAGCCTCTCACAGCGCTGTGATCGTCTGCGTGTGTGACGTCTGCATGTGTGACATCTGCATGTGTGACACCTGCGTGCATGTGGTCTGCATGTGTGATGTCTGCGTGTGTGACATCTGCGTGTATGTCTTGTGTGATGTCTGCCTGTATGATGTCTGCACGTGACACCTGCATGCATGTTGTCTGCATGTGTGATGTCTGCGTGTGTGACACCTGCATGCATGTTGTCTGCATGTGTGATGTCTGCGTGTGACACCTGCATGCATGTCTGCATGTATGATGTCTGCGTGTGTGACATCTGCGTGTATGTCCTCATGTGTGACATCTGCGTGTATGTCTGCATGTGTGACGTCTGCCTGGATGATGTCTGCGTGTGTGACGTCTGCCTGTATGACGTCTGCGTGTGTGACGTCTGCATAAGCAGCCTCTTAGAGCTTGGAGGGCCAGACTTGCACTGTTCCCGGAGTTCATTTGGTTAATTGTACATTTTATTTCTTGTTACTCCTCACCTGGGGATATTTTTTCCATTGCTTTTTCAGAGAGTTGGAGGCCGGGGGGAGGCGGGGGGGGGGGGGAGAGAGAGAGAGAGAGAGAGAGAGATCAATTGGTTGCCTCCCACATGCACCCACAACCCAGGTGTGTGCCCTTGACTGGGAATCAAATCCCAAGACCCTTTGGTGTGCCATGAGGCTCTAATTACTGAGCCACGCTGGCCAGATGGCACAGTTTAAATGCTTGCTTGATGGTGTTGTCATTCGCTTATAGCACCATGAGTCACGGCCTGGCTGGCCTGTGAAGTGCATGAAAAGCCTTGACCAGTAGACTTTGGTGGTAATATTTCCCAGTGATGATACTCGGCATTGGATCCTGATAAGCTGGGGGACACGTGGATTTGAAGGCGCGTGCAGTTACATAACAAGATGTACACGGTAGGGAAGGGCCACCGAGGTCTCTCCCGTCGCATGAAAATGATCTTGGTTAGCCTTCCTCTCGGCTTCTCTGGAACCTGGCGGGATTGCAGCGGGCAGCGTGGCCCTGGCTGCGCACCGCCTTTCAGCCCGAGCGGCCTGCCGTCCTGGTCGGCAGCCTGTCCCGGGCTCTGCTGAGCGCAGTGGTCCTGGGAACAGGGCGGGGACGCTGGGCGGTACTCTTGTGGAATGATGACAAGAGGTGGTGCGCTAGCCGGTCGGCTCAGTGGACAGATAGAGCCTCAGCCTGAGGACTGAAGGGTCCTTGGGCTCAATTCCGGTCAAGGGCACGGACCTCGGTTGCAGGCTGGATCCCCAGTCCGGCAGGGGCAGGAGGCAGCCAATGGATGTGTCTCTCACACTGACGTTCCTCTCTGTCTCTCCCCCTCCCTCCCACTCTCTCTAAAAAACCAATGGAAGAATATCCTCGTGTGAGGTTTAACAAAAACAAATATATATATATATATATAAAGCCAGCTACCATAACGACCAGAGACCAGAGCACCAGGCCCCTCGCCCAGGCTGGCCCGCCCCCCAGGGAGCGGTCAGGGGCGCCCCTAGGCAACGCGAGAGGCTGCGAGTTGGATGGGGAAGGTCGAGAGGGGGAGGTCTTAAGGGTCCGCGGGTTGGGGTGGTCCCCGGGGGTAGGTGTGGGGTGAGCTGGGGACGGAAGAGGAAGAGCCGATTGGAAACGGCCCAGCACCGGACCTTCCTCACTGCGAACGGGACGCGGACTGAGCGGGCGGCTGTTTCACGAGTGCGCGTGGGACCGACGTGTTCACGGCAGCGGCTGTGCTCCCGAAACGTCACTGATTCCAAATAGCAAACAGCTGTCAACGCCAGGA
This sequence comes from Myotis yumanensis, assembly GCF_028538775.1. Classification (NCBI taxonomy): domain Eukaryota; kingdom Metazoa; phylum Chordata; class Mammalia; order Chiroptera; family Vespertilionidae; genus Myotis; species Myotis yumanensis. The sequence goes on along the minus strand of NW_027223753.1, from coordinate 215,554,366 downwards.
CAGAACAGAAAATCCTCCAACCAGAGGCCCTGGACGTGGCAACACGACTGAAGGAAACACCACTTGAGGAGAGAAAGCCGAAGTGTGTGACCAGAGGATTGTGGGATGGTGGAGGACGGAGGCCTGGGCGCCTAGAGGATTGTGGGATTGTGGAGGACGCCTGGGCGCCCAGAGGATTGTGGGATTGTGGAGGACATCTGGGCGCCCAGAGGATTGTGGGATGGTGGAGGACGCCTGGGCGCCTAGAGGATTGTGGGATGGTGGAGGACGCCTGGGCGCCCAGAGGATTGTGGGATGGTGGAGGACGCCTGGGCGCCTAGAGGATTGTGGGATTGTGAAGGACGCCTGGGCGCCTAGAGGATTGTGGGATGGTGGAGGACGCCTGGGCGCCTAGAGGATTGTGGGATGGTGGAGGACGCCTGGGCGCCCAGAGGATTGTGGGATGGTGGAGGACGCCTGGGCGCCTAGAGGATTGTGGGATTGTGAAGGACGCCTGGGCGCCCACCGCTAGAACGTGAGCCCGTTACTGCGCATGTGCATAGTCGGCCCTATAGGCCTCAGTCTCGCCGTGTTTGGATGTGACTTCTGGTGGGAAATGGTGTCGATTGAGGTTTGCTGTTGCCTTGTGGGGAGGAAGATCAGAATGAAAGGTTTTGTTTGTTACCTTGGTTTGAAGCGGAGGACAAGCCGCGAGTACGACCGGTCCAGGAGGAGCACACGCACCCCCAGGAGCACAGAGGAAGCATTGCAATCGCAGCCTCGGTGAGACCATCAAGATCGTGGAAGAGCAGGGCTGGACCCCAAGGAGGACCTGGAGCGCTTGGCGAGAGGGCAGTGAAAAGAGATGCAGAGGGTCCTGCTGAGCTCAGAAGGGCGTAAGCCTAGCATCACCGGGATCCAGGAGAGCCGCACGAAGCGGGAACAGGAGCTGCGGACACAGGCCTCGGACAGCTGGGAGATCGGTCAGCGTCTGAGCAGCCTGGAGCCAGACCTCGTGCAGCTGCGCACGATCGGAGACCAGGACCTGGTACGGCTCCCCCAGAAATGCTCCCGGCGGAAGAAAATCAATGAGTGCTTGGGAATCACACAGGAGCCTGAGCGTGCCCTCCCCCTCCACGAGGAGCGAACCTGGCATGTGGGCAAGATCCACCGCACGCAGGCCGAGGAAATGCTGGACGGCAGGCGGGATGGGACCTTCCTCATCCCTGAGAGCAGCCACGGGGCTGCTGTGCCTGCTCGGGGGGGGGGGGGGGGGGGGGGGTGGACGGCGATACCCAGTGCTGTGTCATCTACCGCTCGGCCACTGGCTTGGGTTTTGCGAGCCCGACAGCCTGTTCGGGTCTCTGAAGGAGCTGGTGCGGCATGACCAGCTCGTGCAACACAACGACGGTACATCCCGTGCGAGCCCCGCTCCCCACCCCCCACCAGCCCGCTGACTCACACAGAGCAGGGCTCCATCTTTCTGTCCACCTGTCTCTCTTCTTTGTGAATCTTTCTCTGTCTCCTTCTCTCTCTTGCTTTCTCTGAGTCTCTCTTCCTGTCACTCTTTCTATCCCCATCTCTGTCCTCTCTGTCTCTCTTAGTCTCTGTACCTCTAAGTCTGTGTTAGAGGAGCCTACCTCCTCCAACCCTGTAAATATTTCCCTCTTTTCCGCGTCCAGTGTGGCTAGAGAGCGGTCCCGTTCCTGAGTCGGGGCTGCTGGGGATTGAGAAAATGAAAGAAAGAGACAGAGATAGAAGGAAAAAGCTGGGGCCGGTGGGACAGCTGTCCTCTGATGGAGAGACAGTGACCCAGAGCCGATACAGCGGGTTTATTTTATACAGCAAAATCCCAGGGAGTCTTACTAAAGCCCAAGGCAAAGGAGATGATGTGCATTCTTGTGGCTTCTTTGTCATCGTCACTCCTGGCTGAGCCTGGATAATCATGTTTGTTCCTGGTGCTTGGCTGGATTTAGATAACAAAACCCACCCCCTGGCACCTGGGCTGAAGGTCAGGCTGACAACACGCCTGCCTCTGGCAAGATGTGTTTCCAGGACGTGGCTCTGCCAACGCCACTGGATTCAGCCGACAGTAATTACAGAAATGCCCATGTGCCTTCCCAGGCGCTCTCTATGCACCCCATGCCCCCTGTCCTCATGGGCACTGCCCTCCCCCGGCTCTGGCTGCCCCCACCCTGCCTGGACCTGCCATGTTTACAAAGGCCCCTGGGTGCTCAGCCCCAGCCTGGTGCCCTGATTTTTAAGCCATAAACCTGGGGTTGGGGCAGGAAGAAGGCAGGAAGGAACTTGGCTGGGCCACTTCCAAGAACCTCAGCTGTGACATTTGGGGCTGGCGGGCCCCGCCCCACAGACTCAACTTCTCCTCCCAACCCTGAAGTGAAACCCGCCCAGTTCCCCCCATGGAGCTGCTGCCCAGAAGCCCTCCTCCCCCAAAAGCAAAATGATTAAAAATAACCTCGAGAGCCGTAACCTCAAGAGCGTCGGCCTTCAGACTGAAGGGTCCCAGGTTCGATTCCGGTCAAGGGCATGTACCTTGGTTGTGGGCACATCCCCAGTGGGGGGTGTGCAGGAGGCAGCTGATCAATGTTTCTCTCTCATCGATGTTTCTAACTATCTCCCTTCCTCTCTGTAAAAATCAATAAAATATATATTTTTTAAAAATAATAAAATAAAAATAACCTCAAGAGCTGGGCCCTGCCTGACCCCCGGCTTCCCAGGAACCGAGGCTGCTGCAGGGACTGCTGGGCCAGCCGAGAGGCACTGCTGCCCACAGCACCTCCGCTCGACGCAGTTCCAAAGCGTCCAGATCATTCTCCTTGATCATGTCGGGTTCGATTTTGTTTCCTTGACTGTGAACCCATTTTCTCCTATTTTGGGACAAGAACCCCTGTTTTCTATGCTGCCATGGACCTCCCTCCTGCCTGCCCAGCTAGGCTGGCAGGTGGGTTTTGTATGGTACGTTGATACTGATGTGGATATAAGACACTGAACTCAAAAAAGGAAAATGGAACAGTGACAAATAAGAAACCTTGGAGTCAGTGAAGGGAAGTTTGTCCAGACTGTTGAGAGCTCAGAATTAGAGTTTAATTGGGATAGAAATCCTGCTAATGGCACCTGCTGCCTGGAATCTGAGCTCTCTACTTTTAGGTTTTCCAGTTCAAGTGTTTGGAGGCGGCCTATTAAACACTCCTGGCTGGGAAGTGTTTGTACAGAAGCCAAGAGTATTAAGTGTTTGCTGTGTTACCAGGCTTAGCTCTCTGTAAGGAATGTGGAATAATGTTAAACGCCTCATGTTCTCAAGGAGCTTGACTTTTAAAATAAAAAATAAAGAAGAAATATAAATATTAAAAATAAAGAAGCAGCTTGAGTTTTAGTGGCAAAATCAGGCAGGCAGGCGAGCAGTTAGGGGCGATCAGGCAGGCAGGCGGGCAGTTAAGAGCTAGCGGTCCCGGGGACGACATCCCCTGAAAGGTTCCAGATTGCGAGAGGGTGCAGGGTGGGCTGAGGGCACCCCCCGCCCCTGCACAAATCTCGTGCACCGGGCCTCTGGTAATAAAATAAAAAGATAAGAGGTACTGGTTCTTGCTGCTTTTAAGCCAAGGAGGCTCGTGTGCCTGCCCGATGTGGGTCTCGGCCGCTGGCACCTGAGCGTCTCCTGGGGGACCGGAGAGACTCGGTCTGGGCCGCCGTGTGGACAGCGCGGACCCCTCCCCTGGAGCTGCACGGTGGCCCTGCCCGGCTCCCCCCCGCAGCCTCGCAGTGGGACTCGTGCCGGAGCAGCCTCCGGTGTCTCGTGAGCCCGAATGCTACCGTGTTGCATCTGTAAATGGCTGTGTGTGTGTGCGCACAGGCCGTATATAAAACATCGAATACATGCACACGTTACGTATAATACAGTGCGGCGTGCGTATGCTAACATAGTTTTGTTTCTGTTGGTGATTCTGTTTCAGTGACCATCGGGCCTCCAGGACACGTCTGGGTGACCCCAGGAGAAGGCTCCCTGGTCATCAAGCTGTCCCCGCCCTTCAACATCGCGGACCCCTCCATGGTTACGTTTCTGTATTACGTCCATTACGGGGAAAAGACCGGAATCCCACAGGCAAGCGCATTTTTAAATGTTTTTAGGTTCTTTGCTTGGAGTTTCTGATACAGGGAAAGAAAGTAGACGTTAAAATGGCAAGGACAGCCCTGGCTGGTGTGGCTCAGTGGATAGATTGTTGGCCTGCTGATCATTCTGGGTTCGACTCTGGTCAAGGGCACATACCTGGGTTGCAGGCTCCTCCCCGGCCCAGGCCCTGGTCGGGGTGCATGCAGGAGGCAGCCAATCGATGTGTTTCTCTCGCATCGATGTTCCTCTCTCTCTTTTCCTCTCTCTTCCACTTTCTCTAAAAATCAGTGGGAAAATATCCTCAGGTGAGGATTAGAAAAGAAAATGGACGAGGCCCGGCCGCCCCGTGTCTCCTCAGCCTGAGACCTGAGCCGGCTCTGCTCCGCCTCCTGCAGGCCTGTCCTCCCCTCACTCGGTGGCTCCCTTCCGCCCTCCACTGGGGGGTCCCTCTGTCCCACCGCTCCCGTCCCCGGGGCCCAGGCTTTGCCGACACAGGGCTTGTGGCGCCTCTGCCACGCTCTGGAGTTTGAAGAAGGTTCTAGTGGGCCAGTCTCTACAAGGAATCCACCACGCCAGCCGCCAGGTTTAACTGTTTAAGTTCCTCTGGTTTGAACGGTTTGCAGAGGCTCCTGTGAGCAGGCAAGGAGTCCGCTGGGAGGAGGGGCAGGAGGTGTGAGCAGGCGGGGCCCACTGGAGAACAGGACATGCGTGGACCCGTCAGAAGCTCACGTGACGAGGGACTGAGGCGGGGATTCCGTGGACAGAGCGGTCGGACCGGAGGGCCTGGTCCCTGCTGGGTGGTGCAGGCGGAGAAGGACGGCTCTGTCATCTCACCCCGGGGCCTGGCTGCCATGGTGCATGTAATGAGGTTCCTTGTCTGTGAACATCACGGTTTCCCAATTTCAACATTACCGTAATCTTACAGTAAGAGCTGTGTTGAGCAAGAGCTTTCCTCACGTCTGGCACGGGCAGGCGTCTTAGATGCATCATCTCATTTCACCTTCCCACTGACCTGCTACACAGAGAGGAGCCAGAGGTTCAGGCTGCCTGGGGCCAGCAGCTCCCAGCGGCCAGTGCAGGGCGCCCGCCGGCCTCGGCCTGCTCGTGGGGCCAGCAGCTCCCAGCTGGCAGTGCAGGGTGACCACTGGCCTCGGGCCTGCTCGTGGGGCCAGCAGCTCCCAGCTGGCAGTGCAGGGTGACCACTGGCCTCGGGCCTGCTCGTGGGGCCAGCAGCTCCCAGCTGGCAGTGCAGGGCGCCCGCCGGCCTCGGCCTGCTCGTGCGCAGCTTTTCTCCCACGTCGTTCACACTTGCCCTCCTCGTCCTGGCTTTGTGGGGCACCTCGGGGAGGCAAACCCCACTGAGAACAGGCTCGGGGCACAGGGGAAGCAGAAGAGTGTGGTTTCCCAGGCCCGCGGCCAGGATCTGGCCCTGGGACCCAGAAGGCCTGGAAAAGCAGGCGGGAGAGGTGGTGCGGGAAGTGTCGGCCCCGACCACGTTTCTCCTCCAGGAGAGCGTGGCTCTCGCCGCAGCGTGGCTGCCGTCCTGCCCTTGCACTTGTCGCGCAGGCTGGAGGCTCTGGCTGCCTCCACGCATCGGGCCCTGCAGGCGAATTGCTGTGGGTACCGCGGGGCGGGCAGGGCTGCCCGTGCTGAGGACGCGGCCTCCAGGAACGCGCACCAGGCTCGTGGCAGCGCCCATGCTCCCGCCACCTGCAGCAGGTCCATCGCGGGCCACTCGGGCTGCAGTTCCTCGGGTGGGAGTGAAGCAGCTGCGTGGGAACCGGGGGCCCACGCCCCTCTCCCCCTCCAACCAGAGCGCCTGAACTTTGGGCTTCCGTGAGCACAAGGCTCGAGAGCTGAGAGGACCCCGAAAGCCACCAGCCCCTCCAGCCCGGCTGTGTCTGCTGGGGTCCCGAAGAACAGCCCAGACCCCCTCAGGGGCTCCCGGGACTCGGCGCAGCTGTGCCCGGGCCGTGATGCCTCCCTGAGGAAGGACACGCGGCAGGGCCAGCAGGGGGAGCGGTGGCTGCCCTGCCCAGGGGGAAGCAGGCACAGCGTCCGGAGTCCTGTCCCCATAGGCTCACAGGACACACTTAGTTCCTTGTCACAACCGGGTGCCATGCCAGCGTGTCAGTGTCTGCGGGGAAGCTCATGGAGACCTGTGCCCAGGGTTACTGGGGCTGGTGCTGTTGGCATCCTCTCCCTGGCACGTGCCAGAAGCAGACTGCCGGCAGGAAGCAGGTGTCCGGCATGAAACCTTGTCCCACACGCCTCCCTGACCGGTGTGTGTGGGGTCGGGGCAGGGCACGCTGAGCGCCAGGTTCTGGTGCCGGCCAGGGCCAGCCATGCGGACCCCCTGTTGCTGGGTTTGTGCGCCTTCGATGGGCCTGGAGGCCTCGTGGTCTGAAACAGCCCTGAAGCCAGGGCACCTGTCCTCATGCTCTGGAACTTTCACAGGTAGCCGTGCGCCTTGAGGTAAATGGTTGGCTAACTCCGCACCTGCCCACGTGCCTCTGGCCAGTTCCTTCTGGGGCTGGTGTCCCACCTCCCGAGACGCTTAAAGGACGGTTAGAGCGTCCTCTGGGCCAGACTAACACCAGCTCTTACTTTGCTCATTGAGCTTCACAAAACAAGTGGTGTCTTGTAGGCGGATAACGGGGTATTTAAAGCCAGAAACCGGGGTTTTCTAACCACAGTGTCATATAAACAAACATCTAGACAACAACTCGTGATAAATACAACTCCACAAATCATTTGCTTTTTATCATCCTAACTTGGAAATTGAAAAATAAGAAGAATGTAGAGTTAAAACATTCTCCTTGGGATTATGTACTTGAGTCAACTTATAAAGTAAAATGTTTTATATCCAATTTGCTCTTAAAAATCTCTTTAATTGCTCACAAAGTAAAACCCCCATAAAGCTGATTTTACCTCCAAAAAAAAACAAAAACACAGCCTGCCCCCTGCGGGGGGGGGGGGGGGGCCGGGGGGGGGAGCTCTCAGAACCGCACGCCTTGCTCTTTGGCGTCCCTTCACCATGAGGTTAAGGAACGACCCAGCAGGGACCGTGGCTGCCCCTTCTGTCGGGCGCTCACTGGGCTGTCCGGGCTCCTCCGCAGGTGAAAGGCCCCTTCAGGGACAGCTCCATCGTGCTGCGGGACCTGCAACCCCTGCGCGAGTACTGCCTCCGGGTCCGGGCCCACCTGCTCTGGAAGTCCCAGGACCTCAGCAGGCCCGGGCACTTTAGCAACGTGTCTTGTCACGAGACATCAGCAGACGGTAAGATGTGCCTTCTGGTGCCCTTTCTGAGCTGTGAAAAGGATGCCCCTAAAATAGTGAAATTGGGGAGCACGGATTAGGGGAAGGGCGATGGTAGGGGGAGAGCCAGAGGGGAGGGGAGCGAGCTGGTGCTGAGGGCTGTCAGCAGCCACACCCCCGGCCTCGGCTTGGCTTGGGGCTGCCTCACTAGCTACTGATTGAGCATGTGGGGCGGGGAGGGCCCCTGCGACAGGGACACGGTGGGCAGGAGAAGATGACCCCATGTTTGTGTCACGGGGCCGGTCCTCGGTCACCGCGTGTCTTCTTCAGCCTCCACCAAGCTGCAGCGAGTGGTCCTGGTCGCCGTGGCCACCTTCCTGTCGCTGGCCGGGCTGGCGGGTGCCTGCGTCTTCCTGATCCTGAGGTTCCGGGGCCTGATCAAGCACTGTTTCCACTCCCCGCCGGGCATCCCGGCGCAGATAGAAGAGGTACGTGTGTGCGCGCGCCGGTGGGAGGGTGACAGGTGGGGATGACCAGGGACAAAGATGAGAGCTAGAAGAGGTGCGGGCTCTGTACCGCATGCTAGCAGCCTTAGTCACAGCCCCTGAGCTGGGGGGGAACGGGGGGACGGGGTATAAGCATGTGATACACGCACACAATAGAACACCACTCCGCCTTGAAGGAGCTCTGACCCTCTGACCCCGCTGCTGCATGGACGGGCCTGGAGGGCATCGGGCCAGTGAGCTGAGCCAGCCAATCACAGAAAGACGAAAACCACGTGACTCCACTGGCGCGAGGCACTTCAGGTCCTCAAGTTCACAGACAGTGGAGAAGGGTGGGGACAGCTGGGAGGGGGATGGCGAGTCCGCGTTCAGTGAGGACAGCGTGTCTGTTTTGTAAAATGGAAGTTACTGAGATGGAGGGAGCGGTGGTTCACAACAATGTCAGTGTACTCGACACAGCTAAGCCTTACGCCTAACGACGGTGCGTGATCGCTTTTACGTTATGTGTCTGTTACCACAGTTTAAAAAATGTAACGGCACCGGGTCAGCCAAAACGGCGACCTGGCCAGGAGCTGGAGGCAGGGGGGCCTTCTCTCAGGCAACACAGCGCCTGTGCTTTCTGGGGACGCTGGGGGGCCTGGCTGGGATGCGAGCAGCAGGGACAGAGGTCGAGGAAGGAGCGTGCGTCCCGGGGCAGACGTGTGCACTGGGGATTTTTCTAGAGTGAACGCACCCAGAGCTGTGAGCACAAGGCTTTGCACACCAGGTTCGAGGGTGTTACTAGTATGGCAAAGGCCTGCAACAGAAAGGTTGGGGGCTCTTGAGGAAAATCTTGTTTCCCTGCACAGCCCCAGCCCCCGAGGCTCCGGGAGGCGGCCGGGCCCTCTGAGCTCAGTCGGGACGTGTATGGTTAGAAGCTGATGGAATACGTCCGAGTATTTGCTTCCGGGCGGCCAGCGAGCCCGCTCTCCCGCCGCCGACCGAGAGGTCCCGCGTGACCAGTCCGCGACCTGCTAGGCCAGTGATGGCGAACCTTTTGAGCTCAGCGTGTCAGCATTTTGAAAAACCCTAACTTAACTCTGGTGCTGTGTCACATATAGAAATTTTTTTGATATTTGCAATCATAGTAAAACAAAGACTTATATTTTTGATATTTATTTTATATATTTAAATGCCATTTAACAAAAATCAACCAAAAAAATGAGTTCGCGTGTCATAGGTGACATAGGTTCGCCATCACTGTGCTAGGATGAGTCCCCACAACGCGCCCAGTGCAGCGGGCAGGCCCGGCTTGTTCTGAGAGAGACCCCCTTGGTCACCATCAAGGTCTGACCGGGTCAGAGCGGCCAGGCAGGCGCAGGCCGAGTGGTGCTCAGGGTGTGGAAGTGGTTCCTCGGGGACAGAATAGGAAGTGAACCTGAGGAACACGCGACGGTGCCGACTGAGACTAGAGCCCGAGGTCTGGGTTTCGAGCTGGTAAACTCATTACGGTGTCGTGTCCACCTCGCCCAGTATTTAAAGGACCCGGCTCAGCACATGCTGGAGGCCCTGGACCAGGACAGCCCGGCCGAGGATGATGCCTGGGAATCGGTGTCTGAAGTCTCGTCTCCAGAGCAGGAGCAGAGGGCGCTCTCCAGAGCAGAAGGCGCTCCCCCAACACTTTGACCCAAAGCGCTGTGGCCCAGCCTGCGGGAGCTGGAGCGGGACCCCGAGCCCATGCCACCCAGCCTGTGCCACCCAGCCTGCGAGAGCTGGAGCGGGACCGAGCCCAGCCGCTCACCTGCTCCTGTCAGGACTTGCCAAGCCCAGGACTCCAAGTCCCCACGGTGGACAGGGCCACCGGCCCTTGTTGGGGAAGACACGTTTACTTTTTTCTTTAAGAATTTTCTAATCGTACCATTTTACGAATGATTCTACAGAGGTATCCCCCCAAAATGGTTTCTCTTAAACACTAAGAAGGCCTGTCATTCGTTGTTAGCAAGTGGCCCGGGCGCTCTGGTGAGCTCCCCCGTCGGACTCGCAGGCAGGAGCCGGGCCGCTCCTGGACTCCACAGGCCCCGTCGCCTGTCCGTCACCACCCGCTGGCCCAGCAGGGACCCTGAGTGCCTTCACAGCCAGTCCCCGGCTTAAAGCGGAACTAATCCTGTAAATATTTTCCTAGTAATTTAAGGGGTTTTTTCAACCTCGAAATAAAAGACTGTATAGTTAATGTTTTAAAAAGTCCATGTGAGCTTTCCTTCTCCACGTTGCCTTCTTTTGTTCTTTTTTCTGAGTTTCACGCTTTTTAAATAACCGCTCGGGGACTTCGGTCTCCACGCACACCCAGCAGAGTGGCGAGAACTCCACGTGGGCCGCAGGGTTCCTTGAAAAGGTGTAATGGGCCTTTCAGAAGCTGTGTCACCTCCGTTTCATGTGATGGTCACGTGGGCTGGCCACGGCGGGCTGTGGGCAGCAGGGAGAGTCGGCTGGTGGCAGTGCCCGTGCCCATAGGCACGCGAGTCTCCTGACGGTGGGAGTGCTGGCGGCTCCGTCGCTCCGAGCACATGGGCTAAACTCGTTCCTATGACTCAGCGTTTAGGAGGTGGATGTGTAGCTTCGCACACACTCGCGCACACACACACACACACACACACACACACACGCAGCGACACAGGTGCGGTAAAGTCTGCTTTAGAAAGGCCCTCCTGGCCGCCTGACCTTGACAATGGGAAGAAGACAGCGACTTAGGAATATGAAGCTTCTAGCAGGAACTGATGGAGCCCCCCCTCCCTCTCTGGGGGGGTCTGTCCTGCTGGTGAGGAGTGGGGTCCTGGGCCGGCTTTCTGACCGAGCACAGTGTGTGCTGCCCTCGGCGACAGGAGGTGAAAGGACACCCACCCGCCAGCTGCACTCGGGCCCTCTGAGCACCTACTTCACCTGTTGGGTGAAGAGTCAGCAGCCGGAAGGAAGGGCTGCCTGGGATCATTCGAGGTAGAAGAGCTCCCCCTGCTGGGCGGGTGCAGCCTGCGGGGAGGCCCTGTAGGCAGCAGCAGCAGCCGGTTAAGGCTTCAAACCCCTGCCCTGGCCAGTTTGCTCAGTGGATAAAGCGTCAGCCTGCGGACTGAAGGGTCCCAGGTTCGATTCCGGTCAAGGGCACATGCCCGGGTTGTGGGCTCAATCCCCAGTGGGGGGCGTGCAGGAGACAGCGATCAATGATTCTTTCTCATCATTGATGTTTCTACCTCCCTCTCCCAACCTCTCTAAGATCAATAAAAAAATATATATATATATAAAAAGCTCAAGCCCCTGCCTGGCCAGTTTTCTCAGTGGATAGAGCTTCGGCCCATGGACTGAAGGGTCTTGGGTTCGACTCCAGTCAAGGGCATGTACCTAGGTTGCAGTGTGGGAGGCAACCAATCGATGCGTCTCCTTCACATCAATGTTTTTCTCTCTCTCTGTCTCTCCCTCCCTTCCTCTCTCTCAAAAAAAAAAAATGGAAAAAATATGGTTGGGTGAGGATTAACAATAAATACCTAGTTCGAGCCCAGCAGAAAGGAGGCAGATCAGTTCTGCCAGGAAGCTAGGAGTGACGTTTGAAGTAAGCTCACATGCGCCCCCCATGTAAAAGCGGGTACAGCTCCGAGGGGCAGGGCAGGGCAGGGGCAGGGGCAGGGGCAGGGCAGGCGGCAGGCGGCAGGCGGCAGGGGCTGGGGCAGGGCAGGGGCAGGCGGCAGGGGCAGGGCAGGCTGCAGGGGCAGGGCAGGGGCAGGGGCAGGGCAGGCGGCAGGGGCAGGCGGCAGGGGCAGGGGCAGGGGCTGGGGCAGGGCAGGGGCAGGGCAGGCGGCAGGCGGCAGGTGGCAGGGGCAGGGGCTGGGGCAGGGCAGGCGGCAGGGGCAGGGGCTGGGGCAGGGCAGGCGGCAGGGGCAGGGCAGGGGCAGGGCAGGCGGCGGGCCGGGGCCGGATGCTGACCAGGCTGGACGGCGCCCGGATGCACTCGAGCTTTGTCCCGGGGCAGCGGGTCACCCAGAAAGGCCCTTCCGAGTCCAAGGCAGCGGTTTAACCTGGTGACAGAGCCCGAGCCCATGCCCAGCGGTGGGTCCAGGCGCCCCCCCCCTCCCTCCCCAGGGCCAGGCTCCCATGGCTACTGCCTCACAGGGGAGGGCACTCACCACACGGGGTCCCCAACACCCGATGTGCTGCCCCTGCAGCCCCTCCACCCTCCGAACCCAGTAACCACCATCTCCAGTGGGTGTGGGGCTGGCCTGTGAGACAGGAGGTACAGGCTCAAGTATGGAGAACACCATCTGATACCATAGCAGGCCTTTGATAGGAGGCGCCCACAGAAGACTTCACGGGGGAAATGTTTACCCTCGTTCAGCAACTTGGCCAGGGCACACCTTCTCCTGGAGGCTTGCAGGTCGAGAGCAGCAGGGAAATGCCGCCGGGAGAAGGGCCTGAGCCGCCATCCGGCCTGGGCTGACCTGCTCCAGGTAAAAGTTCCCGCCTCCAGAATGAGAGGGGAACGGGGTGGAGAAGTTCTTGGTGAGTGTGAGCTGTCAGGGGAGCAGGAAAAGGACGTTAGGAGACAGGGCCGAGGACGGAAGCCTGGGCCTCTTCCGTTTTGGTGCGGGGAGGCTCCTACTCGGTCTACGACAGCCTCAAGGACTGTGTGGTCCCTGCGACCGTAGGACCCGCCCGAACTTTACGCAGTGCCTGGACCTTGTGCTGTCTGCGGACTCACGCCCTCCACCAGCAACAGGTTGCCCGGCAGCAGCAAGGACTGCCCCCGCAGGGCTTAGCGTTTACAAACCTTCACTTTCATTCCTGCTGGGGAAGGAGCTGGCCAGGTCGCTCACGCTGGGGCACAGCCGGGGGGCCACCCACAGCCGCGCCACGCGCTTTCCCTTCCTGCCACTCGCTGTATGTGCAGATCCTCAAACAAGTGCAGGAGGCCGGCCTCCGCTTTGGGGGCACCCATACTCCCAGGGCATCCATGCGCATCTAACATCGGGGCCACCGCTCCGCACGGTAGGTGGACAGCCCGGGACTTCCCTGCGATGCCTCTCCCGGGGCTGCCTGGTCTCTTGGCTGCCTCACCAATGGTGAGCACGCAGACCAGGGAAACGCCGAGACAGCACCAACTCCGTGAGCAGAGAGCAGAGCAAGACCGAAGGGAGAGGTGCGCCCCAGTTGGTCATTAAGGGGAAGGAAGCTACGTCTGAGGCACACCCCGGGCAGCAGGTCAAGTGGATCCTGGTGCCTGGCCGGTGCCCACGAAATAGAGTGTGGAAAGGGGGCGGGGTCATGGTCCCAGGCTCGGGAGGTCCCCACAGCTCGGCGCGCAGGAGGCAGGTGCTGGCCGGGCCAGGCTCCACGTGGATCAGTCCTTCCCCATGGGGCCGGGCCACCTCACGGGCCCGGCAGGGGCAGGGGGGACTAGCCTCTTCCCACACCCCTTCTTCATAAAGAAACTGCTTCTCTGACGGGGTCCCCTCAAATAACTGAGAAATAAACAGCAAACCAATTTGTATGGCTGTTTTCTCCAAGATTTAATAACATTAGGATGTGTGGGGAGCAATTATTGCAACAGGCGACAAGAGAGGGGGAACAAGTAATTAGCCTGACAATGTTGGCAGCAGCACAAACGCACTGACATGGTGAGAGAGCGTGAGTCCCAGGGAAGGCGGCCGCAGGACACAGGGAGCCGTGTCAGCATCTCCCCGCGCACGTGGTCCCGGGGAGAGGGGCGCCGAGGCCCGCAGGCTGCAGGCGGCTCACCCACAGCGTCCGTGTGGAAGGCTGTGACATTCCCCGGTGGCAAACGTGCGACATAGACCCGCAGGGCCAGGAGGCCGCCGCAGGGGTCAGGGCCTGGGACCCCGGACTCCGGCAGGAACACCAGGGCGGTGCTTCCAGCTTCGCGGACAGCTGTCTGGCGGGGCCATGGTGTCTCAGGACAGAGGCACCTGCAGGAAGGGCATGCCCAGAGCTGGAGCCGAGACAAAAGCCTAACTTCTCACCAGGCCGTAAGCATTCCCCTTGGGAGGAAGGACTTTGTCCTGAAACGAGTCCACGCTTGGCCTGCGGGTCATGCTTTTGAGCGCAGCTCCTCAGACTTGCTCGCTGGCGACCCTCGCGGTGCAGGACGCCTGCTGCTGAGCCGCCTGCCGCCCTCCCGTCTTCACGGAACCACACGAAAGCGAGCTCAGCGCATCGGGGACCCCCCTCCTCAATCAGAGTCAAGGAGTCGTTTCCAAAATAGGCTTTCAAACTAGTCCTTCGGGCATTTAAAAATTCATATAAAAATCCACTTCTTTAATACACAAGAACAAACATTTCCTTTAAAAAACTTCACTTTTAAGACAAAATAACAATTTGCTGAAACACCCTTTGAATGGCTTGGCACTTTTCTCGGCTACACGGAGTTGCACTTTCTTGTACATCTTGGGGACTTTGAAGCAAAGCAGTGAACTCTAAATCGTGTGATGACACACCTGACTCAGGACGCAGACCAAGCCCAAGCAGGAATAAAAGGCTGGTGCTCACCATCTATCTGCATAATCTCATATACGTATTAACAATCTAGCCATAAAAACAGAAAACTCATAAAACTATCTCAAAACTCAGAGCATAAGAGTGTAAAGCAACACTTTAATGTGCAGCCTATTCTATTTGACGATGTGGAAACTACATGAAAAGATAATAAAAACGTATCTACAAATAGGATATGGCAGAGGAAATGAGGTTTCAGAGTGATCTCAGGTCCACAGCTCTTCAGTTCTCCCGAACTTGTAGATGAGCGTGCTGGAAGGAGATCAGAACAGGTCAGGAGGAAGAGCCCAGCTCCCAGCCAGGTTCTGTGCACAACGTACACAGTGTGCATTAGGTCCTTTTTTAAATGAAGGTACCGCTCACGTTTCTGCTTGTTTGTTTTTTAAGAAACACGCTATGGAAGCAGCAACCTGGGGTCAGTGTCAGCTCTGCACCCCCAGCTGGGCGTCCCTCCCCCAGCTCTGCACCCCCGGCTGGGCGTCCCTCCCCCAGCTCTGCACCCCCGGCTGGGCGTCCCTCCCCCAGCTCTGCACCCCCGGCTGGGCGTCCCTCCCCCAGCTCTGCACCCCCGGCTGGGCGTCCCTCCCCCAGCTCTGCACCCCCGGCTGGGCGTCCCTCCCCCAGCTCTGCTTCCCTGGCTGGGCGTCCCTCCCCCAGCTCTGCACCCCCCGGCTGGGCGTCCCTCCCCCAGCTCTGGGCCTTGTTTCCTTGTCTATTAAATGCGAGCACACCTGCTTTCTATGCTTAAGGTAACTAAATGGGAACAAAAAGGGGCCGGTACAAAGCCGCCAGCCGCAGCCCTGGCACACAGCGGCCCTGGTTACGGGGCCTGCGCACGCTCTTCCATTGCAGGCGGCTCCCCTTCTACAGACGCGCTGCGCGTGGTCCTAGCCTACGGGTTTGTGCGAGTCCCACCGACCACGCTGCTCGTACAGGAAAGGGGGCATTTCCACAAATGTTCTCAGCGGGATTGAGAAAGCAGGCCACTCACCTTAAGAATATCAGTGCGTTCTGGAAAAACACCGCCAGCCCCGGGTAAACGTCAGTATCTGCACAGAGGACAGCGCACGGTCACACAGGCAACGCGACTGTGTGCGCCACTCACGTGACAGGCTCGGCGCATCCCCAACCTGCAACCACTCCTTCACCTAAGACGGCGATCAGAGACTGAAAGAAGAAAATGCTCATCTCACGCGCCCACACCCAAGGCCTGTCTCACTCTGGACGTTCTGCTCCAGCGCCGGTTCAGAAATAAACACAGAGAAGACGCGGAGGGAATTCCTGGTGACGCAATGGTCTGACCCAGCCGTGGGCAAACTACGACCCGCGGGCCGAATTCGGCCCGCTTGAAATGAATAAAACTAAAAAAAAAAAAGGCCGTACCCTTTTATGTAATGATGTTTACTTTGAATTTATATTAGTTCACACAAACACTCCATCCATGCTTTTGTTCCGGCCCTCCGGTCCAGTTTAAGAACCCATTGTGGCCCTCGAGTCAAAAAGTTTGCCCACCCCTGGACCGCTGCTTTCCTTTCTCGATTCTGGAGTTTGTGTGCAAGTTCGGCAGGGAGAAAGGGCCACTGTAATTCCCCACCGCGTCCTCCCACCGCGTCTGCCCGGAGCAGCCACTGTCCTCACACGAAGAGAAGGGAGAGTGGAAACTGCTTCCCTGCTGCGGATGGTTGAGGTTCCTGAGCTACGATGCTGATGGAAACACTGCACCGGGGAAGGCCCGGCCACATGGGCCTCTGACATCAGCAGGCACCGGAGCAGCAGGGCTGAGCGCCCAGGGCTGAGCCGCACCCGGGATCGCATCCCAGCTCTACCACTAAGATGACCACCAGATGGCCACCTCCTCACGCCGTGGCTTCCCCTCCGAAAGGAACGCTCGAGGTGCAAGCGCATTCGGTTTAGAAGAGAAAGCGCACTTAGTGAGCGATGCGGAGACACGAGGACGAGGCTGTGACCGAGGCTGCTCAGCACGTGCCAGTTCCTGAACGATCAAGACACAACCAGGGAGCGCACAGCCCGCACTGGCCTCGGACCTTCCTACACACGCCCGTTTCGTAACAGAAACCGGGAGGTTCACGCGCTGCTTCAAGCAGCCACGCAGGCGCTCCACGGAGGCCGGGCCCAGCCGCCGCGAGTCCAGGTGAGAGCGGACAGCGCGCTGCCCGCAGGACCCGTGGCACCAGCAGGCAAAGCTGCGCCGGAGCAGGGGGTGCTGCCGGGCCGGCGAGGGTGGCGGCAGGGACTGCTGGTGGGTCGGGGCTTTGTGGGGCCACAAGTCCTGCAGCGGAACTGGTGACGGAGCGCAGCTCTGTGCTGTACACCCGGAACTGTACGCTGGATGGTGAATCACATGGTGTGAAACCACAGCTCAGCAAAGCTGCTTTCAGATGCACTTTCCTCCCGGTGAGCTCACACGGCGCTGGCCCGTCAGTGTTCGGAATGAACTAAAGGACACATCTTGGACACGTCTGGGAGCAGTGTTATTGCAGCACAGTCCCCGCTGCCCCTCGCGCTGCCCGACTCTGTGCCACGGGCTTGCCGGGGGCACGTGTCCTGGCCAGGCCACCCACTGCACTCCACGACCCCAGCTACTACACCTGCAGTCTCCCAGCCGCAAGTGACTGAGCAATGGAACCAAGCTCACTCCCGGGGGAGGAGTGGACTCGGCCGAGCAAAGGACCCTCCGCAGGCCTCCTGGGGAAGGGAGGAACTTACTTACTCTGGGTCACATAGGCACCAAAGAGAATCCACATGGAAGCAATGAGTGACCCGAACATCAACATGAAGCCGATGAAGAGCCAGACGCGAGCACCTGCGTGGAGAACAGCGCGTGAGCTCGCCCCCCGCACTCGGTCTCAGGGAAACCGAACCCCGGGGACGCTGCTGACCTCACACACGCTCTGAGGTCACACACGTCACATGCTTACATGCACCTGCTTGACAGTTCACTGAAGGAAGATTTTTAAAAACTCAAAGGGCACGTTACGTTTCTCCTGGCCAGAGAAGCTAACAGCTGAATGAACTAACCCAGGCAAGCTTTGTAATTATTTGACTGAGTTGGTTAATTAAACCCTAACTGAAGATTTACCCTGTTGTATACATTGTCAAAGTAATTGCTCTGGTAGAAGTAGCAAAGGTCTTTCAGCTAGCCATCGCCCCGAAGGAATGAGAGGCTGTGAGTAAGGACCGATGTTAAAATCCTGCCGTCACTCAGTGTGGTGCAACACGTGAGCAAGCCTGCCAGACCCTCAGCCCTCACTCCTAAGCCCTCCCACCGGATGCAACACAGAAACACGCAGAAACCCCCTGGCACGCTTCCACCGTGTAGGCAATGGGCATAGAATAAAACGCCATGACTCAGGGTGAACAATGGACTGTGGATCCAGAGAGACCCAAGGCTAATACAAGTCCTACCTTTAAGCTAAAGAATTCAGTACGCTGCAATGACGTTTTCCACAGAAAATAGTTACTAGTAACATGACCCACAGTAATGTCTGTCAAATAAGTGAGAGTGGCCAGGAGGTGGGGGGAGGCATTAACCACAAAGGAGTGATGGCAAAGTTCTACATCAGGGGTCCTCAAACTTTTTAAACAGGGGGCCAGTTCACTGTACCTCAACCTCAGACCGTTGCAGGGCTGGACTATAGTTTAAAAAAAACAACTATGAACAAATTCCTATGCACACTGCACATATTTTATTTTAAAGTAAAAAAACAAAACGGGAACAAATACAATATTTGTATTTGCATGTGGCCCGCGGGCTGTAGTGTGAGGACCCCTGTTCTACATCATGATGGCAACAAAGTCACACAACTGTATACATTTGTCAAAACTCATGGAACTGTATACAGTGGGGCCTTGACTTATGAGTGTCCCGACTAACGAGTTTTTCGAGATACGAGCCGTCTCTCGGCCGATTTTTTGCTTTGAGTTGCGAGCTAAAATTCGGGTTACGAGCCAGCTTCAGATACCCCACCGCTAGTTGGCGCAGCGAACGTCACAGTGAACGCCACAACATCAGCCCAGCAGCACGCGTCTCACTCGTTCACTTTATGATTTGACATACGAGTAATTTGAGTTACGAGCTCCGTCACGGAACGAATTAAACTCGTAAGTCAAGGCCCCACTGTACTTTAAACTGGTGAGTTTTACTTTCTATAAATTATACTCAATCAAGCTGACAATCTACACTAATAAAAGAGAAACATGGTAATTAGCGTACGACTGCTACCCTTTTCATTGGCTAATCAGTGAGTATATGCAAATTAACTGTCAGCCAAGATGGCGGCCAGCAGCCAGGCACTGAAGCGAGCATGAGGCTTGTTTGCTGCGGACTCCAACGTTCCCCGCCTCACTTGCCGGCCTCTCAGCTGCAACTCTAAGCAACTATGTAGTATGTTGCAAATAAGAAGCTAAACAAAACCCCAGAAACCAGCAGCACTGAAAGCCAGCCGGACCGAAACTTTGTATCGATGTTTTCAGCAGCGAGGCCTCAGAGCTAAAGCTGGCCCAGAATTAAAACAAAAAGAAAAGAAAACAAGGAGCAGTTGGAAGCTTTAGTCACTCGCCAGCCGGAAAACAGCCCTCAGCCCCTCACCCAGACTGGCCAGGCACCCCAGTGGGGACCCCCACCCTGATCCAGGACACCCTTCAGGGCAAACCAGCCAGCCCCTACCCATGCACCAGGCCTCTATTCTATAAAGTAAAAGGATAATATGCCTCCCAGCACCGGGATCAGCGTGACAGGGGGCAGCACCCAAACCCCGATTGCCCTGCGGCTCTGTGTATGACAGGGGGCGGGGCCACAACCTCCCTATCCGCCCTGCTCTGTTTGTGACAGGGGAAGGCGCCCCAACCCCCTGATTAGCCCTGCTCTGTGCCTGATAGGGGGGACCTTCCCAATCCCTTGATCGCCCTGCAGCTCTGTGTGTGACAGGGGGGAGCTCCCCAACCCCCTGATTGCCCTGCGGCTCTGTGTTTGACAGGGTGCAGCACACCAACCCCCTGATCGGCCCTGCTCTGTGTGTGACAGGGTGCAGCGCCCCAACCCCCCCCACCCCCCACGGGCCCTGCTCTGTGTGGGACAGGGTAGAGCCATAACCTCTCCATCGGCCCTGCCCCGAGTGTGACAGTGGCAGCGCCCCAACCCCCTGATCGGCCCTGGTCTGTGGGTGATAGAGGGTGGCGCCCCAACCCCCCTCCACGGGCCTTGCTCTGTGTGTGACAGGGTAGAGCCATAACCTCCCCATTGGCCCTGCCCTGAGTGTGACAGGGTGCAGCGCCCCAACCCCCTGATCCGCCCTGCTCTGTGTGTGACAGGGGGTGGTGCCCCAACTCCCCTATCGGGCCTACTCTGTGAGTGACAGGGGGGAGCTCCTCAACCCCCTGATCGACCCTGCTCTGTGCGTGACAGGGGGCAGCGCCCCAACCCCCCAATCGGCCCTACCCTGAGCGTGTCTGAGGGTGGCATCACAACCTCCCGATCCGCCCTGCTCTGTGCATGATGGGGCGGCGCCCCAACTCCTCAATCGGCCCTGCTCTAAGCCTGACCAGGGGCTGCACTTAGGGATTGGGCCTGCCCTCTGCCACCCGGGAGCAGGCCTAAGCCAGCAGGTCGTTATCTCCCACGGGGTCCCAGACTGCGAGAGGGCACAGGCCGGGCTGGGGGAACCCCCTCCCCCGCCCCCTGAGTGCACAAATTTTTGTGCACCGGGCCTCTAGTATCCTATATAAAAGCCTAATATGCTAAATGTCTGGCCCTTCACCCAGTTGCTATGACGTGCACTGACCACCAGGGGGCAGACACTCCAACCAGTAGGTTGGCTTGTGCTGCTGGTGTCCAGCCCATCAGCACTGGGCGAGATGAACCGGACATGCCCTGGAGCCCTCTCACGGTCCCTTCCTGGCCCCAGTCGTGCACCAGTGGGGTCCCTTGGCCTGGCCTGCACCCTCTAGCAATCAGGGACCCCTCAGGGGATGTCAGAGAGCCAGTTTTGGCCCAATCCCCAGAGGCCAGACCGAGGGACCCACTGGTGCACGAATCCATGCACCAGGCCTCTAGTGTATGACCACACCAGACAAAGAGGCCAAATGCTCAACTAGAAACAGCAGTGTGGCGGCTGACAGCAGGGCTTAGAGCCAGGCGGTGAGAGTTCAAATCCGGGCTCCCTCACTCACTTGCTTGTGAATTCAGACAAGTTATTTAAGCAGCCTGTGCCCTAGTCCCGTCATCTAAAAGTGGGGACAAGAGCACTTACCTCACGGGAACACGGGACGATTAAATGAGGTAATGCGTGTAGCACTCAGGACAGTCTCGGGTCACACTAGGTGTCTGTAAGTAGTCCCTAATATTATTAAGCATCTTCCAAACCACCCCCTCCCAATTGCCAGCCATAACCGCACAAACCCCTCCATGTCCTGAGGTTGGAAATAAGAGTTTCTAGCCCCGCCTTCTGCATAAAGCATGGAGATCCCACTGAAAACAGACCCTGTGGTTCTAGCAGATGCGTTAGAACCTGAGCAAAAGAAAAAGACCACTGGGTGACAGTTCAAAAGAATTCAAACTCCAGAAAAATGCTTCAGCGGTACACCAACCGCACACGCTTGAAGCAATGCTGCTGCAGGGAGTGTGGTTACGGGTAATCAGAACAGAAGTCGAAAACACGAGCCCTGGCCTCATCTCCTGACTGCCACGCTCTGCCTGGCCGGCGTCTGGGGCAGCATCACCAGCCGAGGAAGAGTGATCCGAGTCCACCACTCACTGGCTGTGCGCAGTCACATGACACACAGTCACTCTGGCGGTAGCCTCCCCTTTCCTAAGGACTTAGGACGGTAACCTCCACAAGCTCCACAAGCCGCTGCCGGCCCCCCCGCCCTCCCCCCCCCCCCCAACACTAGAAGCTTTGCTCTGTCTGCTGGGATGGCCCCTCGTCTTTACCTGTCCTTCCCAAACAGCCGCTCTCGTAGCTGTCGCCTCTCACCTGGGCATTGGACACCGCGTTTATCCTGAAACGAGACAAAATCCCCCAAGAAGGTTTCTCGGTGCTTAAACACTCACCGATGCTTACATATCATTAGGAGGAAAACAGTCCTAACTAAAGTCAGTATCTGAATAACTGAACATACCTTTCACCTAACACCCTAGTGTACACAAAGATTCTACTAGTCTTATTTTCCCGAGGCACACCCCAAAGCTCCCTTAACTTGAAGAGATGACCATGACTGGTCCCCAGGATGACCATTTTTTGGATTCTCTGCCTGGCTTACATTTACCCTGATGACTCAGGGTGCAACACCCCATTTAAGGTTCTTGTTATAATAAAGAGTTTCAAGTGGTGGTTGGGGGAGGGGTGGGAGGGGAGTTTGGGGGATAAATAATGAAAATTAAAATAAAGAGAAAATATTTAAAAAAGAGTTTCAAGGTTTCTCTTGGTGTTGAGTGACGTTCCCTGCCCGTTTCTAACCCTGAGAAAGCATGTGGTCTGTGGACAGGACACAGGCCGCGTTACTCCGCTCCTGTTAGAGCCCGTGCTGCTGCAGCAGTGGCCTCTTCTCCGCATCTGAACGAACGGGAGCATTCTTCTACAATTAAACTTCAAAACACTCCCACAGTATAAGGCAATTCTGTAACCTTCATGTTTAACATTTTTAATTATTAAAAGACACCCATGAAAAGCTTTCAAATTCTTTTATGAAGTGAGATAACGGATAAAGTGAAAATGATTTAATAAAAAAGAAAAGTCATTTCTTTCTCATTTGAAATCAATCCTGCCCCACCCCACCCCCAATACTGGCAAACACAGTCAAGCAACACATTTAAAAAAATAATCCTCCGTGGTGAAAATTGAGTGCATGACAATACTTAAGGATGATTCACTAAAAATCTAGAAATGTAACATATTTCATTAATTCTGCGATGCCTTCATTTTTAAAATTCACCATTACTTTTTAAACTGCCAAGAAAAACTGTTATCAACTGTAATTATGAGACACCACTGACTATAAAAGCACCCTAAGCTCTGGCTGGTGTGACTCAGTGGTAGAGCACTGGCCCACACACCAAAGGGTCGAGGGTTCAATTCCTGGTCAAGGGCATTTACCTAGGTTGCAGGTTCATTCCCTATCCCTGCCTGGGGCGTGTGTGGGAGGCAATTAATCAATGTTTCTCTCTCTCCCCCTCTCTCCCTTCCACTCTCTCTAAAAAAAAAATCAACGGAAAAAATATCCTCGGGTGAGGATTAACAACCAAAAACAGCACCCTGACATTCAGAGGTATTAAAATATAAAAAATAACCTTGGTACTGACAGAATCATCAGTTTAACAAATATAAGGAGAAAAATCACATGACAATCTTTACAGACGCTAAAATGATATATAACTCAGCACTCATTTTTCATTTTAACATGGGAATGTAGTTATTTGTTTAGCAGTTAAAGAAGAATCCATCAGGGAGCATTTGAGATCTTGCTCCCCAGCTTATGTCACCAGTTTGACTTATCTAAACTCTTATATAAATTCTCAAAAAAAGAATCCATCAATTAAACTAAAGAGTCATTTCAGATAGCGGACATGAACCTTAGGAAAACATCTTTTCAGGAAGACGGCCCTGCCTTACATGAAGAAGGCCAGTGTGGAGAACACCCCGCAGGTGTGGAAGGCGGGGTTCAGCTGCTCGGGCTTCGCGTACACCACGGCCGCGTCGATCATCACCCACCAGCCTGCGGAGAACTGGAGACAGAGCCCGGTCACTGGGGAGCACTCGTGCCTGCCCCTTGCCCCCCGCTTCTCTACCCACCATGACAATGGCATGGGAAGTCTCTCTGCTTCAAGTTTTGGACGTTGGAAAATAAGCAAGAACCCTGTTAACTTATTCCTGTGAGTGAGCCTAACTGATGAAATCGGTGCAAGGTGAAAAGTTGTCATTCGGGATGAACTGTCCAACCCTTTCACCCGCTGTCATCACGCGCCACCAACGCTCTAACTAACCTCCAACCAACCCGCTTCCTGATGACCATGTTTCACCCGCTGAACCGTCCTCGCTCAACATGCCCATGCCTTCTGCTTCCACCAATGAGCTGTCAGCTGTCATGTCTCCAAAATGATGTAACCTATCACAGTACTAGTTAACAATCTGATTAAATCCTGTTTAACTGACTGAAGTTTGTCAAAAGCAACGCTTCTATGTAAACTAGGCTGAATGGACTTAAATTAGACAAGTTGTCAATGAATTTCATAGACAAACTAAGTGCAGACGAGATGACCATAAAAAGCAAGAAAGAAACACCTGAAAGAATTCTGCATGCAGGCTGCTTCCCAATTATCTTTAGTTCCTGTTGTGACTTTTTTCCTATTGGACTTCAGGCAGAGAACTATATACTGAAAGAGATGAATTTTTTAAAATGTAATAGAAACTGAAATTTGTTTTTAAAAATGGAGTTGGGGTCCGGAGTGGTTGGTGGAATGCTAAAGAAAAATTGGTCATGATTTGATTTTTTTTTTGAAGCTGGATGGTAAGTAAATGGAGTAAGATGGGAGAGGGGCTCTTTATACCAGTCTCTATTTTTGTTTATATGCTTGACATTCTCAGCATTAAAAAGTTAGAAGTGTTGGGAATAAACAGAAGTAAGCAGATCTCTCTCGCTCCCTTGCTCTCTCCAGCGCTGCAGCTGGGAAGGGCCTGGGGCTGCCTGGGGCTGCCTGGGGCCCTCCCGCTTCAGCTCCGGGAGCTGAGGCCGTCACTGGGCCCACACAGCCCGAACTCCACGCCTCACAGCAGTAACACTGGCTGCATCCTATGCTGAGCCTCTGAGGGCCTTAAAGGACTCACATGGCAACTTAAAATGCCACTGCCTACAATAACTGTATTGTCAACGAAACGGAAGAGGTGACTTTACGTTTAGCAAACTTACAGGTCAAATGAACCCAGGACTTACCACACTTTGCTCAGTAACAGCATCCAGAACTGTGATCACTGTTTACACAAACAGCAGTGAAACAAATAGCTCTGAGTGGGTAGTCACAGCTCAAAGGATCAGCATTCACGTTCGGGCGAAAAATGAGGCGTAAATGTGACCGATGGGCTTTCACTCACCAATAGGCCTGCGACCACAGAGGCCACGGCGTTCCTCCGCTCGCTCCAGTCGATGCACTCCCACTCCGGCCAGCGGACGTTATCCAGGAAGCCCGCCATGGCGGCCCCGCAGGCCCGGGTTGGTCATTAACACTGTGCCCTACAAATAAAAAGACAAAACCACAGAGGAAATGCATTAAGAAGTGACATGTCCTACACAATGTCCTCTTTTAAAGCTTTAAAACACATTTACCACAAATCCACCACAGTCAGGAAGAAACTTCAGTACTTCAACGAGTAGCTACCGAGATGCACACAGGTGCCTGCTGGCACTGTGCCAGGCGGGGCTCACCACTTGCTGACTGAGCATGTGGTCTGACAACATGTCTGCAAATGCTGTGACGCCTCCCATTCCAAGTGATAAAAGAGCAAGGGCCTACAACCAAGATCACTCTACCCAGCAAAGCTCCCATTTAGAATTGAAGGGCAGAAAAGGAGCTTCCCAGAAAAGAAAAACCTAAAAGGGTTCATCACCACCAAACCAGTATTACATGAAATGTTAAAGGGTCTTCCTTAAGAAGAAGAAAAAGGTAAAAAATATGAACAATAAAATGGCAATAAATACTACCTATCAACAACTGAATCTCAAAAACAATCAGAACAGAAACAGGCTCACAGATACAGAGAACATTTGACGGTTGCCAGATGGGCCGGGTGTTGGGAGGCTAGGTGGGAAAAAAGAAAAAGGTGAAGGGATTAAGAAGTAGAAATTGGTTGTTACAGAATAGTCCTGGGGGTGTAAAGTACAGCACAGGGAATAGCGTCACTAATTCTATATAATAAAAGCCTAATATGCTAAGTGTCCGGTCGTCTGTTCAACCAATCAAAGCATAATATGCTAATGAACGCTAAGGCAGCTCAACCACTCACTATGACGTGCACTGACCAGGGGGCAGACAGTCGACTGGCCATCCAGTCGCTATGATGTGCACTGACCACCAGTAGGCAGATGCTCTGACTGGTAGGTTAGCTTGCTGCTGGGGTCCAGCCGATTGGTACTGAGGGAGAGAGACCAGACATGCCCTGGAGCCCTCCCGTGGTCCCTCCCCAACTGGCCAACCTCCCGCATCCCTCCCCGGCTCTGATCATGCACCGGTGGGGTCCCTCGGCTTGGCCTGCACCCTCTTGCAATCCAGGACCCCTCAGGGGATGTCAGAGAGCCGGTTTCGGCCCGACGGCAGAACGACTGGTCGCTATGACGCGCACTGACCACCAGGGGGCAGACGCTCAATGCAGGAGCTGCCCCTGGTGGTCAGTGCACTCCCACAGGGGGAGCACCGCTCAGCCAGAAGCCAGGCTGACGGCTGGTGAGCGCAGCAGCAGTGGCAAAAGCCTCTTCCGCCTCCACGGCAGCTCTAAGGATGCCTGACTGCCCCCGAAGGCTCCTGGACTACGAGAGGGCGCAGGTCGGGCTGAGGGACTTGTCCCCCACCCCCCGAGTGCACAAATTTCATGCACTGGGCCTCTAGTTCTGTAATAACTATGTGTGGTGCCAGATGGATGCGAGATTTATCAGAATGATCATGTAGTAAGTGCCATAATATCTAATCACTGTGGTGTAACCTGAAACTAATATATTATGTCAATTGTAATTGAAAAATAAAATATAACTTAAATAGAAAAAAAGACTTGAAATGGGCAAAGACTTAAAAAGTCAATTACCAAAGCATATAAAAAGGTATTTAACATCATTGGTCATCAGGGAAATACAAATGAATGGAATACCACACCTTCACTAGAGTGGCTACAATGTAAAAGATGACACTAAATGTTAGCAAGAATGTAGAACTGGAAATCCCATACATTTCTGGTGGCTGTTTCTTTTTTTTTTTTTTTTTTTTTTTTTTTTTTAAATATATTTTATTGATTTTTTACAGAGAAGAAGGGAGAGGGATAGAGAGTTAGAAACATCGATGAGAGAGATCGATCAGCTGTCTGGTGGCTGTTTCTTATCTACACTAATAAAAGAGAAAGATACAAATTAACCATCACTCCATCACTCTTCTACACCCACAAGCCACGCCCACCAGCCAATCAGGAGTGAATATGCAAATTAACCCAACTAAGATGGTGGCGGCCACGGAGCTGAAGCGAGCAGGAGGCTTGGGTTGCCCCCGGCGATGGAGGAAGCCAAGCTTCCCGCCTGCCCTGGCTGGCCCTGGGCTCCGCTCAAGGCTACGAAATTTCAATTATAGAAAATAAATAAATCCCAGAGCTCAAGGAGGCCCTGAAAAAAAAAAAAAAGAAAAAGAAAAAAAGGAGAGGCTGGGAGCTTGGGTCGCCGGGGGTGCATGGCCAGCCTGAAAACGGCCCTCAGCCCCTCACCCATGGTGGCCCGGCACCCCAGCAGGACCCCCACCCTGATCCAGGACACCCTTCAGGGCAAACCAGTTGGCCCCCACCCATGCTGCAGGCCTCTATTCTATATAATAAAAGGGTAATATGCAAAATTAACCCTAACAGCAGAAAGACTGGGAATCACTGGTCACTATGACACACACTGACCACCAGGGGGCAGACACTCAATGCAGGAGCTGCTCCTGGTAGTCAGTGCGCTCCCACAGGGGGAGCTCTGCTCAGACACAAGCTAGGCTGATGGCTGCCAGCACAGCGGCGGTGGCGGGAGCCTCTCCTGCCGCCTCAGCAGCGCTAAGGATGTCCAACTGCAGTTTAGGCCTGCTCCCCGCTGGCAAGTGGACATCCCCCTAGGGCTCCCGGGCTGCCAGAGGGATGTCTGACTGCCAGCTTAGGCCTGATCCCTAGGTGAGGAGCATGGTGGGCGTCAGCGATGTGGCGCTGGCAGTGGGCGGCAGTGGAGGTGTTTCCGGTCCTGATGGGCCCCGACGAGAGCGGGACCACGGCAGGATGGTGGAGCAGGTGAGAGAGTGGGCAGCACCAGGCCCAGGAAGGTGCAAAGGGAAGCCCCGGCCGGCGTTGAATAAAACTTATTTTTTTTAATCCTCACTGGGGATATGTTTTCATTGAGAGAGAGAGAGAGACACATCAATGTGAGAGAGAAACATCAACTTATTGCCTTCATACATACCCTGACTGGGGATGGAACCTGAAACCTTGGTGTATGCCCTGACTGGGAATTGAACCTGCGACCTTTTGGTACATGGGACAACGCTCAACTAATTGAGCCACATCAGCCAGGGCATGTAAAGCTTATTTTAAAAAGCAAGAGAGCCCTAGCCCGTTTGGCTCAGTGGATAGAGCATTGGCCCGAGAACTGAAAGGTCCCAGGTTCGATTCCAGTCAAGGGCACATGCCTGGGTTGTGGGCTCGATCCCCAGTGGGGGACCTGCAGGAGGCAGCCGATCCATGATTCTCTCTCATCATGGATGTTTCTATCTCTCTCTCCCTCTTTCTTCCTATCTGAAATCAATAAAATTAAAAAAAAAAAAAGCAAGAGAAAGAGAAAGATTCACCAAAATAATCAGGATAGAGGCTACTTCTGGAAGAAAGATGTAAATGTTTTGTTCCTTAATCTGGTGGTAGATAGAGTGATGATCATTGCAATAATATTCTTTAAAGTAAATATACAGCCGAAGCCGGTTTGGCTCAGTGGATGGAGCGTCGGCCTGCAGACTGAAGGGTCCCAGGTTCGATTCCGGTCAAGGGCATGTGCCTTGGTTGCGGGCACATCCCCAGTGGGGGATGTGCAGGAGGCAGCTGATCGATGTTTCTCTCTCATCGATGTTTCTAGCTCTCTATCTCTCTCCCTTCCTCTCTGTGGAAAATCGGTGAAATATATTAAAAAAATAAAAAAAAATAAAATAAATACACATATCTGTTTTACATTTCACAATAATTAAGCCCAGCCAACTGGCTCAGTTGGTTGAGTGTTGTCCCATGAACCAAGGAGTCGCCAGTTCAATTCCTGGTTGTGGGCTCAATTCCCAATGGGCGGAGTGTGTGTGTGTGGGGGGTGGGGGGACGACGACTGCCAAATATATAGATGTTCTCTCTCACATCAATGTTTCCATCTCTCTCCCCCTCTCTTCTTCTCTCTCTAAAATAAAACAAATCTGCCCTGGCCAGTTTGGCTCAGTGGATAGAGCATCGGCCTGCAGACTGAAGGGTCCCGGGTTCGATTCCAGTCAAGGGCACAGGCCCAGGTTGTGGGCTTGATCCCCAGTGGGGGGCGTGCAGGAGGCAGCCGATTGGTGATTCTCATCACTGATGTTTCTCTCTCTCTCTTCTTCTCCATTTCTCTCTGAAATCAATACAAATATATTAAATAAATAAATAAGTGGAACAACAAACTGACATCTCTGTCTCTCCCTCCTTTCCTCTCTAAAAGCAATCCATAAAAAAATTTTTTAAAGAGAACAAGAAGTCCTCTTACTGTCCGACATTCAAGGGGATTACCACCAGACGTTATTAAACAAAATATGTCAATTCACATTTTCTCTCCCTAAAGGCCTTCTCTATTTATTCTTGCCAAGCCAGTCAAGAGTGAATATAACCTGAAAGTCAAGCCACTAAGTGGCAACAAAGTTAATAAGTTCCCCATTATTTAACCTGGTCCTCAAAATTTTCTTGATCCAACTTCTAAATATAAAAGGACACACAGCTTCTAAGAAATGCATTCATATCAAACAGAATTAGCTCCTGCCTTTACATTAAAAAATCTGTTTTAAAAAGATGGAAAAGAACATTAATTTATACTGATCTGTTTAAATTAGCTACTTGAAACTTATCCTACAATGCCAAAAGGATTTTTACGCAGCAAGGCGTTTAATGGCTAATACCCAGAAACAACCCAAAATGCCCATCAATAAGGGACTGATAAATATATTAGAATGCCTCCGAAAAACGGCATTTTAACAATGAGGTAGGTTCACAGAACTGGTTCAAAAATGTGTCTTTATATTAAGCCAGGTGCCCAACAGTATTATGGTCTGATCCCCTCCTAGGGAGTGGAATTCAGGTTGTAATGGATGCAAAGTGAAGAAATAAGGAATTCTGCCTTTATACTTTATATACTTTTACGCTGTATGGATTTTTTACTTGATATTCTTCTGTGGTGTTAAACGAAATTGACAACCAGAATATACGGCTGTAACCAATTAAAGGAGCAAAATAAGGACAAGCTGGTAAGAAATGCTGCAGCGTGGCCCCAGAAGGGAGCTCGGGGAAGGCCAGCCAGTCCAGGCTGCGGAATCCGAATCCGAGGGCAGAGGCTGGTGGGGAGGGCGCGGCTCCGGAAGAGGAAGACACCTCCGCCTGCGCCCTGACACCTGCTTTTCCAGCCGCACCGACGCTCAAAGTCAAGTCTGCTTTTCACGTTAAGACCCGAGCGCCACTAGGCTGCACACCTGAAATAATGCAAACAACGTGGAGTGTAAACTGACTGAAGAATTTAAAAATGTTTAAAAAGAAGGAAGTCTTGCAACTCCATTGCGGGTAAGAACGTTTAACGTTTGTTCGACGTCTAAAGCTGCGCGGGTTGAAAGAAGGGGAGACACGCAGCGGCTGCGATGCTGGGAAAGAAGCGCCGGCCGGGGAGTAAGGGCCTGGGAGGTGGTTGTTAAGAAGAGGGACTGACTCGACAAAAAAGACTTAACTTTTTTTAAAAAAAAAATCATAATTAAAGAAAAAAAAAAGAGGGATTGAGCACAGGTAGGCGAGGCTGAGAGAGGACATTCACGCCTTGGAGAAGCGTAGACGCTGTGACATCCATTCCATGGGAGCCCCCCCCACCCCCCGTGCGCGCGCGCACACACACACACACACTCTCACACGCACACGCACACGCTCACACACACACACACTCTCACACACACACTCACACACACACACACTCACACACGCACACGCACGCACACACACTCACACACACTCTCACACACACACTCACACACACACACACACTCTCACACGCACACGCACACGCTCACACACACACACACACTCTCACACACACACTCACACACACACACACACTCACACACGCACACGCACGCACACACACTCACACGCACGCACACACACTCACACACACTCTCACACGCACACACACTCTCTCACACACACACACACACGCACACACACACACTCTCACACGCACACTCACACACACACACGCACGCACACACACGCGCACACACACTCACACACACTCTCACACGCACACGCAGGCCCGGCTCACACCCGCCAGGCGTTACCTTTCAGACTCATCCACTCGGCAGCCAGGTGTTGGCCGTAAACCCGCGCCTCCCGCACACGCGCACTCACTCCCGGCATCTCCGCGGCTCCGCACCGGGGACCCCCGCCGCGCGGGCCCCTCTCCGGGGAAGGCCGACCTTGCCCTGCCGGGCGCCGCACCGACGTCGGAGAAGCCCCCCCGGCGCTGACTGCGCTCCCGGCACAGACCCGGGCCCGGCACCGGCTCGGAGGGGCCGGAGGGGCCACGGAGCCCCGAGCCGCCCCGCGCGGGCCGTGCCCTGTCCTCCCGCCCGGGGAAGCTGGCGGGCTCGCCGCGCAAACCTCCCCAGAGCCCCCCCACCGGTGCAGCCATCCGACGGCGCGGCCACGCGGAGCTGCGACCCGCCCGGGCCGAGCGCGGGTCAGGGCCCGAGGGGACGCGGCTGGGCCGGAGGGGGCGGCGGAGGCCCCCGCCCCGCAGGCCCGCTCCGCCGGGCACCGCCGCCCTCCGCAGGCCCGGCCCGGCGGCCTGGGCGCCTCCCCGCGCGCGGAGACCCGCCGCCCGCACTCACCCGAGTCCCCACCGCCCACGCCGACCCTGGGGGCGCGCCGAGGGGGCCTGCGCCGCGGCCGGGCCGACGGGCTCCGCTCCCCTTCAGCCCCGGGGCCGCGAGCGGAGGGCGGGCGCGAGGTGAGAGCGCCGAGGGGCGGGGCGCGGCTCCGTGCGCACCGCAGCGACCAATCGGCGCGTAGTACGTGCGGACCGGGGGCGGAGCGAGGCTCTCGGGGGCGGGGCTACCGCGTCACCGGTCTGCCAGACGCCGGCCGGTCTCCGTGCAGTGCGAATGGCGGCCGCCCAGGCCTGGCCCCACCGTGACCCGGCTGCGCCCGCCGCGTTTCCGCTCGTGCAGCGCCGGCTCCAAGGGCAGCGCCGGTGAGGTCGCCGCCGCCCCTGCGCCGGAAGGCAGGGCCCTTGGCCGTTGCCCGCAGCCCAGAGGCACTGGCCGCGACCTGCCCAGAGCAGGGCACTGCGCCCGGAGGGGCCTCGGAACTGAGGCTGCACGGACGCCCTGGCCAGCCCCGCCGCTTGGACAGGGAGCCCGGGGAAGGGAAGCTGCTGGTCCCGACCTCTGGCTAGTGCTGTGACCCGCGGTGTCCCGCGCAGCACACCTGCCCGCTGCCTTTCCCGGCCACCCGCCCGGACGTCGGCTGTCTTACAGCCAGCTCCCTCCCCACTGTCTCCTTTAAAGACCCGCATCTTGCGTTTCCAGTATGACTTCCACAGCCTTCGAAAGCCCCTTCCACATCTCAGGCTATAGAACACCACTTAGTGCAGTGGTTCTCAACCTTCCTACTGCCGCGACCCTTTAATACAGTTCCTCATGTTGTGGTGACCCCCAACTTCATTGTTACAAATTGAACATAATGAAAGCATAGTGATTCATCACAAAAACAATATGTAATTATATATGTGTTTTCCGATGGTCTTAGGCGACCCCTGTGAAAGGGTGGTTCGACCCCCAAAGGGGTCGCGACCCACAGGTTGAGAACCGCTGACTTAGTTGTTTGAGGAAGACACCTTGTGTGAATCCTGGCACTATCAGTGGGACTCTAAGAGTTTGCACCTGAGGGTAATGAAATGAAAGGTTTTGTGTCACAAAGTGCCACCCACTCCACTCCCGTTACTGCAGTAGACCTGAGCATCATGTACGAGGAACAGTCCCTGCTTTTGTTATGCTTCCACTCAGTTCTCATTTTCATGGAGACTGTTATTTTATCAATTGTCAAATAATACATTTATAGTTACGTTATCTCTCATCTTGATACATGTGCTAGGTAGGATCTAGGTGCCCAATAAATATTCACTTAATAAATTACTTTTGAAAATGTGCAACCTTAAAAAATTAAATTGCTGACCTGTAAAGTTTGGCTATTTAAAAGTAAGTTTTAAAATCTTGCTTCTGGCTCAGCCGGCATGGCTCCGTGGATGAGTGTCAGTCAACCTATGAACCAGGAGGTCACGGTTCAATTCCAAGTCAGTGCGCATGCCTGGGTTGCGGGCTCCGTCTCCAGAGTCGGGGCGTGCAGGAGGCAGCCAATCACTGATTTTCTCTCATCATTGATGTTTCTATCTCTCCTTCTCCCTTCCTCTCTGAAATCAATTTTATATTAAAGACCTATATGGAGACAAATTCTTCAGGGATAACAGGATACAGGTTACAGGTGGGCCAGCAAAAGATGCAGTCATGAAGTAGTTGGTACCGGAAGCCATAGAGCAGTTAGGCAGAGGGCCTTTGGGGACCATATAACAGAAGCACAATAGGTGACCCAAAAATTAAGAAATCACTCCAACATGCAATGTTTACACTGTAGATTGTCATTACACTTGGAAGAGTAGCACATATGAAATATGTTTAAAACAATGTTTATTGATGAAGTTGAGACATGTGTGTCCATTACATTAGTTATCTATTGCTATATAGCAAATCATCCCCAAATTTAGCAACTTAATACAGCAGCCATTTATTCATTATTTTGCAGGGTTTTTTTCTTTTTCTTTTTTTATTGATTTCAAAGAGGAAAGGAGAAGAAGAGAGAGATAGAAACAGTGATGAGAGAAACATTGACTGGCTGCCTCCTGCACACCTCCTACTGGGGATCGAGCCCGAAACCTGAGCATGTGCCCTGACTGGAACCGTGACCTCCTGGCTCATAGGTCGACGCTCAACCACTGAGCCACACCAGCCGGGCTGCACAGTTTCTAAGGTCAGGAGTCTGGGAGCAGCTTAGCTCAGTGATTCCGATGCAGGGTCATCATGAGTCCGTGGTTAAACTGGCGGCTGGGGCTGCAGGCATCTGGAGGCTCCACTCCCCCTGCGGCTCACCCCCTGGCTGTGGGCTGCAGGCCTCAGTGCTGGACACGTGCTGTCCACACGGCTGCCTCAGACATGGCAGCTCCTCCGCCCAAGGTGAGTGATGGGGGGGTGGGGGGTGATGGGAGAGAGAGAAAGAGAGAGAGAGAGAGAGAGAGAGAGAGAGGGAAGCTTCTAGCCTCAGAGAAACAGGCCCTCACTTTGGCTCTACTACTGGTCACACAGACCAACTCTCACATTGTGAGAGGGCACCACACAGAAGGCGAATATCAAAAGGGGGGGGTCTTTGGGGGTCATCTTGGGCGCTGGCTACGACACCAGCAGCTTAGTAATATTTGGTTCGAAATGAAAGCGGCTGTCCAGGCTCCTCTGGTGCCTATTGCATCCCACATCCCAGTGCCAACTGCAGGCGCGTGTGCTGGTCCAGAGCCACCAGCCAGGGGCCGGCAGTCATGTTTCTAAGATGGGTACAATTCCTGGTAAATTCCCAAGAAAACGAAGGCAATTCTCATAGCCCTTGTATTTGTGTGGGGGAGGGGGGGTTCGTGCAAAAAGCATGCAAAAAGCATGAGGTGTTTATATGTAAATGTAACTCTGTTCTAGGCTGAGCTGGCTATAGACGCACTTTTCACCCACACGCATGTCTGGTGGGATGTTTGACGTTGGACAGGGCATGGAGCAACCCCTCTTCTTGGTCGGCTGCCCTATGCATTGTGAGCCCCCTGCCTCCCTGGCCCCACCTCCTAAGTGCCTGTGGTCAGGGGCGATTTTAAAATATTTAACACCGCCAAAACCGGTTTGGCTCAGTGGATAGAGCGTCGGCCTGCGGACTGAGGGGTCCCGGGTTCGAGTCCGGTCAAGGGCATGTACCTGGGTTGTGGGCACATCCCCCGTGGGAGATGTGCAGGAGGCAGCTGGTCGATGTTTCTCTCCCATCGATGTTTCTAACTATCTCTCTCCCTTCCTCTCTGTATAAAATCAATAAAATATATTTAAAAAAAAATATTTAACACCAATCAGAATAGAGGCCAGCCAGCACCGCGTACTGGTGGAATGGGCTAAATAGAAGCTCTATGTCTCTAATCATATGTCAGCTGAGGATTCCGCCCCCTCCCCAGATTTCCCGGAAGTCCTCTAGAGGGCAGTAGCCTCTGCTGACAACCACAAGACCCCACCCAGCACCCCGCCTCTCCCGTTCCCCTCTAAGAGTTACAGCAACCCTGCAGGTTGGACCTGATTGCACTCATTTGCCGGATGAGGAAAGGGGCGCTCAGGAAGGTCCACATAACCAGCGAAACTCGGATCTAAACGCGTCTCCCTGGCTCCACGCCCTTTCGCTTCCCCTGCATCACACTGCCTGGAGCTCACTGGGTTAGGTCAGGGTTTCAGAGAGGAAGGGAGAGGGAGAGAGATGGAAACATCAATGATGGGAGAGAAACATTGATTGGCTGCCTTCTGCACGCCCCCTACTGGGGATCTAGCCTTAACCTGGGCATGTGTCCCGACCGGAATCAAACCTGTGACCTCCTGGTTCATAGGTTGATGCTCAACCATTGAGCCACGTCAGCCGGGCCAGAATTAACTTCTCAACAAGAAACAGTTTTTATATCATCCATCTAAAAGATTTAAAAAAAAAAAAAAAAAGCATTTAGGTGGTCGGCCAAAAATACGGCTGTTATTATTTTTTAAATCTTTATTGTTGAAAGTGTTGCATATGCCCCTCCCCACCCCATTGACCCCTTCTAGTCCGCCCTGCCCCAGTAGTTATTATTATTAGCTGTTTATGTAACAGTGGACCATTGAATCATAAAATTAACTTTATTAACATTTACAAACATAAAGTGTGCTGTGCTGAAATTAAGGATTTACCAGAATTTTCTTCCCATTATCCAATATTGAAAATGGTTTCCTTACTATATGTTCCTTCAATGCAATTGGGTGTCACACATTGAATTCCCTTTTCGAAAGACTCACAGAATCATCGCCTTTTAAATGTTCTGGAACTTAGCCCTCATTATAAAGCTATACTAGTATGTTGTACTGTTCACCATTTTGCTTAGAGCCGTGGTCGGCAAACTGCGGCTCACGAGCCACATGCGGCTCTTCCTAAGCCTTAGGAGTACCCTAATTAAGTTAATAACAATGTACCTACCTATATAGTTTGTTTAAAAAATTTGGCTCTCAAAAGAAATTGCAATCGTTGTACTGTTGATATTTGCCTCTGTTGACTAATGAGTTTGTAGACCACTGGCTTAGAGTAATGCTATCATTCTAGAAGCCAAATAACTCATCAACAAAATAATCACATCCTATAGCAATCAATGCCCCATCTCTAAGCAAAAAGGTCTGAAATTTCCTTTTGAAGATGTAGTTTTAATGATCACGTTTTACAGAATAGCTGTTGTTCACACGTGAGACAGCCCGCGCCACGCTCTGAACCGCATCCAGAACGCAGCGCTCTGGGGTAGGCGAGGACATGACCTGCTCCTTGTGACCACGCCCCAGACCCCTCGGGTTGCCCAATTCTGTGGCCAGAGCACTGACACCTCAGAAAGTCAGATTTTCTTAAAGTGGACGGGACACAACCATCTCACGAAGGTCAAACTCGCGTCATTTGCCAAAGGTACAACATTCAGGCATCTTGTCTTTGTTCACTGAAGGGTTCCTAAGACAGGAAATTCGAGCCCTAAGGCAGGAAACGGAGGTTTTCACGTGGTTGACAAAGGCTCTGGGGAGTCCCATAGCTGACAGAAACAGACCTCAAGTCCGTTTATGTAAACCTATCATTTCAGTCTCTGAGGAGAGATGAAGCCAGAAGTGAAATCTTACGTTTCCATCGAGCCCAAGGGTTTTTCACTCCTGGAGACCAGAACATGCACTCAAAGCTCTGACAGTGGACCCAGGGGTCTATTTCTAGAATAGCTAAGTCACCAGCGTGGCCGGGCCATTTCTGCAGCCAATGGATCGTGAAGTTAGTCAGGAAAAAGTACAACCCAGATAAACTTTTTAAAATTCAGTGCCCACAGAGACCTTTATAAAGAACAGCAGTGACTCCAGAGGCTGATGTCCTCATCTTAACGTTTCCGCCCACAGAGTGTCCCAAAGTCTTACAACAGTTTTGAGCTTTGCTAACCCAGCTGTCTACATTCTTTTTTTTTTTTTTTTAGCTGTCTACATTCTTGTTTAGGTTTATGGCTTTTGATGTTTTTGGTTTGTTGTTGTTGTTGAAGTGCCTGTGTTTGAAGATGGCAAATGGCAACTGGTCTGAAGTTATTAGAGTTTAAATCTGCACTATGATGTTTGGAATACCCTTTATGATACCCAGCCCAAGTCCCTGTCCTAACGCATCTCCCCTGATGACTGGCAATTACACTTGGCAATGGATTAAATTGTTTTCTTAGAGCGTCTCTTCTCTCCTTGCTATTTTCCCAGAGCAAAGCTGGCTGAACATTTCTGTGACAGTTTCTCCCAGCTTTCTCCTTACACATCACCAGAGCTGTGGTCAGTTTTGTGGAAAGTACGGCACACAGTTCTCAAACTCCTGTGTGACAGCCATACACCTCGGCCGCTCTGTGTGATGTCAGTACAACCGAAAAGGATTTGGGGCGGGGCTGTGAACGTAGAAATGGTCAGGCTTTAATGAATTTCCACATGTTCGTCCAGTTGAAAAACCCTGTCTTGACTTCAGGTGTTTTCTCCCCTTCGCCCTGATCAATGTTGTTTGGGTTTTTCTCTGTGACTTCCTTGGATTTGATAAAGGTCTCATATATTTCCTGGGCTTTCGCGATTTCTTTCTGGGCATCAAAATGGACTTTTTGCCTGGTGAGGAGGGGAACAATCAAATTAAAATCGTTCACTCGCTTGTTTAGTTTTCTGATGTCTTCTTGAAACTGCTCACAAACTTGGTTCCACTGTTTCTGTTCAGTGGGCGTCATGGGATTCCCCAGTTTTTTCCTGGACACTACAATGGACTCTCGGAGTTGGTCAATAGTACCCTTTATTTCCTTTTGCATTAGGATCCATTCGGGTTGGTATCCGTTATCTATCAATATTCTGTTCAGGTTGTGAGTCATGGGATCAATATATGAACAGCCAGAAAACTTCTGTAGAGGTTTTCCTTTCCCACTGAGGTTATCAAAGTCTCCCCTTGCCATCGACTCCTGAATGAGATCCTCCACTAACCGTTCTATGGCTTGAGTTATCTTTTGTTGTTTAGTCTGTCTCACATCTTTGACAGTTAAGCTTTCAGGGAAGTACTGGCTATGCAGCTTCTGCTTTTGATATTCCATCACTTGCTCAGCGGCACGGTCTGCTCTAAATTGCCTGTATTGCTTCTCTCGTTGACTTGGAGTTCCAAAACCAATACCTTCGAAACTTAAGTAATGCCTGTGTTGGGGTGTTTTATATTTGGAGTTTTCTTCCTCATCCTCTGCGTCTTCGACTTTCTTCTGCCGGGTGTCTGTTTGCTGCATCACGTGGGAAAGCACGTTCCTGTACGCTTCTTCGATCTTTATGAACGTTGCAGAATCCGCCGTAGGAGAGCCACTGTCTGGGTGGTATTGCTTGGCGAGCTTCCGAAAAGATTCTCTGACATCGTCTGCAGAGCATCCTTCTTCCAGATTCAGCCGCCTGTAATATTCTCTCATCTTCTTTGGTGACTTATGAGTTGACATCATTCTGTTTCCAACGACTCCAAGAGATGGGAGCGTGTTCATTCGGTTACGAATCATCGCACCGTTTATCAGACGAGATCTTAAGAGTTGAGCCATCATCACATACACGGTGTTGATTATCATGCCCAGAGTTCTTCCTAGCAACGGTCTATAAAATGACAACAAGTAAAGGGGAAGAGAGTTGGGTTAGCTGCTAATTTCATATTTGCAGCAACAAGGAAGAAATCACAAGCACGCTATGGGCAGTTCTTCCGAAGGCGGCTGCCAACATTCTTCTAGCTATTTTTCACTAATGTTAGCAGAGAAATGGAAGTCGATGATGTCTAGCATTAACACATTGTGATATAATCTGGATTCTACTCACTAAGCACAGAATGTTAGAGCAGGCAAGTTCTTAGAGGTCAACTAACCCAGTCTCCTATTTTTAAGAGAAAATGTAAGCCCAGGTGGTTAAGCAGCATAGCCAAGTCGCATAACCAAGCACAGTATTAGCACAATGGTTAGGGTTAGGGCACACTAGCCTATGGACCAGGAGGTCTGGCGGATTCCCATCAGGGCACATGCCTGGACTGTGGGCTCAGTCCCCAAGGGGGCAGCCCGTCATTGATTACCTCATCATTGATGTTTCTATCTCTCCCTCTCCCTTCCTCTCTAAAAATCAATACAAATATATATTTTTAAAAATGTTTGTCTTGCCCTAACCGGTGTGGCTCAGTGGATAGAGCATGGGCCTGCAGACTGAAGGGTTTCAGGTTCGATTCCGGTCAAGGGCATGTACCTTGGTTGCGGGCACATCCCCAGTTGGGGTGCAGGAGGCAGCTGATTGATGTTTCTCTCTTATCGATGTTTCTAACTCTCTATCCCTCTCCCTTCCTCTCTGTAAAAAATCAATAAAATATATTTAAAGAAAGAAAGGAAACGTTTGTCTGGATCCCGCTGGTTATAAGCTCCATCAGCACCGTTGTTTCCTGGCGTGTGCCTGCCTCAGCATGTCAAGGACAGAGGGGAGCAGAGGGCGGGCGGGCGGTCTGCAGCGGGGTGACAGCTGGTGGGACAGATCGCGCACCAGGCCTCCCATCTCCAGGCCTGGCCAGGACGGAGCTAGCTGCTGCCGGCGGGGAAAGGGGAGCCCCCCACAGGTGAGCTGCTCCGTAGCACAGATGGCACGTGGAGGAGAGAGACCGGTGCCGGGAATGGCGGTGCAAGGGCGGCAGTGGCTTAACTCTAAGAGGCATTTTGGTGTACGAACGCCGAACCGGAGCGCCTGGGAACCCCAGCTTTCGGGACAACTGGGGTCCAGGGCTTTCAGAGTAGCTGGGAGGTGGTGGTCGTGCCAACGGGGGTCGCTGTGGGGGAGCGTCAGTCCCATCGCGGGACACGCCCCGCCGGGCCCCCACTCACCTTCACAGACGCGGGGAAGGGGCTGCGTGGCTCCCGCCCCCACGCCGCGCCTCCGCGCATGCGCGCGCCGCCCTTCAGTCCCCGGAGTCTCCGCGCGCTGGGGTCCCCTCCGGACCAGACCATGTGCCGCTTCACCCTGAGGGGACCTGAGAGGCGGCGGGGTGCAGAGTCGTACCCAACCGGGACAGGTGTCCTACCTTCCCGGGCTCCCAAGACCTCTCTCAAAACGAATTCTTCCCACGAGGACACAAGCAGGACATTTCAGGAGGCCCGGTCCCGCCCTGGGGCGACCTGGCCCACCTCCCCCCACCTCGAGCGGAAGGTGGTCCGGTCGATTGGGATTGTGGGAGATGTAGTTGGCGGGGAAGTGCGCCTGCGCCTACAGTGCGCGAGGTGGGAGGGAGCCGTGGGCGCAGCGGGGCTGTGGGTGCAGCGGCAATGTCGTGGAGTGGGGGCGGAGGTGTGTAGGGCCATTGCAGAGTGTGCAGGGCCTAGGTTGGGAGCCTTGAAGTCTTTTTTTGGAGGGGGGTATTGATTTCAGAGCGGAAGTGGGGGGAGAGAGCGGGGCAGGGAGAAACATCAGTGATGAGAGAGACTCATTGATGGGCTGCCTCCTGCATTGTCAGGGATCAAGCCGTAACCCAGGGGTACTGGGAAGCGAACCGTAACCGTAACCGTAACCCTCTAGTTCATAGGTCGAGGCTCAACTGCTGAGCCACGGAGGCCGGGCTTGAAGTTTTTATTTTTTTTAATTTATTGATTTTTAGAAAGAGAGAGGGAGAGAGAAAGAACACGGAAGGGAGAGAGAAATATTGGTTCGTTGTTCCACTTATTTATGCATTCATTGGTTGCTCCTTGGATGTGCCCTGACCAGGGATCCAACCCACAACTTTGGATATGGGGACAGATGCTCTGACCATCTGAGCTACCCGGCCAGGGCTGGGATCCTTGACCTCATACACGTGTTTTGGGGAGGGAGAGGGAGGACGAGTCGTTTCCCAGAACAGCCTCTTCCTGGCCTGCAGACGGGACACCTGCGCAGAGACCACAAAGATCCACCGAGTCCAGAAAGGTGTAGCCGAACCCGGCTGGACAGCTAGCCTTCATCGTTCAGCAAGTACTTACTGAGCAGCTCGCTTAACCAGGCGTTGGCGCAGGCTGAGGACAGTCGAGGGCAAAGTCAAAACAGGGAACTTACTATGGGCAGGTAGTTAAAACAAGGAAAGGAAAAGAAAGTTGGGAGTCAGACCTGGGCTTAAAATCCTCTCTCTTTCATTCGCTTTTCTCCGCGCCTGATTGTATGTGAGAGGAGAGCACCAATCACTGGTAAACGTGTATTTAGCACTTAGTTTTTGCCAGACCCTGTGCCGAGAGCGTTTACATATAGTCTAGTGATCCTTGCAACAGCCCTTTGAGGTAAATGCTGCTGTTTCCCCCATTTTACATGTGATGAAACAATTGCCCCAGACTCACTGAGTTTTTGTGAGAGTTGCACCATTTATACGAACCACTTGGCGCAGTGCCTGGCACATAAGCAGTATTTTTTATTGTGACCATGTCTCCTAAGAAGAGCCGGAACTGGGTCCTAGCTGTTCTAAGCTCCTGAGTGACAGACAATATAATAATTTGTTGCCTTCCTTCTAGGTGCACAGAGAGCTTTACCTGCTCAAGCAGAGGGGTTTCCTTATAAGCAAACAATGAGCATAAAAGTTTCTACAGGTGGTTACTCTTCCAGTCGATTGTAAGCACAGCATTCAGAAAGCATCAGGGGAGCTGATCAAACACTCAGACTTGTATAGCACTTGGCATTTCACAAAGCTGCCATCACAAATCTCATTTTGACTTTTGCATCTTATAAGTGACTCATTTAAGTTGTTAAATGGCAAAGGGAGGACTAGAATTGTAAGTCCACTTCTCTTTTCAGAGGATCAGTTTTTTATTAT
The DNA here is from genome assembly GCF_028538775.1 of Myotis yumanensis. Classification (NCBI taxonomy): domain Eukaryota; kingdom Metazoa; phylum Chordata; class Mammalia; order Chiroptera; family Vespertilionidae; genus Myotis; species Myotis yumanensis. The sequence continues at coordinate 215,512,781 of NW_027223753.1, read as the reverse complement.
TATTTTAAATATTTTTTTAATGATTTTAGAGAGAGAAAGGGAGAGGAAGAGAAAGAAATATCCATGTGAGGGAGAAACATCTGTCACTTGCTTCCTGTTTGCACCCTGAGCCAGGGGACGGGGACCTGCAACCTGGGCATGTGCCCCGACTGGGAATCAAACCGGCAACTTTTCGGTGCCTAGGATGATGCGCTATCAACTGAGCCACCCAGCCAGGGTAGGACTAACTTTAAATGAAAGCATGTTGGGTTAGATCAGCAATTTTCAACTGGTGTGCCACGACAATTTTTTAAAACATGCAGTACCTGACTATTTAGTCGGACACTGACCTCTTTTCCCTTAGATTGTCAAATAAAATAATGACAACAGCCAACACAACGTTAGCCATCCGGTGTGAATGAATCAGAATTATACCTACGTTTCTTCTCAGATCGGCAAAGATATGTTTTTTGGTGTGCTGCAGAATTTTAGTAATTAGTCTATGTGTGCCATGAAATGGAAAATGGTTGAAAATCGATGTTCATGACATTTCCTAGTTTAGAGCATCCTTTTCATAATCCTGTGTTCTCACAATGTGGTTGAGCATTTTGAAACAAAATTATCCATAAACAGGATAGACAGCTGGCAAGAATTTAGTTAGCGCATCCAAACCTTTCCTAATGGCGTTGCTGAGCGGGTGGGAAGTAGATGATGCTACTTTAGAAAGTTACTGAAAACCAGACGTCCTGACTCTCTGGTTACATTACACGCGTGTTGGCCGCTGACGGAGCGCGGCACGGGAACACCATGTCTCCTTTGTCCTGGCGGCTGTAATTTCACACTTCGACCAACGCAAGTGAGGGCTCTGTTTTAATTCACCTGTGTTTCATTTTCATTTTCTTTTTAATAATTTTATTGATTTTTTACAGAGAGGAAGGGAGAGGAATAGAGAATTAGAAACATCGATGAGAGAGAAGCATCGATCAGCTGCCTCCTGCACACTCCCTACTGGGGATGTGCCTGCAACCAAGGTACATGCCCTTGACCGGAATCGAACCCGGGACCCTTCAGTCCCCAGGCTGACGCTCTATACACTGAGCTAAACCGGTTAGGGCTTCATTTTCTTTTGTTTGCTGGTTCTGTGATAACTGGGAAGAAGTTGGTTTCTTTCGTGTAAGTTGTAGACCATAGTAACCCAAATCACACTTCCCTGAAGAGTGACTTATGGTTCAGTCTGGATGCTGCGAGCGAATGTTGTCCAGTGACCTTTGCAAACAGTATCTCCTGCAGCTACAGTTTTTAGAGTCCCTGTGAAAATGCTTTCCTAGGTGGCATCTGCATTCTTTTTCTTAATCCTCAGCCGAGGACATTTTCCCATTGATTTTAGAGAGAGTGGAAGGGAGAGGGAGAGACGGGGAGAAACATCGATGTGAGAGAGACGCATCGATTGGTTGCCTCCTGCACGAGCCCCGACCAGGGCCTGGGAACCTGCAACCGAAGTACATGCCCTAGACGGGAATCGAACCCGGGACCTTTCAGTCCACAGGCGGACGCTCTATCCACTGAGCCAAACTGGCTCGCGCTGCATTCATTTCTCACTCTGTTTGGTCAGGGAAGAGCTTGGCATAGACCAGTGATGGCGAACCTTTTGAGCTCGGCCTGTCAGCATTTTGGAAAACCCTAACTTAACTCTGGTGCCGTGTCACATATAGAAATTTTTTGATATTTGCAACCATAGTAAAACAAAGACATATTTTTGATATTTATTTTATATATTTAAATGCCATTTAACAAAGAAAAATCAACCAAAAAAATGGGTTCGAGTATCACCTCTGACACACGTGTCATAGGTTCGCCATCACTGGCCTAGACTGTCAGCTTGAAGAGAAAGAAGGTGTAAGTCAGTTTACGTCGTTCAACGAGTGTGAACTAAGGGAGGGAGTCCTGAAGGGAGAAGAGTCACACTCATTTGGGTATTGTCCCCTTTTCCCTCTGCCCAGCCGGTTGGCCAGTTACTGAACTACCCAAGGCGGTCAGTGAGGGCCACACTCAGGGTTTGGGATCTTCGTTCATGTAAACTGCCCTTCCGGCCAGGATGTCTGGTTGTCCTTTTGGCATCGAGTTAATGTGATGAATTATTTGACTGGAGCTGGTCCTTGAAATTATGAATAATGGCTGCCTCTCCCTGATTGCCGCCGCTAGTGGGAGAACACGTGCACGCAGCTCCCTGGGCACCGCGATCTGCATCCTTCCCCACCCCCTTACACGCCCGCCCTGTTGATGGCCATCGCTGCTCTACAATGCAGCCCCTCCTCGCTTTCCTCACCTCAGAAGCTGTGTCCAGCTCTACCGAGGAGTGACTGACAAATACAAACTGTGTATATTTAAGGGGTACAACTTGATAGTTCGATATACAATCACCACAATCAAGCTAATTAACATACTCATGTAGTTACCATTTTCTTTGTTGTTACTAATCCTCACCCAAGGATATTTTTTCCATTGATTTTTTTTTTTTTTAGAGAAAGTGGAAAGGTGTGGGGGGAGATACAGAGAGAGATACATCCATGTGTGATAGACACGGCAATTGGTTGCTTCTCACACACCCCACGGGGCCTGGGATCGAACCTGCAACTGAGGTACGTGCCCTGATGGGGAATGGAACCGTGACCTCCTAGTTCACAGGTCAGTGCTCAACCACTGAGCCGCCCCAGCCATTTTTTATTGTTACAATTGGGAATTGTTACTGGCGTCCAGTGGGTAGAGACCAGGGATGCTGCTCAACACCCTACAATGCACAGGCAGGACGCCCGAAAACAAAGAATTACTGGGCCTCCGATGCCAGCGCTGGGTGCTGAGGTCAGAGGCTGCCGTGGCCTTCTCTCTCTGGTTACGCCACCCTGTCTGTGGTATTTCAGATGGCGGCCTAGCAACCTACGACAGCAGGTCTCTTCCAGCCTCACAGGTTGCTTAGTGCACTCCAGGAGTTTGTACTATCCCAACTTTCCTCCGAGATAGAAACTCTAAAAGCAAGTAGGCCGTAACCGGTTTGGCTCAGTGGATAGAGCGTCGGCCTGCGGACTGAAGGGTCCCGGGTTCGATTCCGGTCAAGGGCATGTACCTTGGTTGCGGGCACATTCCCAGTAGAGGGTGTGCAGGAGGCAGCTGATCGATGTTTCTCTCTCATTGATGTTTCTGACTCTCTATCCCTCTCCCTTCCTCTCTGTAAAAAATCAATAAAATATATTAAAAAAAAAAAAAAAGCAAGTAGAAGCTTTAGCCTCTTCCCTTGCCCCTGACTGGACACACCCTTGGTCACCTAAATAATGAAAGGCCTGAAGTGAGAGGCAACAAGCATTCCATCTAATACTAGAGGCCCGGTGCGCGAAATTCGTGCACGGGGGTGGAGGGCGGGTGTCCCTATGCCCAGCCCGTGTCCTCTCGCAATCTGGGGCCCCTCAGGGGATGTTGGGCCTAAACTGGCAGTTGGACATTCCTCTCGCAATCTGGGACGCTGCATGCACCAGTGACCATACTTTTCATCCAGGTGAAAGGCATCTTGCTGCTGTATGGGCAGCTACATATTTTTGCCCTGATTACAAAAAGTAGCACATAACATGATCCTTCTGGGGCAGCAGTACCATTTCCCCCATCTTATGGGGGGAAAAACTGAAGCAGAGAGGAGTTAAGTAATTGGCTTTGTCACACAGTTATGTGTCAGAATCAGGGCTGACCACAAAATGTGCAAGCCAGAGTCCATGCGTGTCATCGCTGCATCATCCTGTTTTTTCAGTGTTAGAGTAGCCTTGCCAGGTTTTAATTTCTAAATCTAAGAGACTGTTCCCAATATACAGGGTAGGGCCCTTAGGCCTGGCTGGCGACTAGGGCCATCTGTGGGGCGACCGCTTTGGCTGGCAGCCTGGTGCCACCTGCTGGCTGCCTCCCCCCACCCCCCATTGCCTCCGGTTGCTGGTCTGTGGTCAGTGCATGTCAAATCGTTTGGTCGGTTTGCATATTAGGGTTTTATTATATAGGATTAAAAAAGAAAGAGAATAGCTGTTTGGGGAAACCCCAGGAGGACTCAGATCAGGAGAGGGAGGCCAGGGGCAGTTGGGGGAAAGGGAGGGAACAATGGCATCCTTAGAAAGCCAGCATTTCTGTGGGTTCAGATAAGGCAACATAGTAGCCTCTCAACAATGTATTTAATTTTCAGGTCACTCGTCCTCAGTCCTCAGTCTTATCTGCTTTCTTGTTATCCTTGCAAACAGTTCTTGGGGACACAGTGTTGCTTCAGGCCCAGAGCAAAGGTTAGTTTGTCCTGTTTTAACTCCCAAAGGTTGGAGGCATGAGACTGCCAGGCAGCGCCTCTGGGGCAGCTCCATTTTAACACCTTTCGTGTTTCTCGCGCCATCTGTTAAGGACTGCTCACGAGTGTTCTTGTTATTCACGCCCATGGAAAAAGGAGCGAATCTAGATACTTATGTAAATTTTGTTTGGTCCCTCTTCATAGAGGAAAATGTTTTACGCAGTACTGTACGTTAAAAAAGTACTAGGAACTTTAATTGTTTAATTGTTTAAATGCTTTTGTAAATAAAAATGTTATAATTATTGAAAAACAACACCTACAGTGCATTATGATGATTTAAATAACGTGCAGTTTGCCCAAAAACGTGCGGTCCCTGGCGTATGTCTTGGAGATTTCTATGCGGTACGCAATGTGTTAAAGTGACTCCTTTTATGATTATTTTCACACTCTGGCTTGGCTTTGGGTCTCTCCTCCCTCAGGGCCATCGCACCACAGTGATGTTTGCATTTAGGGGGGTGTGAGCCTCCACATGCAAGATTAGATCTCTCTCCTGGGGCCTGGCTCTCATTGCAGTAGAGTACAGGTGGGCTCAGAAGTTAGCATTTTTATGCCTATTTTTTTTTAGAGAGAATGGAAGGGAGAGGGAGAGTTAGAAATATCGATGATGAAAGAGAGCCATTGATAAGCTGCCTCCCGCACGTCCCTTGACCAGGGTGGGGATCAAGCCCGAACCCGGGCATGTGCCCTTGACCGGAATCAAACCTGGGACCCTTCAGTCCGCAGGTCGACGCTCTATCCACTGAGCCAAACCGGGCCAGGAGTTAGCATTTGTAATAAGTTCACTTGGGCTCTAAGAGGAAGGAAGGAGAAGCTCACTGCCCTCCCTGAAACACCCTCCCCTCAGCGGCACCCCCGCTTCCCGGACCCTCCCTCGAGTTGCCCCTTCTTTCTCAGCTGCTCTGCCTGCTGCTCTCACCTGCTGACCCGTGGCGGGGCTGCGGGCTGTCTGTTCATCATCCCTGGCCAGCCGCTCAGTGCCATCCTGAAGGGAAGGCCCTGGAGTGGGATGAAGGTAGTTGGGATGGGAATCCCTAAATGTGTGCAAGGAAGTCCCACCGATCTTTGACCATCATTCTTCCCTCACTTTGCGAGAGACAGGCACACCTTTCCCTCATCCCGAGTCTCACCAGGTCCTGCCAGCAGCCGCAGGCACCAGGGCGCAGCTGGAAGGCGGGTTTGCTGGGGACGCCGAGGAAGGACACCCTTTCTGAGATGGAGCGTTCCCCACACTGAGCTTTCCACCAAGCGGCAGGCGGCCGAATGGGCTGGTCAGCTGAATGTGGAGTGATATTGTGATGGAGCTGCTTGTCTCTGCATGTCCCCGAGGCAAAGGAACTGCGCAACAGTGCTGCAACGAAACTGCTTAAAGCTATTTATTTATTGCGGAGAGGAAGGGAGAGGGAGGGGGAAACATCAGTGGTGAGAGAGAATCATCGGCCATCTGCCTCCTGCACACCCCAACTGGGGATGGAGCCCGCAACCCAGGCCTGTGCCCTGACCAGGAACCAAACCAGGACCTCCTTGTTCATAGGTTGATCCTCAACCACTGAGCCGCACCGGCCGGGCCAAAACTACTTCTTAAATGCAGTCGGACTTTCATTTCCACCAATATTTCAATTTATGAATCTGTTTTGTAATGTGAAATAGACCCGGAACATTAAAATCCCCGGCTTTCATGGCAGCGCTGAGCACAGGTGGGCTCGGGAGGCAGCGTCTGAAGGAGCTCACCCTCGAGGATGGCCAGGCTCACAGGTGGAGGACCCGAGGGTGAGGACTGCCACTCAGACAGGGTTTAAAACGCGCTGTCAGCCCTAACTGGTTTGGCTCAGTGGATAGAGCGTCGGCCTGCGGACTGAAAAGTCCCAGGTTTGATTCTGGTCAAGGACATGTACCTTGGTTGCGGGCACGTCCCCAGTAGGGGGTGTGCAGGAGGCAGCTGATCGATATTTCTAACTCTCTATCCCTCTCCTTTCCTCTCTGTAAAAAATCAATAAAACATATTAAAAAAAAACAAACGCTGTCACCATCATGAAGTCCTGTCTGTGTCCACCTAAGTGAGTTCATGTGCTGCCTGGGAACATTACCATGTAAGTTTGATGTAATTATAAGATTACACGTAATCTTGATGTACTCCAAATCCATGAATTGTTTTCCAGTGACAGAGGGATTGTACCTCTTTTTGGGGGAAGTTTTATTGAGATGGAAGTCACGTCCCACGCAACTCGGCTATTTAAAGGGCACAGTTCAGTCCGGTGGCTTCAGGCAATGTCCATGGGTAATGAGAATTCCTATCTCACTCTCTCTCCCTCCCCCGCTTCCTCTCTGAAATCAAGAAAAATATATTTTTAAAAAATATATATATTTTATTGATTTTTTACAGAGAGGAAGGGAGAGAGATAGAGAGTCAGAAATATCGATCAACCACCTCCTGCACATCCCCCACTGGGGATGTGCCCGCAACCCAGGTACATGCCCTTGACCGGAATCGAACCCGGGACCCTTCAGTCCGCAGGCCGACGCTCTATCCACTGAGCCAAACTGGTTTCGGCAGAAAAATATATTTAAAAAACACCTTTAAAAATTTTTTTAAAATTGATTGCAGAGTGAAAGGGAGGGGAAGATTTAGAAACATCAATGATGAGAGGGAATCATTGATTGGCTGCCTCCTGCATTTCCCCTATTGAGGATTAAGCCTACAACCTGGGCACGTGGCCTTGACCGGAATCCAACCCGGGACCCTTCAGTCCCCAGGCGGACCCTCAATCCACTGAGCCAAGTTGGCTAGGACAGAAACTGGGTTTTATGTGTCTTCTTGAACCTCTTGCTGTTGCATCATCGCTTCAGCTGTGGGGCCAAACCTTTGTCCCAGAGCCGGGGGGTGGGGGCTGCCGAGCTTGGCACCCACTGTCAGGTGAGCGGCAGTGTGACTGTCTGACCCCGGCTGAGGATAGGTGGGTGACCTAAACATGGCCAATCAGATGGCCCTGCCTGGGACTTTAAGGCTGAATGACTGAGCCAGAGATACAGGCGACCAGACTGTGTGGCCTATTTTTTTTTAGAAAAGAACTTATTGACCAAAGCAAAAACACACTCAGGACAGAGCAACAAGGGCATAGAAGCAACAGGCTGGGCTGCTCTGGCTCCCCAAGAAGTCAGAGAAAAGGGGGCCTTGGGGTCAGGGTCCAGGTGAGCCCAGGACCAGCTGCTGCTGCCCACTGCTCCCCTGGTTGCAAGTCTCCTGGGGTCCCTTGGAGGTTAGGAGATGCACGCCTGTGGGAGAAGGAAGGGTGTGGGCATGCCCCCTGCAGGGAGAGCTCACCAGAGTGCGTTTGGTTATGGGGCAGCCACAGGTGAGTGCCCACGGGAAGTGGAGCCTGTAGGGCCCTTGCCAGCCTCTCCCTGGGGCACGATTTGGGCTATTTCTGGCCACTTAGCACGGAGAGAGCTAAGGAGAATAGTAATGAGTGACTAGCAACACATGATTAAGCATAGTATAATAAACACTACTATATTGTACGTGAGTTATTTAAAAGTTTATACAGCAGTTAAAAGTAGTAAAAATATTGCCCTGACCAGGTGGCTTGGGTGGCTGGAGCATCGTGTCCGTGTGCCAAAAGGGTGCAGTTTTGATTCCCAGTCAGGGCAAATACTAGGTTGCAAGTTCAACCCCGTGTGTGTGTGTGTGTGTGTGTGTGTGTGTGTGTGTGTGTGTACAGGAAGCAACCGATTAAATGTTTCTCTCTCACATCAATAAAAACATATCCTTGGGTAAGGATTTAAAAATTGTAGTAAAGAACTGAGAGGGAACATTTAGACGGAATCTCTCTTGGAACGTTCCCCTTTAGGACGTTTGGAACTCACACCTGAACCCTCTCTGTGTGTAACCTCAGGGCTCATCGATGATGGGGACCTCCCCCACAGCCCTGCCCTGTCTCCCTATCTTCCCACCTGAACACTGTGAGCTCAGGGGCTGTTTCACTGCTGCTCACACAGACAGAAACAGAGACATCTACAGTAAAAATGTCCGCGTTTATTACGCCAGTAAAATATTGACATTTTTCTCCGTTTTTGCGTTATGGCTGCCAAAGCTTAAATGACCTTTTCTCTGTGAGTATCGTTATAAACACACCCAGCATGTCCAAACACTCCTCACAAACGAGACGGGTGGTCCAGGCGACTCTGCTGCTTGTCCTGCATTCCCACCGGTCCCAGGCGCGTGGTTTCCGGCAATCCATGGTCACACACATTTCGGTTCTTCCTGTTCCAAGACACGGAGTTGGCGGTGTCCCCGGAGCCAGGGTCCCCGTAGTGGCCGCCGCATCAGAGCGAGCCGGGAGTTCATCTCCGCAGTCTGAAGCTGACGTTGGTCTAACTTACCTCGCAGCACTGGCCTCTACCTTTAAAGCATGAGATTTTTTCTCTAGGAACTTCCCAGGCCAGGGTGTGGCTTCACATCAGTGAACTCTCCAGAACCAACGGGCCGACAGCTCCTAAGGAGGGACCGTGTGCGGGAGGCCCGAGCCTGTGTATGTGACGGCCGTGCTGCCTCCCAGAGGTGACTTCGGCCAGAAAAAGGGGGGCAGGACGGCGAGGAGTTTGGTGTGTTGTGTGGCTGACAGTGGGAGGAATTCTGAATGACGAGCTGGAACCCGAACAAGGTTGTGAACAGGTGAACCTGTGAGACCCTGGAGGCCACACATCCACGTGCTGGGAGCCCCACCAGCCCTGCTTGTAACAAATCTGTTCGTTAAAAATGACCAAGGAGGAAACGGCGAGTTTCTGGGCTGAGGACGTGATAAAAGCCACTGTACCGTTCGAGCGGCCGGCCCTGCTTCCTGCAGAGGCGGCGTCACTCCTGGGCCCAGCAGAGCTGGCCGTCCTCGCCCAGCCGCACGGCGCCGCTGGCCACCAGCTGCAGGGCCGCGGGGAAGATCCTGTGCTCCGCGACCTTCACCCGCTCGGACAGGGTGGCCACCGTGTCGCCCCTCCTCACCGGCACAGCTTCTTGTAAAATGATCCGCCCGGCATCCACGTCTTCCTGGAAAAGGAGGCAGCGATTTGAACCCAACATTCCAGCCGGTACCACTCACCTCCAAACCTGTGACGCCGCGGTGGACACATACTCACCGCGACAAAATGCACGGTGCACCCTGTCACCGCCACGCCGGCGGCCAGGGCCTGCTCGTGGGCATCGGCGCCCTTGAAGGACGGCAGCAGGGACGGGTGGATGTTGAGCATTCTCCCTGGAAGGCGAGCACAGAGTCAGAGGAAACGTCCTGTTCCTGTTACAGGACCGCGTGCTCTCCTGTCAGGAACAGGAGTGGGGGCAGGATTTCTCTGGAAGGTGTTTTCTTCGTCAGAGACAGAGAGGAGGCAAAGGGAGAAACAGGCTCGCATCTGGGGTGGCAGGTCCCTGCTCTGCACGGCTGAGGACTCGCCGAGGGACCCGCAGTGACTGAGGTGGGACAGGGATGGGGCAGGGTGCACTCTGTGGGCCCTGGGGCTCTGGAAGATAATTCAGCGTGTCGCTGGCGCACACTAGGGAGACACACGAAACCCTCGCACAGTGTCCACGTGGGACCAGTGGCATGTCCACCAGCCAGATGCCGGCTCAGCCCTGCGCCTCGGCACCTAAGGCCCCGCCTGCTCATGTCCTACCACGTGCGCTCCCGCTGTCCTCTTAGGGAAACACAAACCCTTTGGAGAGACAGTGTGTTTACTGCTCACGTGTGCACAACACACAGCTGGACGCAGGGGAACTTTGGTGGGAAAGGCAGTAGCCCCAGGCCTCGTTTTCTGGCCACATAGTCCTCCCTGCACCTCCAGCAGCGCCTGCACGCCCCGAGGAGCGGGTGGGGGGCTCGGGGAGCCACACTCTTGCTCCCAGACAAGTGAAAAGGCCCCCTCCGAGCACGGACTCAGAAGAGGAAGTGCTGTCTGTGTGGCGTGGGAAGCAAGCCCCGCTCTATGAGGAAAGCGGTAACACAGGCCCCGGCACCGGTGAGCGCAGGATCGTGAATCACCCTGGGCACTCTCTGGGCGAAGGCGAAGGGAATGACTCTGTGACCGTGACAGTCAGTGTCCCGTAAACACGCCCGTGGGGTCGCCGGGCCAGCTAACTGCGAGGTGCACTTGCACGAGGCCTCCCAACGCGGCGCCAGGCCGCTCCCGCTCACCATTCCACTTCCTGACGAAGGGGCCAGACAAGATCCTCATGAACCCTGCCAGGCAGACGATGTCCGCGGAGAACTCTGCGAGGACCTGGTCAATGGCTGTGTCAAATTCGACACGGCTTTTATATAACTTGTGACTGAGTACCTGGAACAGGAAGCAGAAGCATGATCTGTTTCAACAAGTGACCACAAATCGGTCCACACTCGACCTTCGCACAGACCGCAGTCCACTGCCTTGCGAAGCCGCGCCGACAGAAAGAGGTAGGGAGTGAGGCATGAAGCAGAAAGATCGGCCCAGCACCACCCCAAACCCAGAAACCCAGAGGCCACGAGCCGCGCCCAGCCTGTGGGGCGGAAGACAGGTGTGAGCACAGCGCAGGCAGGACACGCCGAGGCCGTACCCTGGTGGGAATGCCCGCACGCGCCGCTCGGTCCAGCCCGGCCACCGCGGCCTTGTTGGAGACGACCACGACGATGTGCGCCGCGCTGCTCGGCTCCCGGGTGCTGTCTATCAGCGCCTGCAGGTTCGAGCCTGAAGAGGAAGGGCACCAGCAAGCTCACACTTCTTAGAGAGACATGTGCCCTTAAACCTCTGAGCTTCTCAATTACAGTTCACATTCCGTACCACATCAGCTTCAGGGGTACAGCGCAGTGGCTAGACATTTACATAACGTACAAAGTGGTCCCTGGCAGCGACGTCTGGCCCCCGCCTGGCACCTAGTTAGCCCGTCACTGACTGGACCCGCTGTGCTGTGTGACGGACTAGATTCCCGGGGGCTGTAGAGATCACACCCTGAGGTTTTGGGGGGACAGGGTGGGGGGGAGAGCATGTGTGCAGCGCTGTAGGAAAGGGGAGGCCACAGCTCACCTGTCCCAGAGATGAGGACGGCCACTCTGGCCTTTTCCGGGGCAGAGGAGGGAGTGTGCGCGGAGCCGTTGTGCAGCACGGGCCTGCTCAGCTGCAGGGCATCCGGCAGGTGCCTGACTCTCACTCGGGGGGAACCTTCATTTCAAACACCCAGGAAAGAAGCAAGCACAGCCATGAATTAATAGAGGACAGAAGGGATCTATGAAAACTTCAGAACGCTGTATCTTATTCTGAAAAGGAGATGTGCGAGGACTAAAATACCAGTTTGTATTATTACTACTACTCATTCGCAAAAGCCTCCTTTAGGGGAACACATTGCTGCTTCAGCTGAACGCTGTAGCTTATGTCAAGACCTAGCCCCGTGCCGCCACCCCTGCCTGCCAGGGCTCCACCCGCCCTCCACGCTCATCCACGATAGTGGGGAGCTCCAGGGCTCACGGGAAGGCATGGGACCAAGCAAAGCCACTCAGAGCTCTGACACAGGACGCTGGCAGAGAGAGGGCCTCTTACTGCCATGTGAGCTGAAGGCTGTGAGCTCCTCTTTCCCGTATTTGGAGAACCAGCCTGAATGTGAAACCTACACACAACGGAATGAGAGGCGGAGAAGACAAGACCCCGAGCCCTGACATCTGTGGCGAGTTCTGAGTGGGTTCTGCCACGCTGCCGCCTGCTGGCGCCGGTGCCCAAGCCCCCGGGGAAAGCAGAGCACCGGTCAGGGCGCCCGCTCACCACTCCCGGATCTGAGTTGAGCCGAAAAACACAGCCCGAGAGAGGTCATTGGGAAGTGAGCCAGGGACCAGCGTGCGGATGTGGGAGCGCAGAGGAGCCAGGACAGGGCTGTGCTAGGAAACTGGCGCCCACAGCGGGCAGCGGGGCTCGATGCCCTAGGTCCTCAGACGGTGCCTCAGCACTGCTTCCTCTCTGTCCCTGGAGTGGCGCTTCACTCACCAGCTCTCACCCCTCTGGCCAAGGCGAGGCTGTGGGGGTGGTGCCTATGCGGCTGCTACGGAGGCCTGACCCCCGCAGTGGAAGTGAAGAGGTACATGGTGTCACCGTGTGGCTGTTCTCAGGTTACACCTGGGCCACAGCGATGCCGGAGCAAGAGGTGGATGGACAGCGTGTGAGGCGGGACAGATACACTCAGGATTACACGCCGAAGAGCCAAATAAGCAGCGACTACCTTCGGGGCGGGCCACCACCCTGCCGATCAGCCAGGCCTCCTCCTGGTGCTGCCGAATGTCCCTCAGCACCTGCTCCGCCAGGTCCTCTGACACCACGAGGGCAGCCCCGACCCCGCAGTTAAAGGTCCTGGCCATCTCCTCATCCGAGAGGTGTCCTTCCTGCTGCAGCCACGAGAAGATGGTGGGGACCCTCCAGGTCCGGGCATCTGGAAACAGGGAGAGGGTCCGATTACCCACCGTCGCTCTCAGAAAGGATGAAGGTGCGCACACTGCCCGGGGCCCACAACAGCCCTGCTGCTCTAGCTGCCAAGAAGGCCACCATTCTATCAACAGTCAAAAGTCAACAGCAACATAAAGGAACGTAATGTTTTATGGACACTCATTAAAAGTGCTGTTATTATGACAGGTTAGCATTGACAACACAGTAAATGGCAGGATAAACAGATTACACCCAACTATGGTATTTTAGCAAAACGTTTACAAAGTGTTAGTTTGATTCCTGGAGGAAACCCCAGAGACTGAAGCAGGGACCGAGTTTCCTTTGTATTGGGACAGACATTTGCATAATTCACAAGACAACGGCTTTTAGGAATATGGCTATACCAACGCTCAAGTTCCTGGGGTGGCGACCATTATGTTCTTTTTAGCCAGTGGGTGCTAGCGCCTGCCTGTGGAGGCAGCCAATACAGCCGTTTAAGAACTGGCCAGGAAGGGAGTATTTACACCACAGGAATTGGCAGAGGCACCAAAGAGCCAGCCTCTGCGCTTTATTCATCAGCACGCCACCGCTTTTAATGATTTCAAGAGGATGAGTACTTCTTTAAGGTTTTGCTTATTCTCCCTGGGAAACATCTCTGTCCCAGAGTGTCTTAAACCACCAGTTTAACCCACGGGCCTTGCACTCTGCGCTGCTGCTGAAGGGGTCCCGTGCAGCCCCCGCCCAGCTCCTCCCTTCCGCCTCCTGGAGGTACAATCCCATCCGACCGCTCTGCTCGCTTACCCTGCCTGTTTCCTCGCTTTCACAACCACCGATTTCTGACTTTCGGACTCTCCTCGCTTCACATCTGCTCCGACAGGAGGGCTAGCTCAGCACATCTTCTCACCGGCACCCACAGCTGCTCCACCCATCACCCACCCCTCCACCTGCTCAGCCCAACCCCATCAACCCAATCACTTAATGTTTTCTGTTCTTGTTCCAAGGCTACGCATGCTCTTTCTCTGGGAGGAAAATTACACAACCAGCTTCAACTTCTCCTTCCGTCCTGCTTGCCGTCCCAGTCCTGTTTCTGACCTTGACGGCTTTAGTGTGAACTTCTCGCCTCAAGCCGCCAGTCCAGGCCTGCGCAGGCACTAAGCCCATCTTCCCTCACCAGGAAAAGGCATCCGTTTCTACCCCTCAACCCTGTGTATACAGCTGACCCTGACAGCTTGACCACGTGCTCTGCCTGTCTCTTTCCCCGATATAAACAGGGGACAACCCTGTCCTTCACTTTGCTATGAGCAGAAGTCATTTCCCCTCGCCTTTAACCAGTAAGTTTCTGAGTCAGTGCTCTCTATCTACTGTCTTTGTACCTCTGCCCCCATCAAGCTGCCTTTTTAAAAAAATATATATTTTATTGATTTCTTACAGAGAGGAAGGGAAAGGGATAGAGAGTTAGAAACATCGATGAGAGAGAAACATCGATCAGCTGCCTCCTGCACATCTCCTACTGGGGATGTGCCCCCAACCCAGGTACATGCCCTTGACCGGAATCGAACCTGGGACCCTTGAGTCCGCAGGCCGACGCTCTATCCACTGAGCCACACCGGTCAGGACACCATCAAGCTGCTTTCTGACCCACCTGGGATATGCGGGTCTATCCTGGCCCTCACCCTAGAGCTACGCGGCACTTTACCGGCCGACCAGGGTCATGCTCCAGTTCCTGCTGGGGCTGCTACTATTACAGGGCTCACTCCCCCGATGGTTCTTGCAGTAGCCCTACCTCTGCCAAGATCCGGCACTGAGGAGCAACCTCTGGCCCCTCCACTCTTGTGGCGTTAGCGGTAACTACCTGCATACGAGGACCCAACTTACCTTCAATCTGATCTCAACTTCTGATCACAGACTCCGTGCAATAAGCACACTGAAGAGTTGAAACACGGATTCCAATTCCTGCTCCAAATCTACTCTTCCTCCTGCGTTTTGGATGTTGCCATCCACTCACCTGCTTGACTAGAAACTTGGGATTTGCTTTCCCTTCTAAGCACAAATGACTCTCAGCCCTGCCTCCTCCCGCACGCCTTGGTCTGGCTTCACCCCTGCAGACGACTAGCCAGGGCTGCCGCTGCCCTCCCTGCACGTCCAGGGTCTGACACGACAGAGCTTGAGACTACCTACCCCCGGAGGGCCTTATAGCCCTTCATCTGCTGTAAGACAGGTACATGAGAGGATTTCATGATTTACAAACATGGCAAACAAGGCAGAAGAGGTAAAAAGGGGCAGTCCTGTTCTTCCCCCAGACGCCCCAGTGGTAAGAATTTTCCACGTGTGATCACACGTGCACTAACCAGCCACAGCGCCCCCAGTGTACCTTTTCTCCTAACAGCGCTCACCTAACTCCACCCCGCACCTCGGAGGGAGGACCCGCGGGATGTTCTCCAGCAGCCCTCCGCCGGTGATGTGGGCAAAGGCCTTGACACGGCCTGAACGCAAGACAGGTAACAGGGACTGGCTGTAGATTCTGGTCGGAGTCAGGAGTAAGTCCCCTGGATATTGGAAAGAAAAGACAAAAACTTAGCCAGTGAATAGAAAACCAAAGCATAAAAAAAACAACAAAATGGCCTGGCCGGTGTGGCTTAGTGCTCGGATGTCAACCTATGAACCAGGAGGTCACAGTTCAATTCCCAGTCAGGCCACATGCCCAGGTTGTGGGTTCGATCCCCAGTGTGGGGCGTGCAGGAGGCAGGTGATCAATGCTTCTCTCTCATCTCTGATGTTTCTCTCTCTCTCTCTCTCTCTCTCTCTCTCTCTTCCTCTCCTTTCCTCTCTGAAATCAGTAAAAATATCTTTAAAAAACCCTAAAACAACGAAATGAAAATGGAAGCAGAGAATGCTCGTGACTGTGCAGGCACAGCAGTTCTATAACAACGTCCGGACAAGACCACAGGACAGTGCCACCGATTCCAGCTCAGAAGTGAGAGGCTGCCCTGCTAACGGTGCTGCTATCTCCACGCAGGAGTTCACAATGAAGTGCACTCACCCAAGGTCTGGTCGCCGCAGCCGGGGGGTGCCGGGGAGGAGTACTGAAGGGAAGATTTCGCCACAATCTTCCTCACAAGGCTGAACCCGTTGCTGTGGAGACCCGATGACGCTATTCCAATAACCACGTCCCCTTCGGCGATGCTTTCCAGGCGAGGGAGTTGCTGGTCCCGCTCCACGGCGCCCACGGCGAACCCGGCCAGGTCGTACTCCCCAGGGGAATACATGTCCGGCATTTCTGCTGTTTCCCCTCCTGGCGGGAAGATCAGACAAGAACAAGGGAACCCTAACGTTCATGCACCTATCTGGGACGCAGTGGCCCCGGCTACAATTAAACACCTGGCGGTAATCCTGAGCATTCCTTAACTGTACTCTGGGCTGCCCAACAGAACCTTTAACCAAGCAGGATGTGAGAGGAAATCGCGCTAATTTCCAAAAAGGGTGAGGTGGCCTCCAAACATCACTTGCACGAGACGATGCTCAGTGAATAAAACATCGCGTCCTACAGTTTGGTTTCGGCAACGCTTTCCCTGTAGTTGATCTTTACAACCACTCTACCTATGTTATAGATCAGTGGTGGCCTGAGAGGTCCGAAAGGTTGACAACCGCTGATCTAGATGACGGTACAGGCTGAGACAGCGATGAATCAGCCCGCCCAACGCCAACCGCCCCAGCCTGAAAAGCACCCCCAGGTCACTTCAGGAGAACATGGTGCAAAGACGGGGTCTAGGCACTCAGACCCCCAATAAGAGGCTGTCCTAAAAAACGGCTGCAAAGGCAACTCTGGCTTCTGGAACGGACCTGTCCACAGAGTGGTGATACCGAGGTAGCTTTGTGCCTTGGTGAACCTGGATTCATTTTGCACAACTCTCATACACATGTAAGTAATCCTATATAACAAATGCATAACATGTAAATCGACTGAACAGCAGAACAACTGGTGGGAGGGGGGCGGGGCCGGTGAGCAGGTGGTGCCAGGCCAGCAGGCAGAGGGAAGGGCTGGCGATTGGGGGCAGCGGTGACTAGTGGCGGCAGAGGGGCGACTGGGGGGCAGGGCTGGCTGCTCACAGGCTGGTGCTATCCCGATTGGCCCGCCCGGTCACCTCCTGCAGAGGGAGGCCAGTTGGTGCGGGGAGCGGACTAAGCCATCAGTCGGACATGCCCTGAGGGCTCCCAGACTGCGAGAGGGCACAGGCTGGGCTGAGGGACCGCCCCCCCCCCCCCCCCCAGTGCATGAATTTTCATGCACCGGGCCTCTAGTCTATATATATAAAAGGCTAATATGCTAAGTGTCCGACTGACTGACCAGTTGCTATGACACACACTGACCACCAGGGGGCAGACACTCAACACAGAAGCTGCCAAGATGCGCATTGGCCATTTACAGAGACATGGCACCTTGGGCCCGGCGCCCAGAGAGCAACACTCAGCTTCCCCCAAGTGGGACACAGGCCCCGCCACCACCCTGGAGCGACACCCCACGATATCACAGCCAATGCTGCCGAGAATGCAGCCCACAGCCCAAACCAGCCCAGCTCAGCCCAGCCCAGCCCAGCCCAGAAACAGTGGCTGTGGGCAACGGGTAATGATGTCAGGTAGCAACGCCCAGCTTCCTCTCCCTAGTGACTAGCCTCCTTGGAGTTTCTTCAGCCCAGGAAGATGACTTGCTTTCTACCCAGGTGCAAACATTTTACAGTTTAACCAAATGTTTGTGAAGCGTTTTCCCGTGCCTCATCTCATTTGATCCTCACAGAAGTCCTGGAGTAGGTAGATAGGAGACTCGATGGAATCCTATTTTCTTTTCATTAGCCGGAAAATGGAGATTTAGAGAGATTAGAAACTTGACTTGACTGAAAATAAGAAATGGTGGACCTTGAAAATGACTTCAGGTTTTCTCACTGTGCAGAATATAGTCAAACACTGCTGCAGTTAAATATTTTACTCTTTGTTCTCCCTGCGTAATCTACAATAATAATCTGTTTCATACTGGTATTTACTGCTGTGTTGCTGACAATTACCTGAAAGAGAAGTTGGGGTGCTTCACTGGGCTGGAAGAAGTTTAGCTAAATCAGAAAGCCGGTCTAATTAAGCAAGTTTATTCTATACCTATAAAAGGCTAAGTTGACTAGTGCAAGCTCTCGCTGGTGACAACTGCATGTGTGTTTCGACCTGTCCTTGTCGATTGTGAATTTGGTTGACACTTCTATTATAGAGAAAGGGCGAATAGCAATATTAAAATATTTCTTCTAATTAATTTCTTTTCAATGTGCACGAATCTGTGCACCGGGCCACTAGTGTTTCTATAAACCTTGGGTACTTTTTATTTTGTTTTTCTCCTGTGGGAAAAGTTAAGATTTAGCATGCCCAGAACCCACCTGCCTGTGCTGCAGGGCCAGTCCAGAGGGAATGACCCACCCCGTCTGTCCGAGAGGCCACCGAGAAAGATGGGATGCAAAGGTGCCAAAGACCAGGGAGACAGGTGAGGCCTGGCCGGCACAGGAATATGAGCCCAGGAACCACCTGGGGAGGCTTCGGGACACCAGGGCTACGCTCTCTCCGGCAGGGTGGTTTCTACTTTTTTGGCCTCATCCTGTGATATGTGGTCTTCTCTCGTTCGCTGTATTGGTACTGATCCCACGTATACATGGGGCTAAAACACAGCGGAGGACACGTAACGAAAGGGGGCTCATACCGAGGAGGGCACACCCAGCTTTCCTGCACGCTTCGGCGATGCCAGCAACAACCGCTGCAGCTGTGCCAACGTCAAGTTTCCCACAGGAAAAATAGTCGAGGAAGAAGAGGGGCTCCGCGCCTTGTGCCAGGATATCGTTCACACACATGGCAACCAAGTCTTGGCCAATGGTACCATGTTGGCTGCACTGCTGGGCGATCTACGGAACAGCAGAAACATCCATGGGACATGAAGCTCCAGATTATAACTTGTCAATTCAGCAGCAAAGGCACAAATACTCTCACCTTCTGGCCAGCTGCTCTGAGCAATAAAGACAAAGAACACTAAATTCTGATGTTACTTGGTCCAAAGTACCCCCTTTGGTCCCCTAAAATAACCCTTCCCTCCAGATAGAGCCTCAACATTGGGTTATGAAACACGTCGATATTTTAGTCCTATTATATGGTTACTGGGTGGCTGCTCTTAGTGCTTGTATGTCAAAAGGGGAAAAGTACGTAAATTCTCTGTTCCCCTCGAGGCCTTTATTCACAAAGGTGTCCAATTACCTTCAGTTTCGTGCCAACGCCATCTGTTCCACTGACCAGGAGAGGGTCTTTGAAACCCGCTGCTTTCAAATCAAAAAGACCCGCAAAACCTCCAAGATCCACATCACAGCCTGTTGGGGAGGAAAGCCATTTAGTCAATGCATTTCTATAGATCAGGTGAATGCGAGAATACAGAACACTTCTCCATGCCTGTCCAGAGAGTGCAAGAGTATCATGTGCTGAAAGCCCAATCGAGAAGTAATTAAATATTAAAGGGACAGACATATCTCATTGAGTTTAACATCATAAATAAGAAATGGGTTTTCTTTTTTTGTTGTTAATCCTCACTGGAGAATATTTTTCCACTGATTTTTCAGAAAGATTGGAAGGGAGGGGGCGAGTCAGAGAAAGAAACATCGATGTGAGAGAGACACATCGACTGGTTGCCTCCTGCACATACCCTGACCAGGGCCGGGGATCGAACCTGGGACTCTTCAGTCGGCAGGCCGACGCTCCACCCACTGAGCTGAACTGACTAGGGCAGTAACAGAGAAAAGAAAGCAGAAAACCATGGGTCTGCCTGGCTTCCAGGGCAACACTCACAGAACCGGGCATCGATTTTGAACATTATCCCTTGAAAACTACAAAGCCCCAAACACTCCAGAGCGTTTGTCCAAGCTAATGAACTAGTCAAGGCCCGGACCGGACTCACCTGGTCTGGAGGTGGCTTTGGCGAAAGGCTTAATTTTCCTGACCAGCAGATTTCCAGCTGCAATGTCTACCCCAGAGTCCTTGTACGTCAGGCCCCTAAAGAATTAAAAAAACAAAACCTAGGCCATGACCTAAAAGTCAGGGGAAATGATCGGAAGCGTCAACTGTGAACGGCCCCAGGGGAGGACTGCTCTAACTTATTTCCTCCATCAGCTCCTCGCACAGGGGTAGATGCCGACATTGCACCACAGCCTCTCTGTTCAGTGTTGGTGTGGGAAGGAAAGGAGAGTCAAAACGAAGGCCAAAAAGTAACATTAGCATTCTAAGAACCAGACAAAGCAAGCCCTCAATGAAACAGCTCTCACTCCAATGAGTAATTAATAATTATTAATTACTTAATAATGTAAGTTTCCTGATGGCTGAAGACAGTTGAGAAACATGAGAAAACTATGAAGACAGCACGAGATCATGGTATTCAGGGCACCTCCTTCTGTATCAGGCACATGTGGTGGGGCGGTACATGTGGAAACCAAGCGTGACTCGCACTTGGGTTCAGTAGTTGTGCCTTACAAAAACGAGTGCGAGGGCCTTGTGGGATGCAGGGACACGTGAAGAAATAGGTGAGGCTTTGAAAAAGGTGCAACGGGAAGAATGTATTTGGTTCCACTGGTTTAAAAAACCTTCATCTTCAGATTGCAGTCCCTGCCCAGCCACTGTGGTTCAGTGGTTGAGCGTCAACCCATGAACCAGGCCTTGTTTCGATTCCTGGTCAGGGCACATGCCTGGGCTGTGGGCTCGAACTAGCTCTTCCTCTCCTTTTCTCTCTCTGAAATCAATAAAAACATATTTTTAAAAAGTCCATTAAAAAAAAAAAAAAGAATTGCAGTCCCTTGAAATAGGTCATTCCAATGAATCTACTCATTTTAAAACAAAAAATGAATTATCATGGTATTTTAATGTTATTTATTTTTAAAAAGCTAGTATTTAAACTATAAAAAAAACTTGCCTACAAGTAGCAGTATAGTTTGAATTAAATTTTTAAAAATTTATTTTGTCCTAGAACTTATTTATTTCTCATAGTTGAACTCAAAAAGAATAGTAACTCTGATATTCAGTTAAGAAAGCAAAACACCCACACTTGTGATGAAAAGTTTATTGATTTTCACAAAGGAATAGTTGTACATGTCAATAAATGAATCAATAAAGGTAAAAATCCATTTCAGTGATAAATGTAAATGCAGTGACAAAGAAGACTGCCCAAGTGTATAGTTTCACCAAATTGACCCATAAAAATGGATGACGAATAGTTTCATGTTGAATTCCTTGACAAAACCAGGAATTATGATATAAGCAGTCACATTTAAATATATGATAACTCAAGGGATAAAAATCTTTTCGCTAGCTTTCCTGATGAGTAACAAATGACTGTATATATTTAAAGTGGACAATGTGGCCGAAACCGGTTTGGCTCAGTGGATAGAGCGTCGGCCTGCGGACTGAAGGGTCCCGGGTTCGATTCCGGTCAAGGGCATGTACCTGGGTTGCGGGCACATCCCCAGTGGGAGATGTGCAGGAGGCAGCTGGTAGATGTTTCTCTCTCATTGATGTTTCTAACTCTCTATCTCTCTTCTTTCCTCTCTGTAAAAAATCAATAAAATATATTAAAAAAAAAATAAATAAAGTGGACAATGTGAAAAAATCCTTAACATCACTGTTATTTTACTGAACTTTTCAGAGGGAACTACCAGGACATTTTTTCCATTTCATTTGACTAGTGTCATAAATGGTTTTGATTCAAACTAAATGCAAATCCACATCTGATCAGTCCCATGGGGAGAAAAGAGCAGGGACGACTGAGCACAGGGTTAGTGGGACCGTCTCCAGCTCTGCCTGCCCGTGTGAGCTGCCGTCCCCGCGGCAGGACATTTACCTGGGCTGCTGGAGGAACGCGATGGCGCGGCTGCCAATGTCCTTCCTGTAGACGGCGCCCTCAAACTGGATGGCAGCCAGTCCTTGCTTGGCCCCTTCGAGGGCTGCGACGAGAGTGTCCCGGATGGCGGTCACCGTGAGGACTCGCCCTCCGCTGGTCACCACTTTGCCGTCTTTCAGGGCTGTGCCTGCCTGGAACACCTCCAGCCCTAAAGCCTGGGCCTCGGCGACCCCTGTAGGACAGCACATTCGGTTCAGTAGCTGCAGTGAAAACATTCTACAGTGGCGAGCTCGCCTGTCATTTCACAGCTTTCTTTAAAGTAGAATCTTTATTTCACTTTAATGAATCCTCACAAGAATCCTACCAGGAAGGCATTAATGCAACGTAACAGTAAACAGACACGTTTCCCAAGAACAGCCTCTTCTTGATCACATCTCTTACTTAAAAGTAAAGGAACTTCTCTTATCACAGCTACCCAGGGAAAGGTGCTCGCTTGCTTGCTTTTTAAAATGACCAACAGGATCACTGCAAGGAAAACACCTCCTGACGGCGTCGGAACCTGCCAGCCAGGAGACTCGAGTGCAGTGCACATGGGGGCCCGTTATGGTCATTCCGTGACCAGACGTGTGACACTGACCTCATCGGGGCAGTCACACTACCGTTCTCCTCACCCTCTGAGTCCCATTATCTCCTGGCGCGTGGCCAGGCCCATCTGTCTTTCCTGCCCAGAGGGGAAGTGGATGCAGTCTTTAAACACAGTAATTCTGGATATTTGAACACCCACATCCAACAAGCAACATGCTTATGAGAAGAGCCCCTAAAAGGCTTCTGACGGCCCACACCCTTAAGAACAAAGAAAATAAAAACAACAGAGCAGAGCCGCACTGCACGGGAGGGAGCCTGCTTTGGCGTCACCAGCCTCCGCCCTCCAGCGCTCACCTGCTACCTCCACACCCTTGGCGTAGTCTCCGGGATAGCCCTGACTTGCCATGACGACAGTGATGGCCGCCCGGTTTTCAAGCCAAACAGGCGGAGCTGCGCAGAGCAGGCCGTCCAGGGTGGACTGAATCACCTCATAGAGATCGCTTTTCAGGAGCGGGAGGATCACCTGGGAAACATGGTCCGCACGGCAATGGGGAGGAGTTTAGTCTCAGACACGCTGCTCGCTGGCTTCTCGCAAACCCGCACACCCAGCTGACCCTCGAACGCGGGGTGAGGGGCCCCACCCCCCCTCAAAAGTCCGCATACAGTTTATGACTCCTCAAACCCTAACTACAGTCGTCCCTTGCTATCCACAGGAAAAATCTGTGGATGCTCAAGTCCCTTAGAGGAGACGGCGAAGATCAACGCACACAGCCAGGCTTCCACATCCGCGGACCCGCAACCACGCACTGAAGGTGCTGTTTGGACCTGAGGTTGGTTGAATTTACACATTCAAAACCCAGGTACAGGGAGGGCTGACTGTGTATTGATTTTTAAAATCTGCATATAAGTGGATTCACACAGTTCAAACCCGTGTTGTTTTGTGTCTGTATTTCTCAGAGGTCATTATCTCAGGCTCATAAATCCTGGGATTAAAACAACTCACATCTTGTAGAAAGCGATGCTTGGTATTATCTAAAATGATTACTCACCTGGCACTCCGGGTCCCCGAAACGGCAGTTAAACTCCAGAACCTTCGGGCCATCCCTGGTGAGCATCACACCCGCATAGAGAACACCTGCATTCCAAGGGAAAGCTGTAATGAGGCCTCCTGTGCCTGACACTGAGAATGGAACCTTCTAACACTCGAAGGCGCAGAAGAGCCGTAATAGCCGTTCCGACAGGGCCAACGGGAGGTGTGAAGGAGGAACGGGAGCCCTGAGCGCGCCCACAGCGCACAGCGCGCACCTGTGTACGGCGTGCCCTCCTGCTGCATGCCGTCCACTGTCCGCTGAAGGATGGCCTTTTTAATCTTCAGCAGCAAATCCTTAGAGACCTGGGGGACAAGCAAGCATGCCGATGTGACTGATATTTAAAAAGGCATCTTGTGATCCATACCACATGGGACAATGAAAGGGGACAAAGAAAATGATCACTTTAAATCCACAACCCTTTAAAATCCTCCCCCGGGCCCTATCAAATCGGTACCTAGCTTTATTCTTATGAAATAGGAAAGCTGTCCTCTGAGAGTTAAACATTACCACGAACAGCAGAGCACCGCTCAGAGCCCTTTGAGAAGACCAGCCATCCCCACTGACCCTCCGCAGAGCCAAGATGTACCTGGGGGGCTGGGCAGTAGGCCCCCATCCCGCCTGTGTTGGGGCCGCGATCTCCCTCCAGCAGCCGCTTGTGGTCCTGCGCGGGGGGCATGGGAGCCACGGTCCTCCCATCGGTGAAGCACAGACACTGCTCAGGAGACACAACAGTCCACTCACCTTACACCCAGGAAGTGCAAAGTCCACTAACAAGGGGAGCGTGAACCCTAACTTTTCTTAGAGAAAGTTTTCTTTTTTCAAAGTAAAATGAGTTAAAATACAAATAACCCTAACTCAAGAATCAGGTTAGGTAAAAAATCAAGGTCCTCCTAAAGTAAAATATTTCAACCTTTCAACATCTGATACGAGTCCAAGTCCCTTACTGAGAACGGGATGAGTGAGAGGGTAAATTCTTTCCTCACTCGCATCCCAAACACTAAACACATATGCGTTCCTTTGTTCCTGCCGGGTTTATGCTTTCAGATGAAACACCCGAATAAACCAAGTGTTTTGGGGCCCAGCGGTCAGATAACCTAGCTCCCGATCCTCCCTAAGGGTCCAGAGGGTGAACATACTTACAGAAACCTCTTCTCCTTCAAGAAGTTCCTCAATGACAATCGTTTCTCCAGCTGCTCCAAAAGCTTTATCCTTATTGTAGATTAAAAAGTACAGAAGTAAGTTGTAAGCTCTTAATATTTACTTAATTGGCTGTTATTTCCTACCATTTGTACCACGGACCAATGCACTGGCATTGTCATTTCCCTTTCCCTTTCTGAAAGCCTCAAAGGAATCTAGGAAGGTTTCCCGCAGGGAGTGGCTGTAGGGTCAAGCCTCGGACTGACCTGTGGCAGAGCCAACAAGTCCCGGCTTGGAGGGCAGAGCCCGCCGAGCACAATTAAGCTTGACCTTATAGTCCTCCCTTGTTCCTAGGTAGCTAATGGGCTGTGGGTCGTGACCCACAGGTTGAGAACCGCTGCTCTACAGGCTGAGGATCGCCCAGCTCTCAGTAGCAGACAACAAGGGGCGCTAGGACAGAGCCCAGGTTCCGCCATCAGTGCACAGCGGCTGGACTCTTTCAGAGGCGGATCAGACACAAAATCTTATGAAAAACAACCTACCTGCGTGCTTGCTGGAAACATCGTCTTTACCGAGAGAAAAGTTTTATAAAATTAAGAGTAGAAAATTGTAAGCTTTACCCGGTGTGGCTCAATGATAAATGCCTCCAGGAGTCCCCTACCTGCATGATCTCCTGCACGGCTCTGCAGGCCTCTTCTCTGCTCTCTGCCACGATCACCCCCTTCCCGGCGGCCAGGCCGCTGGCCTTCACGACCAGAGCAGGGAAGTCTGCACTGTGGAGACAGGTTAACCCTCAGCACCACACACCCTTACAACTCAAACATGTAAGCTGCTCTGGGATTTCGTAATGATATGCTCCAGCAACAGAGGAAAGCAGAAGTTACTGATCATCCTGACACCATTCTGTACTTCCTAGTTTCCTTATGTAGTCCTTTCTGGTTGTGATCACATGGCACAGAATTCCCCTCCCCTGCTCCCTCCACTTATTGTGAGATCATATTGATGCAAATCGGGTATGGAATCATCTTTCAGAGACAAAGCAGTGAGCCATACACTCATTTGAGTAGAAGATGTGGCTGTGCATGAACTATGTGAACATGGATACATGGACATTCCTCCAAGGGCACATGAGAAACTTGCTGGTAGTTTCTTCTGTTGAGGGAGCTGGAGATCTGAAAGGACACTAAGTTACCGAGTCCTTATGAACCCAAGGCACCCGGCTCCTGGGAAATAACACTCAGTGTCTAAGAGACTCTGTAGGATGTGGAATGAACAGAGAACAAAACTAACTCAACTACTAGTAACTGGAAAACATACCAGGTCACAGGGAGAGGTGTCACAAAAAAAGGGCAAAGTCAGGCGCCTGCCCACACTCAGACAAGGGTGTCTGATTTTATGCCTGAGAGTAGAGTAGTGGTGGCACAAGGCCACCAACTGATGCTTCGTCACTCTGGTTAATTATTTATTAAAAAATCCCACCCTTTATTTCTTAAGTTGTCACTGTATACGTCAAGCATGCGGCCCGCTGGCCACGAGTTTGACATGCTCAGTGTACATCAACTTGGCTGTGAAAAGAGCGCATGACTGTAAAACCAAGTACCTCTCTTTCCCCAGGGACTACTCAGTGATACATAATAAACTCACCTTTCTGCAAGGTCGCAGGATCTACTACACATGCAGAGAATTCCATGTTTTTCTGATGTTGGAGAAAGGCAACCAAAATAGAGTGAGCCCCCTGCCCCCGCCCTATTATCTCACAACCAACGGGCGATGTAAGTGACCCCAACCTGTGACTGTCATAGGCAACGAGCGCCCTCCCCCCCAGCCCCTACCTCAGGATGAAGCTGCGGGCCTCCTCGGGCTCGGTGAAGGCTCTCCACCGGGCGGTGGGGATGCCATGTCGGTCCATGAACTCTTTGGCAAACCTTTTGCTGGACTCTAGCTGAGCCGCCTGTGCTGTGGGGCCAAAGCACCGCACGCCGGCTGCCGCCAGGTCCCCGACGATCCCTATGAGGGAAAGGGCACCTCCACTGAGCCAGGCCCTCCGGGGCCTCTCCACCCTCAAGAAGAACTGGGGTCACATGAAAGCCCATGGAGGCGAGGCCCATGACTGTTGGCAACACTTTCATGTTGTCTACAGAACAGGAACACAAATGCTACAGATGTGACTCAAATCCAGCAGAAGTTTTCATATTCAAATATATGGATTGCTAGATAGGAACATATAAAAACATGTTTCCCGTGGCTGCAAATTCCATTTCTCATTCATCACATTTCTGCTGCTTGAGGAAAAATCAACCTAAAACCCATAAATTTCAGGAGGGTGGAACGCCTTTTCCCAATGTTATATCACATTAGAAATCCTCATCTCTAAAGCGAGCTGGATTCAATGTTCTCTGAGCTCCTTTGGCACGGACACCCAGCGACAATATACAAAAACACACTTTACCAGCAGCCAGAGGTGCCTCTGGTCCAACAACTACAAATTCAATGTTCTCCTCTTTGCAGAACTGAGCGAGGGCACTGTGATCGCCGATGGAGATGGCTGCGCACAGAGGAGAGAAACAGACATCCTGTAAGTGACTGCCATCTGAAGACCAAGTGCTGGCCGCGGTCATGCCTGTTCACTTGGTGCAGACGCTTCCTCACGGGACAGCTGGAACCAACAAGCTTAGTTCTCTGCTGTCGCTGCAGCCAGTTAGAGATGAAAGACCAGGAAGCGCCCCAAGTACCTTCTCAACTATGCTGTTTGTGTCACGTGTTGACTGCAGTCAACAAACACGTATCATAGGGTACACTCAGAAACTGGTCTTGGAATTTCACTCCTTCAAGATGAACTGAGGACCACTATGTACTGGGTGCTGCCCTAGTGACCGGGTGAAGATGTGAACACAACAGGGTCCTTACATGTAGGATGCTTATTCCGCTGTGGGAATGTTGGGTAATAAATATTTAAGGAGAATAAAACCCCAGTTGGGAACCAAGTAGGCATAGTTGATATGAGGTGAACTGGGAAGCTATTCTGGTTGTCAGGGAGGGTGTCCTCGTGAAGAGATGCTTAAACTAAGAACTGACTGATTTAAGACTGGGTTCATGTCTACCTGTAAGACAGGTCAGCTTGCTTTGCTGATGGAGTGCTAAGTAACGGGCAGACGGACAACCATGCACTCAGCAAGGGCGGCTTCCCTAGATTGCTCCTGCTCCCCGGCATCTGGACCACCACCCCTGTGAGCTGGTGTCCAGTTAGTCCACACAGTGCGACCCGTGTGATGAGCAGGGACGAGGGTGGAGGACCACGCACGCTGGGGTAGCAGTGGCAAACACCCTGGGCTGAGCGCAGCCAACGACCTCAGCAGAGCAGAAGGCGCAAGAGGAAGGGGCGCACCTAACCTGCCTTTGCAAGTGGCAGCAGCCTCATGGCGGCTTAGGTGTGACCTGCCTTGCATGACATCAACTGCTTCTGAAGGAAAACGTGCCAGTTCTCGAGCAAGCAGACACGAGATCTCACCCCGACCTAAGATCCCAGGGAAGCAGGCATTTTATCATTTATTGTTTCATCTTATTTTTGGTCCTGTGCATGCAACCACCTTCTCCCAGCCTGTGGCTGGTTGGGTCACGGTCGTCTCTCCGTACATGCCGTGTGCCACCGAGAGTACCAGGCTTGGTGCACACAGTGTAAAACAAGACAGGTGAGCTCCTTGCCCTCGTGTGGCTTATGTTCAAAGGCCTAGGTTCTAGGGAGGAAGTGAAGACAGCAGACAGACAACAGGAAAGTAAAAATAAATACAATAGCTCACAACTGAAAATAAAATGGGGTGAACATGCTGTAATTGGGAACTGGAGGAAAGGCCTCTTTGAGAGGTAACATGTAAGCTGAGACCTGGACAGAGGAGCCAGTCATGTGAGGGGTGGGAACGAATACAAGACCAAGGCAGCTCTGCTTGGGAAACTGGCAGGACTGCATGGATGGAGCAGCGAACGGACGCAAAAGATAGAAAAGATCAGGCTGGGAAGGCAGGCAGAGGCCAGATCACAAAGGGCTTTGTAAGGAACATCAGGGAGGTTGGTTTTATTCTAAGCCCTATGGCAGTGATGGTGAACCTATGACACGCGAACTCATTTTTTTGGTTGATTTTTCTTTGTTAAATGGCATTTAAATATATAAAATAAATACCAAAAATATGTCTTTGTTTTACTATAGTTGCAAATATCAAAAAATTTCTATATGTGACACGGCACCAGAGTTAAGTTAGGGTTTTTCAAAATGCTGACACACTGAGCTCAAAAGGTTCGCCATCACTGCCCTAGGGGAAGCCACTGAAGAGTTTAATGTAACCTAAGAAGTGGTCATTTTTTACTGGTTGAAGACATAAAGCTTGAGATCTATTATGGAGCGAGAATTGCCAGAACTTACATTTAATAGCATTGCTCAACTTTTTTAATAAATTGATTTCAGAGAAGAAGGGAGAGGTAGAGAGAGACAGAAACATCAATGATGAGAATCATTGATTGGCTGCCTCCTGCACGCCCCACTCTGGCGATCAAGCTAGCAACCCAGGCACGTGCCCTGACCAGGAATCAAACTGTGACCTCCTGGTTCATAGGTCAATAGGTCAACTACTGAGCCAAGCCGGTGGGAGTGGGTGGGGGGCATCGCTCAACTTTTCATGTCCAAAAATACACATTAAAATGCCTTTAACCTATCTTAGGCACTTGTGACTTTATTGAATGTGCTTTATAAAGTTTAAAATAATTTCAGATAAGGAAATGCTACACTCCAAACAACAGAATACCTTAAATCTGCAATAGATGGCAAGTATTCAAATCACCCCACAGGTTTTAAGGTTAAGGAAAGCATTCAAATCTGAATAGCAACTGACCTTACAAAGCACAGATGCAGCTGACAGTTTACCATTTATAATTATTAATTACACTCCCCACTTGAAAACATGATTACCAGTGTTTGAAATCTTCCCAGAGGCGGCAGTGCCTGCATTTCCGGGGGCGACCAACACCTGTTTGACGTGAGGAGATTGCGCCAGTTTCCAGGCCAGCGTGTGCTCTCTGCCCCCACTGCCAACGACAAGCACTCGGGCGGCCATGCTGGGTGCAGCAGGACTCCAGCAGGAAAATGCAGCTGCAGGAAGACCACAGTGACACGTCAGAATGCACACGCCTTAGGAATCACAATGCCTAATTACGATGTATACCCCGACTCGCTTGTGGAACATTAGGATTCGTAACTTGACCAATACGGCTGTACTCCTAAGATATTAGGGAGGATTTTAAAAACGAGGCAGACTGGCTAGAGAGCCAAGTTAAGGAGTGAAATGACAAGCTTACTCCTTATTTGATT
Source organism: Myotis yumanensis (assembly GCF_028538775.1). Classification (NCBI taxonomy): domain Eukaryota; kingdom Metazoa; phylum Chordata; class Mammalia; order Chiroptera; family Vespertilionidae; genus Myotis; species Myotis yumanensis. The sequence goes on along the minus strand of NW_027223753.1, from coordinate 215,482,950 downwards.
AAAAAACAAAAAAACTCCGTGAACAGTAACCCTTCTGTAGGCTTCACTTGTAGAGCTAGAGCAATCACCCAGCCTCAGTTAGAAACGAACCCTGGTGTTTAGACCAGAATTTACAGTGACTGCTTTTAAATCTTGACAATAGACTCTGAGGGCCATAGTCTCTGCCACAATACTGAGTTCTGCCGCTGCAGCATGAAAGCAGCCCGCAGCCGTGCACGCGTAAGTAACTGTGGCTGCGTCCAGGGAACTTACAGAACAGGCAGTGGGCTCTAGGCCGTAGATGCCTATCTTTACTCTAAGCTGTGGGAGGCGATCAGAGGCTTGGAAAGAATAACCATGGCTGGCCTTCAGTAACTGTAGGCATAGACATGGCGATGTGAACTTTATACTTTTCACGTGCCGTAGAAACATGCTTCCTTTAATTTTTTTCACCCACTTGATGATGTAAAAACTATTATTTAGTGGCTGTACAAAAACAGGTGACAGGAAAGACTGGCACAGGGGCCAGAGTTTGCTGGCCCCTGACCTAAGCAGTGCAATATGTTAGAAAATTCGCAGAGATGGCAAAAATCAAATTTGAACACATCTCACATTAGTTCTGGCATTTGATTCTAAGCGCAACAGCTATCTCTCAACTGAAGTTAGCAGTGAGATCTTGAATAAGCTCTATTTGTACTTCAATTTCTTCACATCTTAAAAGATGGAAGAAAACATGCCTTACAAGGCTACGCAAGAATGAACTGAAATAACATTTATATAAACAATAAGCACGATTTCTGACATTCAGCAGCAATAAATGCTACCTTGTTATATTTTATTGCCTGCTTTTATCTAAATTAATACTTTAGGGATAGAAATAAATTTTAACAGAAAAAAAGCCAAAAAACCAAATAATTTGTCACATGAATGTACTAATTTCCAGAGGCATTTAATTACATAGAAAGCAAACGGATAACAGGAAAAAGAAAACTGCCATTTTTAATTTCTTACATGATGCTAGGATTACACATTTAAGTAAAAATCTAAGCCTTGGGCGGTTTGCTCAGTGGTTAGAGTGTCCGCCTGCACACTGAAGGATCATGGGTTCGCTTCCCCCATGTAGCTCAGCTGCACCAATGGATGTGTCTCTATCACATTTCCAGTCTCTAAAAATCAATGGAAAAATACCCTCAGGTAAGGACTGAAAAAGAATCTAAGCCGATGATGCTGTATTCCAAATGCTTATCATGAATTAATCTTCATAAATTTATTTATGAATATCTGCTGTACAGATAAGAAAGTGAGGCATTAGCCCTGGCTGGTTTGGCTCAGTGGATAGAGCCCTCCACCTGTGGACCGAATGGTTCTGGGTCCGATTCCTGTCAAGGGCACAAACCTGGGGTGCAGGCTCAACCCCCAGTAGGAGGCAGCCAATCAATGATTCGCTCTCATCACTGATATTACTCTCTCTCTCTCTCTCTCTCTGAAATCAGTAAAAACGTATTTTTTTAAGAACTGAGGTATTAGGTAGGGTAAGTAACTTGCTGAAGGTCACAGGGTTAGAGGGGGTGGACCCAGGATTGCAACACAATTTCCCATCAGATACTGTAACAACTGAGATGGTAATCATTGAAAACCGGAGGAAGAAACAATTTCTGGATTATCGTTTCCGAGAGGGGAAAGCTGTTGCAGTTTAACGGGAATCACAGATTGGCCACGTGGATGGAAACCTCTGAAATGCACATGGCTTTACATTTAGTTTGAATAAGAGAAGAGCCCACACCGGGCGTGGGCAGGAGGCCGCAGCCACAGCCTGGGCTTCGGTTTGGGATGAAACTGTCCCCTTCTAGCCCGACACCTTGAGGACTTGCCCTTCTGGGGCCTCGGTTACCTAAACGGATAACAACGAGACAAGAGCCAGGTGAGCCTGGGATGGACTCGGGAGGAACACAAAGTCGAGAGCAATTGCCAAAGCGCACCCATCGGCCAGAGCATACAATGGCTGCACAACAACAACAAAATGCAATTCAGGTTCATAACCTAAAGCGGCAGGAGAGTACAAGGCCTGCGCCTCGGAGAGGAAACGTGGTGGATCCGCTGCGAGCCTCCGCTCCAGAGAGAGAGAGCAGACGGCCACCCCCCACCCGCGGCATTTACGATTCAGATGCGGTTCCTGCAGCCGAACCCCTTCCCGTGAGTTTCATCCAGTTCCCGACACGAGACCCCACCCCCGGCAGGGATGTACTTTACTGATGGCGGAGAGGGCTCGCGCACCGACACGGGGCACCGACGCGGGGGACCGGGCGGTCTGCACGCCGCGCTCGCACGCGCCGGAAGTGGGCCGAGGGAGAGCCCGGCGCGCGCCGCCCGGGCCCCGCCCACCCGCGGGAGGCCTCGCCTCCCCATTGGCCCGCGCGCGCCGCGGTCCCTCCCGCGAGGAGTGGGGGCTCGAGGCCCGGGCGCTTTGGGGCGCGGCCCGAGGCGGGCGAGTAGCCGCCGGGCCGGCGCCTTTGCAATGTAACACGGCGGCGTGCGGGGCCGCCCGGCGTCTCTGCGCCTCCCCCGGAGCCTCAGCTCCGAGCGGGGAGCGCCCGAAACGCCAGCCGCGCGTAGCTAATGATCCGTGGCTCCCCAGTCAGAACGGCCTGGCTGCGGACCAGAATGCACCGGGCTTTGGACGCAGGTCGCTCACGACCTCCGCCTATTGCTTCACCAACTCCCCACCGACTATCGGGTTTCATGGAAGATTGGGGGGGGGTCGTGTTCTTCGCGTTGCCTCACAGTAGGGGCGGGCGCTGGGGGTGCTTTCCCGGATACGGGTCCCAGCTGCAAGCCCTTGGGAATGAACGTGGGGAGCCCTGTCGAACGCCACGCCGCCCCTCTCGGTTCCTTCCCTGATGCCGCTTAACCCCGGGCATTGAGCGGCTAGCGCCTCTTCGGCCCCCCAACACCGCTGCGGGTTGACAAAGTCGCCTCGAGAGGCTGCTCCTGTAATGGCGCCTGCGTCACTCACTAACATGGCGGACAGGGCCGTGCGCGGCGCAAACGTCAGCAGCTCTCCCCCGGCGGCTCAGAAACAGCGGAGGGGAGCCAGGCCGTGCGCTCTGATTGGTCATGAGGCGGAGCGTGCGGCGCCCAACGTTCCCACACAAGCCAATCAGAAGGGCGGCACACGGAATTGGCCGCTGCGCCCCCTCCCGAGGCATTCTGGGAGCCTGGAGGACTAGCGAGGAGGAGTTGAGAGAACGGAGCGGACGCCATGGCGACCAACATCGAGCAGATTTTTAGGTCTTTCGTGGTCAGTAAATTCCGGGAAATTCAACAAGAGCTTTCCAGGTAGGCGCTCTCCGGCCTCTTCTGCTCCCCAGGGACGGGCGGGGCCCCGCGTAGGGCACCTTTATCCACAGTCGCCGTCGTTCCTCGCCTCGGGCCCCGCTACGGCCCCGCCTGGGCCCGGGATCCATTTTCCGCCCTCCCCCCCCCCCCCCCCCCCCCCATCCGCTCCCTTCCCAGCGCGGAACTTCGCCCTTTCCACCGTCGGCCCGGCTCCCTCTGCTGGGACCGGGCACTGACGCTCGCCCCGCCGCTGGGTGATCGCCCCCGACCCTTCCGCGGCGGTGGGCCTGGTCGTGCGCCGAGACGGCCTAGTTCCTCTTCGGCTCCTCCTCCGCCTCGCGTCTCCCCTCCCCCCCCGCAGCCTCCGCCGATTTCGCCGGCCGGTGCCCGCGACCGGAAAGGGTCTCTGCCGCCGAGGCTTGAGTAAACTGAAATCCGCTTTGTCCTGCCAGCTTCCGACCATCTCGGGGTCGGGATCCTCTAATTAGATTATTTGGGCCCTAGTGCTCTTACCTTCCACCAGGCAGCGTTCTCCTCGACTAGGAATTCAAATTAAAACATCCCGATGACACAATATTCGAGGTAAGGGTGGAAGGGGACTCTGCATTACGAGCCATTTCTTAATTTAGCAAGTGGACGGTGGGCTTTGTGTGTAGGTAACACGTTTTTATTTGCTCCCCTTGTCCCCATGGACACATTTGAATAACTCGTTACTTTTGCCGTGGCTGGTGGACTTAAATCCTCCGTTCCACAAAATTTAAACTGGGAGAGATTGCCAAAGAAATAGTTGTTTGCTCAGAAAGGAAGCTAGCGTGGGTCATGTTGTCCACTGGCTGGTTGTCTTCGTGTTTTGGGGTTGTATAACGTATTTGTTGCGAGTTCAAACGTTTTTGCTAGTTGTATTTTACGAGTTGAGAGCGAGAGTAATACGTGAATTTGAAAATCAGCCGAAAACGCAGTTGTAAATTAAGTGCTCAAATTGACATGGGAGTTATTGGGGCAATGATATACATATATAGTATCGTTAGGACCATTATTTTTACAGGACATGTTTTTTTTTTTTTTTTTTTTAAGTGGGAAACGTATCCGTTCATTCAATTCGTTCCTTTTTAAAATTTTGTTATTACATGTTTGTGTTTTTAGGGAGATGAGAAAATATTTGAGATAAGGGGAGATGTATTTTTTGAAAACTTTAATAGTCATGCAAATAAGTAATTGCGTTTGCTTATTGTAATGTCTTCATGCCTTCAAGAAATCAGTTTTTATTAGAAAGTTCTTTGGGAAAATTTTTGGAAAAATTTTAAAACCTCTACATAATCATTGATGTGTTTTTTCCCCCCTGTGCATACAGAAGCACATACATGTTTTGTGAAATGTGATCATCTTGTTTAGTGTTGATTTTCACCTAAGAAATTGTGAACAAGTTTGCCTTTTATCACAGTCTCAGTAGTCTTTTGGGATATTTTTCATCGTTCCATAGAATTTTGTTGTATTGATGGATATTTAGGTTATTTGAAATTGTTATCTCAGGTATTTGCTGTAAGCATTCTAATAGCTTTAAGATGATTACTTTCTCACAGACTTTTTTTTTTTAGTTGTGCTTTTCTGATTTTTAAATCCGTTGCTTTTTTAGTAAGGTAATATGTATGTGTAAAGTGCTTAGGAAAAGTGCAAAATACAGAGCTCTTGAAGAAAGTCAAAAAAGAATGTTAGACAACCCAATTTATTGCTAGAGGAATATTAGCTTCTCAGGTAACATGTAATACATTATTGGTCTAAATTAGTTAAGATAAGCTATTAAAATAGGTTGTGGGTAAGAGTATGAGCTTTGGTTTTAAATACCTGCTTCACTTCTTGATAGCTGTGTGACCTTCAGCTAGGTTTCCTGTCTTCTCTGGGCCTCGTATTCCTCATTTATAAAATCAGAATTATAGTGCTGATTTTAGAGTTTTGTTAGGATTAAGTGAGTTTAAAAGTGTAGAACCTTGTTTATTATTATGGGATTCATTGTAGAAAACCAAATTTTCTGAATAACAATTAGTTAACTGCTGATTTATTTTTTTTGGAATTTCAGACTTTTATCAGGTAGTGGAGCATAATTTTGTTTTTGTTTGCTAAAATTTAGGTTCAGTTGAACGTGTTGGTGAAATTATTTTTCAAAAACAATTTTGCAAATCTACACAAAAATAGTAAAAATGACTGGATAAATGGCATGTCCTTTTGTCAAGATTCTTCTATGTAAAAACACTAAACAAACTCAATATGGAGAGCGGATTGGTGATTGTGAGAGGGGTTGGGTGAAAGGGGTCAGTTGTACGGTGATGAATGGTAATAACTAGAATTTTGGTGATGATCACTTTGTAGTGAATACAGATGTTAAGTTATAAGATTGTACACCTGAAACTTTTATATATATACAATAATTTTACCTCAACTAAAGGAAAAGATTCTTTTGGCCCTGTGAATTGAAAATATATTAAGCCATTGTTGGTATAAGTGAATTGTTACTTCTTTTATGTGAAATTTTTTGATCTCCAGAAATTGAATACTGGGATTTTTAAAGTATATTTTTTGTTGATAGTATTACAGACAATTACTAGGATTTTTTATGACTAGGTAAAAATTATGTATATTTTTTCTTTTAAATATGTTTTAAAAAATTGATTTCAGAGAGAGTTAGAAACATCAGTGATGAGAGAGAATTACTGATAGGCTGCCTCCTTCATCCTGCAAACCCCCTGCTGGGGATCTAGTCTGCAACCTCGGCATGTGCACTGGAACGCACAGGTTGAGGCTCAACCACTGGCTGGGCTAATATATTTTCCTTTTAAAACTTTTGGGCATTTTATTAACTGACCAGAGCCTATATGTTACCCTTTTTACTTGATGTTTCTGTGGTTAACTTTATGTTCCTTGATATTGTTGTTGATGATTGTGATTCATGGAGAGGTGTGGCTTTATGGTGGCTATAGCCTCTATTATAATGTTAAGTCATATATATTTGGGGGGATTTTTGATAGTGATTTTAATGACTTTTCTGTTACCTGTATTAAATATGCAGGTAACTAAGATCTAATTCAATTTGTATTTCTGGGAGTGTTTTATTATTTAAAAAGATAAGTTTAGAAACCTGTCTTAAAGATTTTTTTCTTCACTTTCATGATCCCAAAAACTTCAATTATGTGAAAATAAAAATGTACCAACTATAAGTAGGAAGTGTTAAAGAAGTACTACTGGTAGGAAATACCATCTGAAAGTAATACAAAAATTGTGAAATGTATTAATATAAGGTTATTTTAATAATTGAATTACAAATATTAATTTGTTACATGGTATGGTAAAAATATTAATGAATTTTGATAACTTTTCTTGTCAAGTGGAAGGAGTGAAGGCCAGCTCAATGGTGAAACAAATACACCTATTGAAGGAAACCAGGCAGGTGATGATGCAGCTGCCTCTGCCAGGAGCCTACCAAATGAAGAAATAGTTCAGAAGATAGAGGAAGTACTTTCTGGGGTCTTAGATACAGAGCTACGCTGTAAGCCAGGTAAGTTGGAGATAATCAGCTGTAAAAAACCTGAAGATTTTTTAATGGTTTAACAGTGTTATTTCTTGACTGCATGGAATTTAAAATGTTCAGTAGATCTAAAACTTCAGTATATTTAACTTTTAGTTTAATTGGTTTACTGAAAATGTTGTTTGGCTTTGAAATATGAGTAATGATGCATTGTTTGCTTTGGTGGTGGGATACGCTTTATCTTTATTTGGTTTAGTCTTATGCCTCAGTGCCAGGATTTTGAAAGCAGGTTTTCATCGAACAATTGTGTAGATGTCCATTTTGGAAGGTACAGGAGCCCGGACCACATTTGTAATGACTTTAAAACTTTGGGAGGTTTTATTTAAAAATCGTGTGTAGAGATTGCTTTGTTTTTGCATCTATCCCTCTTAAAAGTGCAGTGAATGCAAAGGAATCATTGCTTGGATTTTAGCATTTTTGGAATTGGTAAATAATTGATGTTTAGAAATGAAAACTTTAGACACGAAAGTTATGATCAACGACAAAAATTACAATAACTTCATTTAGTTTTAGAAAATGTGATATGATTTTTTCATTTTAATTTTTTTCTTAAAGTTTTTTGTTGGTTTTTACTTAGGAATAGGATATATTTTTTTTAAATATGCTTTTATTGATTTCAGAGAGGAAGGAATGGAGAGAGAGAAACATCAGTGATGAGAGAGAATCATTGAGAATCATTGACCGGCTGCCTCTTTCACGCCCCGCAACCCAGGCATATGCCCTTGACTGGAATCGAACCTGTGACCCTACAGTCCGCAGGCCGACGCTCTATCAATTGAGCCAAGCCGGCTAGGGCTCATTTTAAAATTTTTTAAATTAACATTTTTAATTTGGGTATAGGATATGGTTAAAAAGCAGAGACTTTAGCCATACTTAGATTCATGGGTCTAGTAACTTCTTCTTTTAATGTATTTTTATTGATTTCAGAGAGGAAAAGATAGAAACATCAATGATGAGAGAGAATCATTGATTGGGTGCCTCCTGCACACTCCATACTGGACATCAGGCCCAAAACCTGGGCATGTGCCCATGACCAGAATTGAACCTGAGACCCTTCAGTCCACAGGCCGATGCTCTATCCACTGAGCCAAACCAGCTAGGGCCTAGCACCTTTTTCTTGATTGAAGTATAACTTAGCTAACAATTTGCTGCATAATAGACAATTGATAGAAACTGATTGGTTTTGTTTTGGAATAGGTCTTGTTATATGTTGTTTTATTTTTTCCATAACCTTAATGGACTAGGTTTATAATCAGCTTTTTCTGGGATCACTAAGATTTATCTAATTTGATACTGGCATTAGAATAAATCCCATCTGGTTATAAAGTGGAATATAAACTACTTCTCTTCAGATGAATTGAAATATTCTTTCTTTAAAAAATATTTTTTGTTTCAGAGAAGAAAGGAGAGAGAGAGAGAAAGAGAGAGAAACATCAATGATTGGTTGCCTCCTGCGTGCCTCCCACTGGGGATCGAGCCCGCAACCAGGCATGTGCCCTGACTGGGAATTGAACTGTGACCTCTTGTTGATAGGTCGACGCTCAGCCACTGAGTCACGCTGGCTAGGCAAAATGTTCTAATTTTTTGTCAGTCCTCACCTGAGGATATTGAAATACTCTTAAGTTACATGTTAAGGGCTGTAAGAAGTTTGTTTCCAAAATGATTTTATTATGAGCATATTTTTTTGGAGAAACATTAAAATTGTTACCAATTTTAGAAGATTATTGTGGGAAAGGATATTATATTTATTAGGATGTAACATGGGTGTGATTAAGATAAAATTCAAGTTCCATATTGATACTTTCTATTTGTTACTCAGACTTACGTATATGAGAGCAATCACTGGCCTTCACTGAGGGCTTGCACCAGGCATTGTTCTATGTACTTTGTATGTTTTAACTCACCTCATCCTTCACTCTAGGTGACAGTGTTAGTACTTTGGCCTAGTCCATTCATCCAGTTAGTGGTGGATTGATTTAGGATCTGAAAGCAATCAGCTTGTTACAGATCCAGTGCCATGTTGCTTTCTGTATAAATAGGGGTTATAAAATACAACAATTATTTAACTTTTTTTTTTAAACAGGAGAAAATAAAAATTTTAGTACAAACCCATGGGCAATTCACATAAGCATGAAAATTCCACGTGGGTGTTTTTTATAGAAATTCTAACAATTGATAATATGAAAGATTCGTCTATAAGTGTAATTTGCTACAATTTGAGAGCTGCAGAAAATAATTGTTTAAATGAATTTAGTTGAAACACATTTTAATGTAATTCTAAAGCTTTTGTTACAAACTACGAACTTAAAAAATTATTTTAATCCTTCCCCAATGATATGTTTTCATTGATTTTTTTTTTTTTTTAGAGAAGCTAAGTGGGGAGGGAGGGGGAGAGAGAAACATCTATTGGTTGTTTGCTTCCCATATGTGCCCCAACCGGGGATGGAACCCACAGCCTAAGTATGTGCCCTGACCAGGAATTGAATCCGCAATCTTTTGGTGTGCAGGACCATGCTCCAACCAACTGAGCCATCCAGCCAGGGCATAAGCTAATAACTTACTTTTCACCCAATCTTTAGTTGTAGAAGTATTGGAAAAGTGTCACTTAAGATAATTGGCTTATGAAATATAGTTTATTTGGTATCTTTTTATTTAACAAGAAGTGTTATACTGTGGTGTCTTACCATGGAATGTAAATCTTGGCTTATATGATTTACCTAAACCAATGTTTGACAAATTAAAATTAATTTCTCAATTTCAGACTTGAAGGAGGCCTCCAGAAAAAGTAGATGTGTCTCTGTACAAACAGACCCTACTGATGAAGTTCCCACTAAAAAGTCAAAGAAGCATAAAAAGCACAAAAATAAAAAGAAGAAAAAGAAGAAAGAAAAGGAAAAAAAGTATAAAAGGCAGCCAGAAGAATCTGAATCAAAGGCAAAATCACATCATGAAGAGAACATGGATTTAGAATCAGATTCCTTTTTGAAGTTTGATTCTGAGCCTTCAGCAATGGCACTGGAGCATCCGGTAAGAGCGTTTGGGCTCTCTGAGACCATTGAAACTCCTGCAGTTGTGCTAGAACCTCCTGTAGTTTCAATGGAGGTGTCACAGCCCCACACCTTAGAAACTCTGAAGCCAGCTACAAAAACTGCAGAACTGTCACTTGCATCTACATCAGTAATCTCTGTGCAATCAGAACAGTCTGTGGCAGTAACGCTGGAACCACCCATGACAAAGATTCTGGATTCTTTTTCAACAGCACCGGTGTCTACTACAACAGTAGTGCTAAAGTCATCTGAGCCAGTTGTAACAATGTCAATGGACTATCAGATGAAGTCTTTGGAGTGCACCTCTCCAGAGCCATCAAAGACCATATTGGAGCCTCCAGTAGCAAAAGTGCTAGAGCCATCAGAAACCCTTATGGTGTCATCACAGACACCTATCGAGGCACACCCTGAGCCAAGCACATCAACAATGGATATTGCCGAGTCTTCTGAAACTGAAGACCTAAGATTGCCAGAGCAGCCTGTAGAAGTACCATCGGAGACTGCAGATTCATCCATGACAAGATCACAGGAGTTGCTGGAGCTACCCAAGCCCACAGCATTGGAGCTGCCGGAGTCGTCGGTGGCCTCAGCGATGCAGTTGCCGGGGCCACCTGCGACCTCCATGCCGGAGCTGCAGGGGCCCCCTGTGACTCCAGGGCTGGAGTTACCTGGGCCCTCTGCTACCCCGGTGCCAGAGTTGCCAGGGCCCCCTTCTACCCCAGTGCCTGAGTTGCTAGGGCCCCCTGCGACAGCGGTGTCTGAGTTGCCGGGGCCCTCAGTGATATCAGTGCCTCAGTTGTCGCAGGAATTGCCAGGGCTTCCAGCACCATCCATGGGGTTGGAGCCAACACAGGAGGTACCAGAGCCACCTGTGATGGCACAGGAGTTGCCAGGGCAGCCTGCGGTAACAGTAGCAATGGAGTTGACGGAGCAACCGGCGACGACGACAGAATTGGAGCAGCCTGTGGGGATGACAGCGATGGAACATCCTGGGCAGCCTGAGGTGACAACAGCAACAACGTTGCTGGGGCAGCCTGAGGCAGCGATGGTGCTGGAGTTGCCAGGGCAACCAGTGGCAACGACAGCGCTGGAGTTGCCAGGGCAGCCTTCGGTGACTGGGGTGCCAGAGTTGCCAGGGCTGCCTTCGGCAACTAGGGCACTGGAGTTGTCTGGGCAGCCTGTGGCAACTGGGGCACTGGAGTTGCCTGGGCAGCTCATGGCAACTGGGGCACTGGAGTTCGCGGGGCAGTCTGGGGCAGCTGGAGCACTAGAGCTTTTGGGGCAGCCTCTGGCAACAGGGGTTCTGGAGTTGCCAGGGCAGCCTGGGGCGCCAGAGTTGCCTGGGCAGCCTGCGGCAACTGTGGCGCTGGAGATCTCTGTTCAGTCTGTGGTGACAACGGAGCTGTCAACGATGACCGTGTCGCAGTCCCTGGAGGTGCCCTCGACGACAGCGCTGGAATCCTATAATACGGTAGCACAGGAGCTGCCTACTACATTAGTGGGGGAGACTTCTATAACAGTAGGAGTGGATCCCTTGATGGCCCAAGAATCCCATATGTTAGCTTCTAACACCATGGAGACCCATATGTTAGCGTCCAACACCATGGACTCCCAAATGCTAGCGTCCAACACCATGGACTCCCAGATGCTAGCATCTAACACCATGGACTCCCAGATGCTAGCGTCCAGCTCCATGGACTCCCAGATGCTAGCGTCCAGCTCCATGGACTCCCAGATGCTAGCGTCCAGCTCCATGGACTCCCAGATGCTAGCGTCCAGCTCCATGGACTCCCAGATGCTAGCGTCCAGCTCCATGGACTCCCAGATGTTAGCAACCAGCTCCATGGACTCCCAGATGCTAGCGTCCAGCTCCATGGACTCCCAGATGTTAGCAACCAGCTCCATGGACTCCCAGATGTTAGCAACTAGCTCTATGGACTCCCAGATGTTAGCAACCAGCACCATGGACTCCCAGATGTTAGCAACTAGCTCTATGGATTCTCAGATGTTAGCATCTGGCACTATGGACTCTCAAATGTTAGCTTCCGGCACCATGGATGCTCAGATGTTAGCGTCTGGTACCATGGATGCCCAGATGTTAGCATCTAGTACCCAAGATTCTTCTATGCTGGGTTCAAAATCTCCTGATCCCTACAGGTTAGCTCAGGATCCTTACAGGTTAGCTCAGGATCCCTATAGGTTAGGTCATGACCCTTATAGGCTAGGTCATGATGCCTATAGATTAGGGCAAGACCCTTATAGATTAGGCCATGATCCCTACAGACTAACTCCTGATCCCTATAGGATGTCACCTAGACCTTACAGGATAGCACCCAGGTCCTATAGGGCCGTTCCTAGACCATATAGGTTAGCACCCAGACCCCTGATGTTGGCATCTAGACGTTCTATGATGATGTCCTATGCTGCAGAACGTTCCATGATGTCATCTTATGAACGCTCTATGATGTCTTATGAGCGGTCTATGATGTCCCCTATGGCTGAGCGCTCCATGATGTCAGCCTATGAGCGCTCTATGATGTCAGCCTATGAGCGCTCTATGATGTCCCCTATGGCCGAGCGCTCCATGATGTCAGCTTATGAGCGTTCTATGATGTCAGCTTATGAGCGCTCTATGATGACTGACAGATCAATGATGGCTGACCGGTCTATGATGTCATCTTACTCTGCTGCCGACCGGTCTATGATGTCATCGTATTCTGCAGCTGACCGAACTATGATGTCATCTTATACTGCTGATCGTTCAATGATGTCTATGGCAGCTGATTCTTACACAGATTCTTATACTGATACATATACAGAGGCATATATGGTGCCACCCTTGCCTCCTGAAGAGCCTCCAACAATGCCACCATTGCCACCTGAAGAGCCACCAATGACACCACCATTGCCTCCTGAGGAGCCACCGGAGGGCACAGCATTACCCACTGAGCAGTCAGCATTAACAGCTGAAAATACTTGGCCTACTGAGATGCCACCATTACCTCCTGAAGAGTCTGTATCCCTGCCTGAACCTCCTGTGAGTCAAAGTGAGATTTCAGAGCCTTCGGTGGTGCCTGCTAATTATTCATTGTCAGCATCAGAGCCTTCAATGTTAGCGTCTGAGGCTGCCATGACTGTTCCAGAGCCACCACTGGAACCAGAGTCTGCAGTTACATCAGCACCTATAGAGTCTGCTGCAGAAGCAGAGGAGCATGAAGTTCCAGAGAGACCAGGAACTTATATGGTATCTGAAACTACCATGATGTCAGCTGAACCAACTATGTCAACATCAGAGCCTTCTATTATGTCAGAGACAGCAGAAACCTTTGATTCCATGAGAGCTCCAGGACATGTTGCCTCAGAGGTATCTGTGTCCCTCCTGGAGCCTGCAGTAACTATTCCAGAGCCATCACAGAGCGCTCTAGAGCTGTCAGCCATGGCCATCTCAGAGCTACCCTCCGTGGCTGCCCCAGAGCCCCCAGCCGAGGCTGCCCCAGAGCCCCCAGCTGAGGCTGTCCCAGAGCCCCCAGCCGAGGCTGTCCCAGAGCCCTCAGCTGAGGTCCCAGAGCCCCTGGCTGTGACTGTCCCTGGGCCACTGGCCATGGCTGTATTGGAGCCCTCACCTGAGGCTGTCCCAGAGCCCATGGCCTTGGTTGAGCCAGAACATGTTACCATTCCTGTGCCAGTTGTTTCTGCCCCGGAGCCTGCTGTACCTGTCCTGGAACCAGCAGTATCAGTTCAACCTAACATTATTTCAGAACCACCTGTTGTCCAAGAATCTACAGTGACAGTTGCAGAGCCTGCTGTCACTGTCTCAGAGCAGACTCAAATAACACCGACTGAGATGGCTTTAGAGTCTGCCTCTGTGATGCTGAAGTCTGGTGTTATAACAGGAATGAACTTAATATCTACTTACCAAGATCTTACTCCAGAGATTGGTATGCAGGAGGTCTCCATGCACTCAGATGAAGAGCCACATGATGAAGAGCACCTGAAGAATGGCTCTTATGAAAGTGAACATGGTATAAATAGAGACCTTGATATAAATAATCATTTAATTGCTAAAGACATGGAACATAGCACAATGTCCACTGCCAGCACTGGTGCTGTTGGTGAAATTGGTAAAGAGAAAATTTTGGCCATCAATGAGACTAAACAATGCACAGTATTGGATACCTGCCCTAGTGTTAGTGAAGCTGATGTAGGAGGAACTCTATCTTCTGCTGGTCCTCTTGCTGTCGAACCTGATACATTGGGAACTAGTAAGGGTATTGAATTTGCCACAGTATCTGCTCTCAGTTCAGTTAGTAAATATGATGTTGAAGTATCTTTAACTACTCAAGATACTGAACATGACATGGTAATTTCCACTAGCCCCAGTGGTGGTAGTGAGGCTGACATAGAGGGACCTTTGCCTGCTAAAGACATTCATCTTGACTTGCCATCTAATAACTTTATTAGCAATGATACAGAAGGACCATTACCTATAAAGGAGAGTGACCAGACATTAGCAGTTGCTCTCAGCCCTAAAGAAAGTAGTGAAGATAAAGAGGTACCACTCCCTGCTAAAGAGACAGTGTCTGAATCTGCATTTCCTGCCAATATTGAAGATATTAATGAAGCAGATTTAGTGAGACCATTACTTCCTAAGGACATGGAACGTCTTACAAGCCTCAGAGCTGGTATTGAAGGACCTTTACTTGCAAGTGAAGTTGAACGTGACAAATCTGCTGCCAGTCCAGTTGTAATGAGTATACCAGACAGAGCTTCAGAGTCATCTTCAGAGGAAAAAGATGATTATGAAATTTTTGTGAAAGTTAAGGACACTCATGAAAAAAGCAAGAAAAATAAGAACCGTGATAAAGGTGAGAAAGAAAAGAAAAGAGACTCTTCATTAAGATCTCGAAGTAAGCGGTCCAAGTCTTCAGAACACAAATCACGCAAACGTACCAGTGAATCTCGTTCTAGGGCAAGAAAGAGATCATCTAAGTCCAAGTCTCGTCGCTCTCAAACACGTTCAAGGTCACGTTCAAGACGCAGGAGGAGGAGCAGCAGGTCAAGATCAAAGTCTAGAGGAAGGCGATCTGTATCAAAAGAGAAGCGCAAAAGGTCTCCAAAGCACAGATCCAAGTCCAGGGAAAGAAAAAGAAAAAGATCAAGCTCCAGGGATAATCGGAAAACTGTGAGAGCTCGGAGTCGTACCCCAAGTCGGCGGAGTCGGAGTCACACTCCGAGTCGTCGAAGAAGATCTAGATCTGTGGGGAGAAGGAGCTTTAGCATTTCCCCGAGCCGACGGAGCCGCACCCCAAGCCGAAGGAGCCGCACCCCAAGCCGAAGGAGCCGCACCCCAAGCCGACGGAGCCGAACCCCAAGCCGACGGAGCCGAACCCCTAGCCGACGGAGCCGAACCCCTAGCCGACGGAGCCGCACTCCTAGCCGACGGAGAAGATCAAGGTCGGTGGTAAGAAGACGAAGCTTCAGTATCTCACCAGTCAGGTTAAGGCGGTCACGGACACCCTTGCGAAGAAGGTTTAGCAGGTCTCCCCTCCGCCGTAAACGGTCCCGATCTTCAGAAAGAGGCCGATCGCCTAAACGCCTGACAGATCTGAGTAAGTTACTGAAAACTAATGGGAGGCCTGGCTTAAATCTGAGTTGTTCCTGCTCTTTGAGTCAAATGGAGTATTTTGGGTTATTGGTTTAGGATAAATATTTCTCTTTAAATTTTTTAATTAGCTAAGCTTGTGTTTAGGAAATGTAGGGATAAGTACTTGTGTAGTTTGAGTTCAAAGACCTACTTTGGAGCATGATAGAACCAAGGTGGTCCCATACTCGAATGGTTTTTTTGCTTGAACCCGTCTTCCATAACCAGAAAGGGGAAGTAGAAGTCCAGTTAAGTACAAGGCTAGTGTATGCTCAGATTGTTGTTGGATGTGTTTCAACATAAATCTTTACAATTAAGCCTAAGGTTACAGTGTTTCTTTTTAGATCAGTTACATGTCTTAAAATGGCAATATCAGACCCTAAAGTTTGTGTAGGTAATTCTAATGGTATAATGGATAGTGGAAATGCATAGGGAATTCTGTATGTGGGGAGTTACTTACCTGGGTAAAATAAAGTGACATTTATTAAAGTGATTTTAATCTTCCTTTAAAAAAAAGTGCTCTAGTGTCCCTGATTTTAAGAAGTGCACGTAGATGGTTAAAGCTTGTGGGATAATGCATGACTACCTACAGAAATAATGGATAATTATCCCAGTAGTTGGACATTTCCAAGTTAGTGTTGTCTAAAGAAAAAGACGCCTACCTGGTTTGGCTCAGTGGATAGAGCATCGGCCTATGGTCCTGGGTTTGATCCTGCTCTAGGGCACGTACCTTGGTTGTAGGCTTCTCCCCCACTCAGGCCCTGTTTGGGGCACGTGCAGATGGCAGCCGTTCGATGTGTTTCTCTCACATCAATGTTTCTGTCTTTCCCTCTCTCTTCCACTCTCTAAAAAATCAACAGAAAAATATCCTCGAATGAGGATTAGCAACAACATCAAAAAAGACCCTAACCGAACAATAAGGGAGAATGCATTCAGTTCAACAAAAAGTTTTGAGTTCTTTTTTTATTCAAAGTAGAGGAATAGTATTTAATTCCTGAAGTAATTACAAGTTAGTAGAGGAGACATGGATAAAATACATATATGTCTCTTTTGCCAAATAGTAAAACTGCCAAAAAGAGCAGCATGTTATGATTGCTGTAAGTACTGGTATAGGATAGGTAAGGCACTTTGGAAGCACAGTGGAAAAGAATGTTAAATTATGACTTAAGACTTGTTAGAAATAGTGGCACCTGAATTGGGATCACGTGGTTTATAAGTGGTTTAAAGTGTCAGATATTTGAAGGAAAGTACATTTTTAAAGATTTTTTTTTTAAGAGGGAGAGAAAGAGACATCAATGTGAGAACAAAACATTGATAGGCTGCCTCTTGCACACCCCTTACTGGGGATCAATCCTGAAACACCGTGCCCTGATCAGGAATTGAACCAGCATCCTTTTGGTGCACGGAATGACAGTCAACTGAGCCACACTGGTGGGGCTAGAAGGAAAGTAATTTTAAGGGCATGATAATTTTGGAAAACAAAGTAGGTTTTGGCAGGCATGTGGCAAGGTGATTGTAGTTACATAATCTAGTATTTTCTATAGTATTTGACTGCGAACCTAAAAGTGGACCTAATTATTATTTTAAAAACTTTTTTATTGATTTCAGAGGAAGAGAGAGAAACATCGGTGATGAGAGAGATCATTGATTGGCTGCCTCCTGCACGTCTACCAGGGTTCGAGCTGGCAACCTGAGCATTTGCCCTGACCTGGAATCGAACTGTGATCTCCTGGTTCATTGGCTGATGCTCAACCACTGGGTCACATCGGCCGGGCTGGCCTTAATTTAAATAGGCATTCTCTTAAAAACTTTTGAGTCAAAGAGTGATTTGATTACCATTGTAAGTTAGAGCAGAAAGTTGATGTATTCAATTTTGTTAGCATATAAAACTTACGATAATACAAAATACAACCTTTGGGAAAACTGCTTCTTGTATTTTTCCTCTTACAGATAAGGCTCAATTACTTGAAATAGCCAAAGCTAATGCAGCTGCCATGTGTGCTAAGGCTGGTGTTCCTTTACCGCCAAACCTAAAGCCTGCACCTCCACCTACCATAGAAGAGAAAGTTGCTAAAAAGTCAGGAGGAGCTACTATAGAAGAACTAACGGAGGTAAGCTAGACAGAATTTGTTTTAATTCTTAAATGGATTATTCCAGTGATGTTGACTCTGGAGCGTGCCAAAACCCGAATTGTGGGCTGAACTGATAATGGCTGGCACCGAGTGGCCAAAACCCGAAATACAGGTGTGGCAGCGGCAGAAGCTCTGTTTAGCAGGCCATTATCCGGGATGGCTAAGCTCCGCTAGCTAAAAGTTACTTCCCATTACTTTTGCTTTCCAGTTTTAGAAGCCAAACTGACTGAGGAGTGGGACGGTTCGTTTGAATGGAGGAGGTGTTGAGTGAGCAACACGCAGAAGCTCGCCTACAGTTTCGTTTCCATTCACGACGTGTTCACTGATCGCCACGAGTGTACTGCATATACGCAAAGACACAGACAATCTTCAGAAATGATCTTTTGCCACCGGAGCTTGGAAATTAATGAGAATAGCTGGCCATTGCCTGAAAGGAACTTCTTTCGCATCATCATTTCGGGTTTTGGCTGTTTGGTACCAGCCATTGGTGATAATGGCCGGCCATTATCAGTTCTTCCTTGCGGTTCGGGTTTTGGCAGTAACATATATATATTTTAAACACACTTATTTTTGTTCTTAAGAATTTGATCTTTTCAAATGAGGCTTGTTTTTGGCTTTGTTTTATTAATATTATTTTGTTGGTTTTCGGGGAGGGGGGAGGATGCTGAAATATTGCTGCTAGGATCCAGAAATACCACACTGTTTCATATATTGAAACTTGCTATCGGCTAGCCTTATGCCAGCCTGCCACTGTCAATATATTCTGTTCCCCTTGGTTACAAGCGTAGTATACTCTGTTTTTGGCTAAATGAGCTTTTTATCCTATTGTAATATTTTCAATTGATAATGGATGCGCCATTCTGCTTGTAAAGAGACAAGTCTACTCAAATTTACTCTGACCTTTTTATAAAGCCAGGTAATGGAGTCTGTTCCTTCGGACAGGAAGGAATTGACTTTGCTTTATGTGTCAGACCTCATCAATTACACCCTCTCCATCATGCCTTATTTTCCAATCTTGAGTTCTAGTCCTTTAGAGACTCAACCTACAAGACATTTATGGAGAGATGTTACTATCCAACCCAATTGCAATGTTTCACATCTTTCATTTTACCATACCTTTGGGGATCATAAAGTTTCTTAATCTGTTTCATCATTTAGATTTACTACAATATGAAGTACAACTTTTTTTTTTTTAATTTAAGGATCTAGTAAAGGCTTTTATTGTTTGCTTATCAAACCCAAGTTCCTTATCCAAAACTTATGAACAGTGTTTCCCTATGTTTTTATCCTCATCATTAGCCCTCTTGTCCCTCCTTATAAGTTTCTTCTCACTTTTTTTTTTGAACACCACCTGACTAGGATCACCTTCTTTTCCTTTCCCTGCCAGTCCTTGTTCTCAACTATGAAAATCTGGCTTAGAACTCTTCAAGGACTATCCTTTGATTATCAAATTCTGCCTGATTCTATTCTTTCCTAAGCCTTTGTTCTCTCGGCACTTATGTACTCAGTTTGTATTATATCAGTTTGCACTTGTTCCTTGTGTTGCTCTGTAAAAGCGCTCCTCAACTATTTCACGTGTATGTATTCTGTCTCTTAAACTAGATTGTAAGCTCCTTGGGAGCAGGGACCATGTCTTCTCCTTTTTTGTATACCCTGGACAGTGCCCAGTACAGTGCTCTGCACATAGTAGGTGCTCAATAAATGTTGTTGACTGACTGACCAGCTAGAGTGTGTTTAAATAATACTAATAAGCCAAGTTTCCTATCTATAGCCCATCATTAATCTTGTTTTAGTTTTGAAAGTTGATTTTATGTAGTTTTCATTAAGAAATTACATTTTGTATTTTACCTAAAGTGTAAGATTTATCTTGTTTGTTTTTACTTTTTAAGAAATGCAAACAGATTGCACAGAGTAAAGAAGATGATGATGTAATAGTGAATAAGCCTCATGTTTCGGATGAAGAGGAAGAAGAACCTCCTTTTTATCATCATCCCTTTAAACTCAGTGAACCCAAACCCATATTTTTCAACCTGAATGTGAGTATTAGTGTTTATGAATTGATTAAAACAGCACAACTTATGGAACTTTTAAATATTTAAGTAAGACTCAAATGGAATTTAGCTTAATTTTTGAATTAAATACTGAGAAGTAAAGAACAAAAACAAAGTCATTCTGAGACTGTTGGAAAATAATTGAGAAACTTTATTTTTTTAGATTGCTGCAGCAAAGCCCACGCCTCCAAAAAGCCAGGTCACGTTAACAAAAGAGTTTCCTGTGTCATCCGGATCTCAGCACCGAAAAAAAGAAGCAGACAGCGTTTACGGAGAGTGGGTTCCTGTGGATAAAAATGGTGAAGAGAACAAAGATGATGATAATGTTTTCAGCAGCAATCTGCCCTCTGAGGTAAGTAAGAGGAATATTATGTATTTTTCTTTTTTTATACCTGAATCTGCCATTTTATTGTTATTTTATATCTGATTTGGATTCTGTTTCACTCTTCTTAGGGCCGGGGTAAACGGCAGGGCCGGGTTAAACGACAGATGAAACAACCCGCAGCTTCTCATTTGACAGTAACTCGATGCAATTCACTTTGTGGAACCAAGCCACAAAGTGAAAAGCATCGAATTGCAGAGAACAGTGTTGTCACATCCCTCCCCAACATTGGGCCCTCCTTGCACTTGTGGGAAGGTAGCCCAAGGTACAACTACTTAGCGTCCCGTTTTGCTTCAAGGCTTTATAGCTCTAGATTTTGGTGGTAGCAAATGTACTGGCTGGAGGGGTTGAGCGGACAGAGGCAGATCCTCAGGTTCAACACAAGAAGTGGATTGAAAAAGGTCATTGTAGGCTGATGTGAGCATCTTGAATACATAGCCTATTGCCCTTAAATAATGGTTTCTTACTGTTCTCTGGGTGGTTTGTCAGATAGCCTTTAATTTTAATCATTTCCCTTCCCCGTGCTACCTTGGCCCTTTGGAATTCTTGTGTTTAACCTAATGCTCAGCCTTGGTGTACTCCATTTCCCTTCTCCTTTCTCTTTTTGCTACTAATGAAAGTTGGAGAAGTGGAATTCACACCTTGAAAATTTCACAAGGCTATAGTTGTATCTTGTCATGATGCAGTAATAACACCAAGTGTCAAAACAACCCCATTAAAATGCCACCTGATTAAATGTGCTGCTAAATATAGTGCACATGAAAACAGCAAGACTGTATATATATGTAAATATATATATATGTATCTTTGTATGTATCTCTGTATCTGTACCTTTGCTGTATCTTTTAATAAACAGTTTACTTTTATTTAACTTGTTGTGCAAAATCACGCTTGGGGGATATGGGAGGGTGGAGACTTACTAGGGGCGGGTGGGAGTTTTAAAAATACCATAGACTAGTCATCACCTCCTGCCCTTTGTTTCCAAAGCCCAGACATTTGTCCAAGGACTGGATTAGGTGCTGATGCCCTTACAATGTGGGGCTTCTTCCCCACTCCCTGTTCTTGCAGTTCCGGGATATGCATGTTAGAGAGACCTGTACTTTTCACCTCAGGTTCTGTTTATCGCCCATATGGTCATCTTCCACTAAACACCTCCAGTATTATAGATCAATCAGAAAGTGAACAGAACCCAAATCAGAAACCTTTTTCCCCTGAGCTATTCACAGGTGACATTTTCACTGTGTGCGCGCGGGAGGTTTTGACCTGTAGCATTTTAAAGGAGAAAAGTTGTATACAGTGAAGCTGACTGGACATGAAAACTAGCCAGTACAACTTCAGCCATCAGTGATGGTCAGTTACATAGGGTTCAAAAATCACCAGTGAGGTTGGGGTAGCTGGTTTGGATAGTATTTTATTGAAACGACCTGAGTAGCTAGCTCAGTTGCTAATCCCCAAATCCAGCTACCAGCACATCTGAACAGGGAAAGGGGGAACTGATATTTGCAACTAACTTAAATTTTGTAGTAGTTGAATATAAATCATAAGAGGGCTAAACAGACTGAGAAATTATGATTGATTCATATGCTTTTAGTAATTTCTTGCAGATTACGCATTTAACGGAGTTGGAAAAAACTTTGCAGGGTGATGATGTGAGAAATATTTCCTGATAGAATGAAGCCCCATAAATACTACAAAATTCCAAGGGGTTTTTCTGCGGAGATAGTGACTATAACTATTCAAGTGCTGAGTGAATGCTGATGACCATTTCTTTTTGACAGAGTTTATATATACATCTACTCACATATTTCTATTAGAAGTTAAGTGCTCAGCAAGTTTGAGTCTTAACACTGATCGGGGGCAGGTGCCTTAGTCTTGGCATCTAAAATGGTTGTCAGAGTTTAATTGAAAGTTGAGAATACTTATTTCAAAGAAATTTTGGGGGGAAGGTGGGTATTCAGATTTTATAAAGTATAAAGAAGTGTTTTATTAAAACAGGAGGGAAAAAGCTTCTGTTCATAAAGCTACATAAATAGAGCCGATTTTTCCTTTGGGAGGATGTACACAACTTTTTGATATTAGAACTCTAAGCAAGTTTCTTAGAAGATTATTAGGCTCAAACAACATATAGGTAAACTTTAAGCAAAACAATCCCAAAGTTTTAGGAAAAGGGACAGGATCCTCCCACCTCCCAAACCCCCTCAGGTCTCTGTAGGAATAATATAAAACACCTAGAGGAAATGTTCATATAAAATGTTTAGTTCTAGTTATTTAGCTGTGTCTTAGAAATATACTGTTTTTAAGATTGATGTTCTATATACGAATGTTTGTGGAATGCTATCAGTCACATTTTATGAGAGCATTAGCGCTCTTGGTTCCCTGTCAGGGGTGTAAAGTCTTTTAAAGCCAATATTTTAACTGAAACGTATTTTTTCCTATTGCTCTTTTTCATTTCAATAAATGGATTTTGTGGTTCTTTAAATTGAGCATAAAACATTTAGGCAAAGATCACAGATTTGATCTTAGTTTTGCTATAATCCTTAATCCCTTCCATTGTCTTGCACTTGAGTGCTCTTTGACATAACTGGATAGACGTGGATGGATCAGCAAATCCATTTCTTATGGATTGTCTACTCATCAGATTGTGTGTGCTCTACTGCCAACCAGCATCATCGACAGTAAAGAATGACTACAGAATTTTGACCATATTTGTGTGAATCTGATTGATAAGCAATGAATAGAAAAAATGTTGGAAAACTAATACTTAAAAATTGGCCTCAGGGGCATTAATTCTTAGTAATAAAGCTAGCAAAGACTTACTGGGTAGAAGATTTAAATGTAATCTTTGACAGAACTTCCTTGGGTTTGCTATCAGGCACAAATATTTTAGCGGTCCAGAAGTTGCCCTCCCTTAAGGTCTAGTGATTACTTACATGTGAAGATATTTTTTTGTCTTAGGCTGTGTGCTTGGTTTTTATTACTGAAGAATATTTCCATATCCCAGTGGAGCTAAAAATTTCAGTGTTTAGAAGCTCTAGATTTATAAAGTTTTTAGTTTAAGTTCTTGAGGCAAGATGAAAATTTCCTTTGGAAATTGAACACATAGTTCCTAGTGTACTAGAATGTAAATATAGCCTTGTTATTCATTCTCCCCTTAGATGGGATTATCACTGAATTTCCTTAAGCCAATAGGTTATCTGTTTGTTTTCTGTTATAATTCATTTAGGTTAAATGTATAAGTTAAACCTAAGCATTGCACTAGATTATTTTATTTGATAAAAATACCCATAATTCACTTTTTAAAACTAATCAAACACATTTAACTGAAACAGTCTAGGTTTAATAGTGCGGCTTTTGTTTTTGTAGTTGTCATTTTCTTTTATAACTGAACTTTTGTATTTTTGCTAAATATTTTAAAATCATGTTTTATATATAGATGTTTTTTCTTACAGTTCCACTATAATTAAAATTTTTCTTTTATGCTGTCTTTGAGATACCTGCAATTACTTGTGTAGAATATAATTTTCACTTTATATCCTTTCATTGTCTTTTTAAGAAACACTTAGGATATTTGTTCTATCTATGTAAATAGTTAGATTAACAAAAGGGGGAAATAAATTGACTTAAAATTATTTTTGTTTGTTTAAGGGGTGGTGGTGGGAGGGAGGAGAGAGAGAAACATTGATGTGAGAGAGACACACATCGATTAGTTGCCTCCCAAATTGCCCCGACCAGTGGCAGGAATCAGACCTACAACCCAGGTATGTGCCCTTGACTGGAAATTGAACCTGAGACCTTTGTGCGCGGGCCTACGCTAACCACTGAGTCTGGCCAGGGCAACATTTAAAGATTTTTCAATGAGAAGATAAAGAACATACATTTATAACCTAAGGCCCTGAAATGCATCTTACATGGTGCTAATGATGTTACGTATTTTACTATTCCTAACGCCTTTTTTGAGGAGGGGTTCAGTGAAGAAGGAAACTGGGGTGGGGCTCTAGCAGGGCTGTCTCAGTACAGCTGTGAGGCAGCTCTGCCTGCCCTGGTCTGCTCCACTCCCTCGTGGTCTGCACTGCCCTGCTCTCCAGACCCTCCA
The DNA here is from genome assembly GCF_028538775.1 of Myotis yumanensis. Taxonomy (NCBI): domain Eukaryota; kingdom Metazoa; phylum Chordata; class Mammalia; order Chiroptera; family Vespertilionidae; genus Myotis; species Myotis yumanensis. The sequence goes on along the minus strand of NW_027223753.1, from coordinate 215,458,712 downwards.
GCCAGGGGAGCACAGGCCTCAGGGAAAGGGCACGTGTGCTCCCCTAGCACCTGGGTGGGTTATAGGAGGAGTGGTGATCTGTTGTGTCAATGAAGTAGGAAGGCAAAATCACCTGAATAGGTTTGTATTAATGCGAGAACTGGGATTATTCAAAACACTTATGTAGATTTCATATTTCAGAACAAGTCCTCGGGAAAAGGAAATTAAATATTTCCCTCATTATAATGCCTGGAATATTATTACAGAATTATAATTATGCTTTAGATAATTACACTTTATACATTAGGTTGAAAGTCTGTAGTGTATCTATTGAAACAGCTTGCTGATGACATCTTGATAAAGTATTCTATAGGATTTAAGTTTTTTCCTTGGTTTTTAGAAGGCCTTTTGGTATCATTTTGGTACCTTGCACACATTCCTGTTTCTGAGCAACAGTAAAAGCTGGTGAGAGCTCTAAAGCTTCACGGTACAGTATAGTTTACTGTATACTGTCTGGATATGTGTACTCCAGTACAGAAGTCATTAGCCACGGGGAAGTCAAGTTGCTTCATTGCACTGGCCACATTTTAAGTGCTCATTAGCAGTCACTAGGAAATTCCATTGGACGTTGCTCATGTAAAGGGTAGGTGTAATTTTATACTGATACAAAATGTTTGGCCTAGCCCATGAATATCAATGCTTTGGGGATTTTTTAATTGGCTTTTCATGCATTATTGTATATCCTGAGTTACCTTGAAAACTGGGAAATGTGCTTTTTGATACAAACTCTTAAGGTCCTTTAAGAGGTTAAGATAATCCTGATTCATTCTGAATATATTTCTTCACATTTAAAAAGATATGAAAATAATAGTCAAATTATTATTTAATAAAGTTTTGACATGATCTTAAAGCTAACTTGCTAAGCCTGTTGAAGAAGAAATGAAATTACATTACCTCAGGAAAAAACTGGTTGTAATTTTATCTTACGGAAATTTATATTAAGCATCCAAGGTTGCTATGTTCAAGTTCTTTTCAGAATGTGATGTGATTTTGACATGGAATATTACTGAGATTTGAAAGAAGTTTCATCCTGGGAATAAGTGATGAAGCATTAGGTTACCTGTTTCCACAATAAAGTCTTAAAAAGAAAACAGTGTGAAGATAGAATGTCTTCAGGAGGATGAATTCAGAGAGAGGTAGATTCACTTGCTTTCCAGTGGGGAAGGATTAATTTTATTCTAAAAAAGTTGGCGTTTTCAGAGCCATGTTAATTTTTTGTGTGTGGCTAATTTATAGTTGGAGATTGGGGGTCAGGGTGTGGGAATGGTTGATAGGTAGATTTTCCCCCACTATCTCCTGAGTTTAGGTTTTTAGAATGAAGCCCTATTACCAATGTATACCTAGACAGCTATGAGATCAAAAGTAATTCTGACAAGGGTAATGAACAATATTAAGGTATATTCTGTGGGCCTTTTAAAATTACATCAATAATCCTTAGAGTTTTAGGAAACATCTGAGGTAGGCCAAAGGAATATAAATTCCGACCAGAAAGTCCCAGCAGTCAGAATTCTAATAGAAATGAAAAGTGAGAATATAAAGTTTCTTAGCTTGTTAGTCTGACTTCTTATAGGCCCCCCAAATAATTCTAATTAGTGTGGATAATTTATTAAGTTGACTAAGAAATTAAGATATTCATTTATGAGATCTACAGTTTAGTAAATACAGAATGAATTCAGTTTAATTGTGCTTTCATTTTAAGATATGTATAAGAATCTATACGTTGTGTTAAGAAATAATATAGAGAACTAGGAATAATAGGGTGATTAAGGGACTCTGAAGTTAGGAAATGAAAGGTTAGTAATCCTTATGCATGAGGTAGAATTATTCTTAGTCATACACCCTTCTCTACTATATAGGTCTTATTTTGAAAGATGTCTTATACACAGTATACAATGAAATTACAGGTCGCCTTTACTTCGCTTTTTAAACAAATCCTTAGCTGTGAACTTGTTTTACTATCATACCCATGCAGTACTTACTAATTATTCTTTGTATATTAATATAGGGAAACCTTCCCATGACATACAGCATTTTCCAAAAATGAATTTTCTTGGGTGAAATAACTAGGAGGTATTAATGGGTTGGTTATGTTGTGTCAGAAGAAGAAAAGTATTAATAACTGGATAGTTGATACAGATCCACCTGCTCTCTTAATATTAGAACAAAAAACATGAGATACTCACTCACTTGATGGCTTTTTCCTTCTGTGGTTGAGCCTTCCACAAACCTGACAAATTGGGAATTTGCCCTAAGAATTTTCCTGGACATTATGAAAAACTTTTAAAAGTTAAATCATTGTCACCTGCTTAGCATAAAGTTTTTGCAAGTAGACTATGAACTTTGAAAAGGACTTAAGACTTTTCAAACATGTCTCATGTCTCAACTTTAAGTGTTTTAAATGTACCCCCTCCCCACCCGAAATATTTAACTGGTCATGAATGTACATAAAATGAAAAGAGGTCCATTTATTTACATAATGAGTATTTTGATAAAATTTAGTTCTTAAAACCAAACTGCAAAGCCGCCAGGTGAAGAGATCTGCACAGGAGTAGAGGAAAGGTGATTGACGCCATAGTGGTTTTCTGCTTCGTTATTCAAAAACCTTGTTTATTGCTTCTGAAGGTTATGCCGATAAGCAGTTTAAAATGAAAACTGCTAGTAATACAAAGTCGTTCAAAAAATTCTCAGTTTACTGCAAAAGACTTTTATTGGTGAAGGTCGGAGATTTTGAAGTTTTTCATGGAATTTTCTGATTGTAATTTGATACAGAAAACAAGCAGTCAGTCAGATTTGCTTCCTCTGACACTTTGTAACTTACCTGAAATACTCCTTGTCTGCTTCCCAAGGTTACTTTACCTTTTTGAGTCTTCTGTCTACTTTATAAAACTGTTAATAGGTATATAAGACTATGATTTTGTTTTTGACACATAGCAACTAAGTATATGAGCAGTTTTCTGAACTTAGGGGTTCTATCGTAATTTGAGATAATTATGTTTTCTTTCTTAGCCTGTGGACATCTCTACAGCAATGAGTGAGCGGGCACTTGCTCAGAAAAGACTCAGTGAGAATGCATTTGACCTTGAAGCCATGAGCATGTTAAATCGAGCTCAGGAACGGGTATGTAGCAGTTTAATGTGTAAATAAGACTTTTACTAACTAGATTGTTGTGACATAGGCAAAATCGGTAGCATGCTGTTGAAATGTAGGTTCTTATCTTGAAAATCCAAGGGAAAGATCATTTATTTTTTAAAATCTTCACTGGAGGAGTGAAGATATTTTTCCCATTGATTCTAGGGAGAGTGGAAGGGAGGGGGAAAGGTAAGGGGTAAGGAGAGAAAAGCAAAGACACATTGATTAGTTGTCTTTCACATGAGCCCCAAGGGGGTGGGGTGGGAATCGACCTGCAATCCAGTTATGTGCCCTTGACCTGGAATTGGACCTGAGACCTTCTGGTGCACAGGCTGATGCTCCAACCACTGAGCCACGGCCTACTTAGCTTATTTTAAACTAGAGGCCTGGTGCACGACATTCTGGGGGTGGGGGTGGGGCAGTCCCTCAGCCCTGCCTGTGAGGGATGTCCGCCTGCCTGCTTAGGCCCACTCCCCATGAAGCTGGCAGGCGGACATCCCCCAAGGGTTCCTTAGCACTGCCGCTTCTGGCTGAGCGGCACTCCCCTTGTGGGAGCACACTGACCACTAGGGGGCAGCTCCTGTTTTGAGCATCTGCCCCCTGGTGGTCATTGCGAATCATAGCAACCGGTCGTTCTGCTGTTCGGTCTTTTTGTGTATTGGCCTTTTATTATATAGGATGACCATGGCCTAATTAGCTTATTTTAAATGACAGTGATTTGGTTCCTGGTCCTTCATTCAGTAAATATTTATTGTGTACTATATGACAGGAACTGCTTCTTGAGCAAATAAAATAGAAAAAATTTCCTGCTGAGTTTATAATCTGGTTTATAAAAATAGCGCATTGGCCATATTAGGTCTGTGAGATGAAAGTAGTATTATGAGTTCCTGCTTTCCAGTGACGCAAACTGAGCTAAAGAGTGGTTAACTGATGTCCAAGGTCACAAAACTAGTAAGTGAAGAGGGTGGCATTCAACCCAGGCAGCCAGGGTCCAGAGTCACCTGATTTTAACAATGGACAGCTTTTCCTTCTACCTTTCTTTCTGTAAGTACTTGTTCATACAGATAGGAAATACATTGCTTGATAATCTTACTAATGGGATTCACTGAATGTTATTAAACTGCTTCTTTGAAATGTTTAAAAAAAATTTTTTTTTAGGAGAGAGTGGGATGGAGGGGAAGAGACACATGGATGGGTTGTCTCCCGCATGCACCCTGATCAGGGTGGGGATGGTGGGAGCAAGCCTGCAACTGAGGATGTGTCCTTGACCTGAAGAGAACCCGGGACCATTCAGTCCGAGGGCCGAACTGAGCAAACTGGCTAGAGCTGGGAAACAATTTTAAATATGTATAAAATCACTATATGGTCTTAAAAATTGAATATCTAAGCCGTAATACAGCATTTTCAGGAACGAACTAAAACCATTTCTTTTAGTGAATTAAATTGTTAATTCCAGTGGCATTTTAACCAGCTGAGTAATTTTAACTAGGTAATTGAGTCATCTTCTTTTCTTCAGATCGATGCCTGGGCTCAGCTGAACTCTATTCCTGGCCAGTTCACAGGAAGTACGGGAGTACAGGTCCTGACACAAGAACAGTTGGCCAATACTGGTGCCCAAGCCTGGATTAAAAAGGTAGACGACATAATGCACACAAGAAAGTGTTCCAGTAGAAAGCTAAATTTTTTTAGGAAGTGTTTAATTAAAAATGCATTAAGAGGCCAGTGACTCTAAAAAGAATCATGAGTAAATTTGCTGTGTGTGTACTCCAGGATGGACACCGAGGATGGACTGGATTCATGAGACATGGCCAATGTATAAATATGGCTGAGCCATGGGTTTATATCCTGAGGTTATTTTGATTCTTGCTGCCGCTGGTGGGGCGGGCGGTCTTTTTAAACTGTGTTTTGAATGCTCACAATCTGCCTCAGGTGCTGTTCTGAATATGCCACCGTTCCTGTGGACTGCTAATCTAATGATTTCAAAGCGGTGGTTCTCAAATGCTTTCTCATCCTGGGATACTTTATTACAGGTTTATTTTTGGTGGATCACTGCCCCCAAGAGCCCTCTACCACCCTCATTGCCATTCCTCTATTCCTCTGCCCTCGTTCCCTTCCTTAGTGCCTGCACCTCCTTAAGCTCCCGTAGTCCCCGGCCCCCTCCCTGCCCCCCCTCTTGTGATCCTCAGGCCCAGGTCCCCTGGTTGTCAGCTGTTGGTTACAGCAAGTGGTTGGGAGGCCCCAGGATTAGCACTGCATGTGGTGATTTGGCCGTGGGACTGGAAGGCTCGGGGAGGATGCCTGGAGCTTGGGGTGGGCATTGCTGAAGGGTGAGTGGGGTGGGGTGGGGATGGAGAATACTATCTGTGGACCACCACTTGGGCCCTGGTGGCCTTTGGTGGTCCACAGGCTCAATTTGAGTACCACTGACCTCAAGGAAAAAACAGGACATGAGACCTAAATTCAAGGGAGAGGACGGATGCCTCGTGCTGTGAAGATGGAGGTGCTCCTGGTTTGATTCCTGCAAGGAGACCTGTGAACCCCACCTACGGCTGCCTCATTGTTGGGGGAGTCTTAGGTGGTTACGAAGGGCTTTCTGGAGAAATGTGTGCTGGGGAAGGGTGTGGCTTGCTTGGATGTGGGCGGTGGTGGTTTATTTCAGGAGTACGGGCAGCGGGCAGCGTAGCGGCGCTGACACTGGGAGGCTGCGGGTCTAATGGCTAGGGAAGGTTTCTTTATCCTGCTGTACTCCTGACTCCTTTTGTGATCATGGGCAAGTAATTACGTGGAATTCAGTCTACAAGTGTCACATGAAGGAAGACAAGGTCTTATTCCTGCCCTCAGGGTGTGATATGACAGGTGCCTGTGGAGAATCGACATGAGTGCCAGTGAATGAGCTCATTTCTGAGGAAATGAGATTTTGGTTGTTTGGAACTTTTAATCTCATAACATTTTCAATTTTGATTGCATTATCTCTGGTGATCCTCTTATTAACAAATTAATATAAAACATAGTTTCACTTTGCCTGCCATTGGGGCGGGGGGGGTAAGCACTCTTAATATGTGTATATTGAGGACACAGATTCATTAAAAAGTTACCACTTAGGTAGTTTACTAGGGGGTTGGTATTGGGAAAAGATGACAATCTATTTAAGATTTAATTAATTTTGGACTAATTATATTACATTTCAAATGTGAAGTGATTTGTGTAGTATTTGAAAAAACGGCTTTCATTTCATTGGGAAGAATTACAAAAGTACGCCTATTTCTTTAACAGTTTAATTCTTTAAAACGACTCCATATTTCAGGAAGTGAGACTTGAAACTTACATGAATGTTTTAGTCACATAATAGTCGTGTATATTACTAGTTAGAAACTTTTGAATATGATTCCATTGTAAAATTTAGTCTAATATTTGTGTATAATGGAAGTGCTGATCTATAATGCTTCTAAACATACTTCTAAACATCGTGTTAATTTATAAAAAGTGAATCTTTTATAGATTCAATTGGTTCCCTGAATTTTAACAAAATTTCCAGTTTTGTAGGCAATTGACAGATTTTTAAATAAATATTGTGTCAATTTAAATCATTTTGATAAATTATCATGCCTTAAAACTGTGTTCATTGACCAAATTTTTAAATAACTGAAGAAAGCAATGCTTTCAGGAAAACTATTTGTATGTTAAAGAATATTTGCTACTAACATCAAGAAAGGAATGTTTTATTTCATAAAAATGAGGTAGAACATGCGAAAAAGTTATTAGGCAACAGAAAAATTTAACACTTATCTACTGCAGACTGTCTACTTGTGTTCAGGAAATGTTTCCAAATGCTCATTTGGCTTTTCTTGCCTTGCTACAGCTCAGCGCCCTCTTTGTTAAAAGCCGCTCGGAATGCCTGCATTTCCCTTACACTTTTGTATTTTGTTGCAGTAAATCAGTATATTCTTAGTAGATACAGGAGAGTTTTATTTATTTTTAAGTAAACATTTAAGAGTTGTTATTAAAACAACCTTTATTTTTTGAGATGGTATCATTTGGACATGACCTGATGAATACTGTTTACTACTGTAGTCTCATTAATCAGCTTTTTTGTTAACTATATACACCCTGGGGTAAAGAAACATGAATATATCAGAATGGAAACAGAATGGAAAACCTGGGTGATTTGGGTATTTGTATGTCCTCTGCACAGTTGCCCTTTTTTGTAGGAGTGTTTCCTGGAAAAGAGGGGCCGATGAACCTGAAAGTAAGTAAAAGCCATTCTAGGTGTGTAGCAACAAGGCAGTTGATATCCAAGCATCAGCTAACTTTTCTCTCAATACATCAACACTGCATGGCCTGCACCAAATAAGGAACTGAACCAGGGGTATGTTTTTACCTCCACAGCCGCCTCCTTCCATCAGAGCACCTTGTTGAACTTAATGTCTGTCACACAAATCATTGGCATGCTTTCTCCCCAGCATGTAATTAAAAAGCTGGGGGAAAAGAATATACAGTTTAAATACTGTCAGAAAACAAGATTTAACAAATTTGGTATTAACTTGTCAATACAGGAATGTGATTAATGAATACTATTTCTAGATTTACCAAAAATTTTGGCCCCCTTTATTGATAAGTTAATGACATCTATATATTTGCTGGAGAATGTAAATTTAAAATTTAATAACAAGGAGAAATAAAAAATGATTTGGAGATATCACATAAAAAAAAAGACCAACAGTAGAATTTAGTAGTTTGTTGTATGTACATGGACGCCTCGGAGGCATCCCGTATTTCTGAACGTGTGACGATCATTGACTTGGTCATGCTAATGTCTATACTTGTGCATCTTACGACATTAAGTGGTTTGCTGCTTTGATGGAAATTATGGTTCAGTGGGTTGGATACAAGAGAGATGACTGTTCACAGAATAACCTGTGAACTTTCACCCCTCTGTATGGAAACTTGTTTCAGGGCCAAATCCTTGTAGCTGTCTTCTTGCCCCGGTCAGTGCCAGCCCTACTATTCACAACACTGCTGCTACCGAGGCCTAGGTATGTAAACGTTTAAGGAGTTTTTTAAAAGTCTTTTAACATCAAGCTAGGTTTTAAAGGAATTCAAATTCAGTTTGGTATAACAGGTTATTTTATGTGATTGTCTTCCATTTCTTACTGTGTAAATTGATTATAGTTATTCTTTTGCTTCATAGGATTTTTCTATGTAAAATATTTATACTTGCTCCATGGGAGAATGGGGAAATAAAATGGGTGATAACAGTCTGCTTCTTCAGTGTCCGAACTATTTCTAAAATGACTTCTGGGCTTTATTTATTAACTAGGTGCACCTGGGACAATTAATGACTGTTTTAACATTGCCTTCTTTTTATTTTGCAAGCTAAGAAGAGATACCAGTGAACGTAAATAGTGGACGAAAACAGGAGTGTTCTAATTTTTTTTTGGAGGGGGCTCGAGGGCCTGTTTTAAAACTGCCATTTATATGCCTTACGTGACTTTCAGAATGCTATGATGTTAATGTGGGAAATTAGAGCATGCGCACTGCAGTGTGTATGAGCAGCATTTAAGTGTGACAGCTGTGACAGACCTACAAGTAAAATCAGACTTCTTTTTTAAAAAGTGACACTGAGTTGACGGTCACGTTCTAACTGTAAAACTGGGACATTTACCTTCTTCTTTGGACAGGATCAGTTCTTAAGAGCAGCCCCAGTGACTGGAGGAATGGGAGCCGTTTTGATGAGAAAAATGGGTTGGAGAGAAGGAGAAGGATTAGGAAAAAACAAAGAAGGAAATAAGGAGCCTATCCTCGTTGATTTTAAGACTGACAGAAAAGGTAACAAGTGTTTTGGGGAAAGTTTATTATACCCCCTTTCACATTCCAGCTTTCATTGTCTACATGCTTTTGTTGTCTGTGATCCTGACCTGCAGGCTCTTCTGCTTATACAGCTGTTTTTTTGGGGGGGGCGGAGGGAGGGGGAGTTTAACCCATTTCCAACAATTTATATAATTATAGGAGGAAACGCTAATTTTAGCTTTAAAAAGGGAACCTGTGTTAATGTTAGTTGCTAAAAATTATGGAACTTTGAATATATCTATGATTAAAATTTTAACTAGATTTTATATTTATAAAGCAGCCATTTTGTTTTGACAGGGAATATATTATCTTTATTTCTAGAATATTTTTTCTTAGATATTTTATCCCACATATTCTTTTTATTTCCTATTAAAGTGCTGTTTAGTCTCCGCCTTATAAACCCTCTTTTCAAGCTCAGTAATTCAGTTCTTTGGGGTTGGGGAATAGCAGATCAGCTGCCTACAATAGTGCTACTTTTTCATAATGCCCTGAGTTTGGGGCACCTAAGTATAATCCATGGGAATGCCAACTCAGTGTGATGATTGAAGCTTATTTGTCTGATTTTTAAAACTCAAACGTATTCTCCTTATCTTTGTATTCAAAGAGATTTCATTGAAATTAATGCAATTACATTATTCTTTAATGACCATGGAAACTGAATAGCTCCAACTAAATTTTTATTGTTTTGCATCAGATTTTCTACATTGCCATCCATGTAGAATACCGTTTGCCATTTTATTTCCAACTGGTGAGAGTGTATTGTAATAATGATACTCAAAAATAGCATGGAAATAACATGGCAGTCTTCCTGTGATGAGCATTAATTCAAGCTTTAAATTAGGAAAGGGCATTTTGCTAGTTATGTCACATTGACATTTTATTGCTTGTGCAAGCTGAATAGATGATCTGTCACAAAAGGGTGGTTTATTGGAAGAAAACATGTTGGATGCATTGTGTAATTCCAGGGAGCATTCTCTGGAATTGTATGTGGGTTAGGTTTGGGAAAACATTGGTTTTGCATAGTAACATAACTAAGCTACCTGGGAAAGGGAGGTTATGAAGTTGTGTGTTTGTCTTTTGAGAACACCTAACATTAGATAAGTCAGAAAGGGCTTCGTTGGTGGGGGTGGGGGTGTATTGGGTTTCTCACTTTAACTTGTGTGTGACCTTAAATCCTCATCTTTTGAGGAACATATCTTTTACTGAGCATCATCTTTTAAAGAATGGGCAACCTTTAGAAATCAGTTGGAATAAATAGCCACTACTTTTTAAACTTACAAAGCAACAGGCCTGGAGTTGTTGATAATGATGGCACCTAATTATATGTATTCACATACTAAATGCTTGTTTTCTGAACATTTTATATAATTTCCAGTACCAGGGTGTATGAATAGGTATATTTATATGTTGAAACACAGCAAAATAGAAGTCCAGATTGATCTAGAAACAAGGGTAAGGGGAATGTGTTGAAGATTTCCTTTGAAGTCGATTTCACTAACATTGGTTTTTTTTTAAGGTCTTGTGGCTGTTGGAGAAAGAGCACAGAAGAGGTCTGGGAACTTCTCTGCCGCAATGAAAGATCTGTCAGGTGAGGACACGGGGATTCTCCTCACCATCCCCACTTCCAGTTCATAATTGGTTGTCACAGATGGTGGAGATAATTAATAACTGGTTATTTTTTTCTCTGCAGGCAAACATCCTGTGTCTGCCTTGATGGAAATCTGTAATAAGAGAAGGTGGCAACCACCTGAGTTTCTCTTGATCCACGATAGTGGCCCTGATCATCGCAAGCATTTTCTCTTTAGGGTAAATATGAGTTTCTGCATTAATTTTATACATTTATTAATTTGATGACAATGTTAGCGGGTGAGGGATAAGTATATGATCATAGGATTGATATATTATTGGTGGGCTGGGAGTGTGTATATGTATAGGTAGAGAGGAGGGGTTTTTAAACACACAAATAATGCCTCTTAATATGACTTTTAAAAACCTTATTTTAAAAATATATTGGAAGGGAAAGTTTTGGGCAAAATCTTGTGAACTGTTTGTTGCCATATTCTAGGAGGAAATGGGGAATTAGAACTATCAGGCTTTTTTAAATTTGGAGACCTGCTTTTAATTTGCTGTCTCTTTTCCCAAATGATTTGCTTCTCCTGGGTTGAGGTTAACTTGACTTACATAGTATGGGTTTTATGTTTTAAATTAGTTTTCTAGCATTTAGTGAAAAAATAAAGCTAATAGATATTAAAGTTTGATGCTGTTCTTATTGTATGTTTTTCTTGAATAGGTATTGAGAAATGGAAGCCCTTACCAGCCCAATTGTATGTTTTTCTTGAATAGGTATTGATAAATGGAAGCGCTTACCAGCCCAGCTTTGCCAGCCCTAATAAGAAGCATGCTAAAGCCACAGCAGCTACTGTGGTTCTTCAAGCAATGGGCCTTTTACCAAAGGACCTCATGGCTAATGCCACTTGCTTCAGGAGTGCCTCACGTAGATAGACTGGGGTTTTATAGTAATCACTTCAGATAGTCACTCTGCGTCACAATGTATTTCCTCTTCAATGTTGTAAATATTTGGCAATTTAAAACATTGTGTAAAAAGCAATCTGTACAAACATCTCCCGGCTTTGATTTTTGTACCATGGAAATTGTATTTAACCATACAGGGTTTTGGTATGTTTATATTGTTTACCTTAGTGATGTATTTGTTTAAGTGGCTAACATCCAAACGATTGTTTGAAGGCATCCGTAATCTTCAGTGTGGAATGTTAAATTACGCTTTTATACTGTATTTTGTACTATGATGTAACTCCCCTTCCTTATGGCTAGGCTGCTGTAACACTTGCCTGTAATCAGTGAAGGGCTGTGCACCTTGTACTAGTTCACAATGAATTCTGCTGGACAGATACTGGGGCCAGTGTTATTGAGGTAATCAAGCAAGATCTGTTCCACAGGGCTGAAGCCACCATCTCCCCTTAAAATTTTGTAGAAGTTATAAAAAGAAGTGGTATGTTGTGTGATGATCAGCACTAAGTCCTATGTTCCCGTCAAAGCCACTTGGGCCACGAGAAGGGAGTGAAAATGAAGTCCGACTAGAATTCTACTGCAGAGGCCAAGTACATTTAGTATGGCATTGAGTTGTGATATAGTTTTACTTTGATGTGCATTTTGAATTTCAGCTACACCTAGATAGACGTAAAATGATAATTAAAATGCTGTAACCAACTTATCTAATAAAATTGGCACCCAGCCACTATTTTGTTGACTGAGAGAGTTTAAGTTTATGTTAATTTTTAGGGTCTAATAGAATATTTCATGTGTATTACAGTGGTATTCATATGCTGTCTCTATACTTTATTTTAAAAAGCTTAAGGCCCAAAATATAAACTTCTCTGGAATAAATGTGGTGTTTTATTTTCTGGAATATAAAGTGAACACATACTTCTTCACTAAATACTACTGTTTCTTTACCCAATGCTTATGATTTCTAAGCACTTTTATTTAAAAAAATTTGAACTAGACACACACACACTATGGATGAGCGTACTTTAAACTCTTAATACACTGTTCTATATGGAATACAAAATACCCTTACCTGAATTAACATGCATATGCATTAAAAATATATGTGTGTATACATCTATCTATTTGAGAGAACTGTAAAGAAAGCAACTAAGACGCATCAACAATCAACTCAGTAGATATTGTATAAATTTGGTTTCAACCTTTACAAGCTAGAACCTGCTCATAATCCTTGGTAAATGGTTAGTTTTGCCCAGATGTCATTAATTGATACTAATTTAGCCTCAATTTCCCATTTGAAAGGAAGCACTGACATTGATTCAATTTTCTATTCAGTTTATCATTAAGTTATAGGGATCTAATTCTCATTCAAGTTACTTGAGTTTTTCATATCTGAATATCTTATAAAAAATAGTGAAACTGGAGAATGTTGATCTAAAATCTTAACACATGCATATAATAAATATTAACGGTTAATGTTTATAAACATTTGAATATTCCCTTAACTTCCAAAATGAAATTTAAAGCCAAGGGTATAAAAATCTTGAATTTCCTTGCCAGAGGCTTTTTTCCTCAAAGATCCCTTTTAGGCTTACTTTGGCGTTCAGGCTCTCCAATTATAAAGGTAGTCACTCATCTCCACATTCCGTAAGGATGATTTCCCCAGTACTGGTGTTTGGCTAAGTTGGTCCAGAGTCTTAGGGTGCAACCCACAGTTAGCAAGCTCCTCACGAACAGTCTCCTGTGGGAATTGGTACCAGTCAGTGAAAGCACACCAGCCTTTTTGAACACTCAGTTTTTAATAGTTACCATGGGAACTTGGGACACCAATGCCTTCATACTATTCATTATCAACAGAAGTTGACTTAAAGAATTTTTGCATAGTTTTAATTATAACTTCTAAATAAAACCTAAAAACGTCAAAAATTAAAGGCCATTTGTTAAATCCTCATGCTAAGTTGCCATTTTTTTGGTGGGGATAGTATTTAAGTCACTAAGTACAACAGCTTGAAATCATAAAACTTACCTCACAATAACAACTTACATAGACACATCCCTTACTCTCAGAAATTACCATTGAAAATTAGTAAATACAGTTAACTTGAAACAGTTTGGCTCATAAATAACTTCCTTCACCTACTTTGAGGAAACTAAGTCTGTTTACAGCTCTCCACTCACCTTTCCCAGTGCTTTATCCACTGGTGGGCAGATGTTGAACACGGCGGTTGGCTCATGTGTATACAGTCCTGCAGAAAATGACCCACTCTGTGAAGATCCGAGTAGCATGGTCATAGCATGTAGAGAATGAGGCATGACAGGACCTGTGATCTCCAAGCTGAATTGATCTTTGTATCCAGAAACAACCTGTGTCTTCACATTTACACTTCGTGCCTTAAAAAAATTGAAGGGGGAAAAAAATTATGGTCATCTCTCAAGCCTTTGTCCCTAGCTAAAAACGTGTTCGCTAACTTTTCATTAGGATTTTCCTCTAAGTTATGGAACCAAAGTAGTTCATAAGACATGAAGAGTGTATAAGAATAAAAATGTTTAGTAAATTCTGTCTCCAGTATCCTTTACTCCAAATTATGAGATTGTCAGTTTAAGTAGATAAAATTTTCTCATATGGTATTCACTCTGATTTAGTAATACACTTTCAATACAGGATATTGGTAAAACAAATTGCTTCTACAGCTACTAACATTCAGTATATATTTGTTTATATGTATAATTTTCAACAATATGGATATACAGGCACCCCTTGCCGACACTGTGGGTTTGGTTCCAGACCACTGCAATAAAGGGCGAACACGTGAAAGCGGGTTGTAAACTCTTTGCTGGTGCAGGGTCTTGCTTTCAATTTGTAAAAAACGCAACATCTGTGAAGTGCAATGAGGTCTACCTATTCAGTTATTCTTTTCACTTATTCATGATCCAGTTTTTGAGATAATTCAATATTCTTGCCTCTTGAGACAAGCGTCCGGCCAGTGTGGCTCAGTTGGTTGGAGCGTCGTCCAGAACAACAAAAAGTTGGTGATTTAACTCCTGGTCAGGGCACACACCCAGGTTGTGACTTTGATGCCCAGTCGGGCCATGTGCGGAAGGCAATCAATTGATGTTTCTCTCTTAAAAAAAAAAAAAAAAAGAAAAAGAAACGAGAGAACTTTATGGCAAAAAAGTTTAACACCAAAATTTTTGTTGCCAGTTTTATACTTGGTAAGAAAATTTTTTTTTATATAATTCATATATTTTCATGTAACTCCTTTGGTATAACTACATTAAATGATTTTTTACTGGGAGAAAAAAAAAAAAGCAACATAAAAATGTTAATAAAACAAATGTCAAAAATTTATCCTATCAAAAAATTTAAAAGTATTGGTATGAGATTTGGGAGAAGAGCAAGATGCCCCCTCATAGTCCCGGATTGCAATAAATATGACTCTTTAATTCGAAAAAAAAAGAAAAGAGAAAGTACTTTTAAAGAAGCTAGGTTATTGACTTCCAGTCAAAATAGCAGAGTAGGTAGGTGAACATTGTCCACCCCCTCCCACGACTACATCAAAATTACAACTAAACTATAGAACCACCTGAAACCTAGCTGGACAAGTCCTACAACTAAGGACGGACGAAAACAGCCACATGGAGACCGGCAGGACAAGTGAGGCTGCGCGCGGGGCTGGCGGGTAAAAGCCAGGATGGTGCCTCAGCTGCAGAGGTCCCCGCTGAGGACGAGGCCCGAGGCCCCGCGGCGCCAGGCCAGGGCTCTAATGCCGGTAGAGAAGTCCCAGGTGTGAAACAGCAGACGTGGCTGAGTGAGACCAGCACTGCTGCAGTCCCAGGTGTTGCTCTTTAAGGGCCCGCACATATATTTCCTCGCTGACAGACTCACTTGTTCTGAGCTCCAGAGCTGGGGCAGAGGCACAAAGGCTCCAGAGACATAGAGCCCACACCAAGACGCATCCTAATGAAAGCACCAAGGGTTAGAGACAGACTCTTAAAAGCAGCAAGAGAAAAGCAGTTAGTTACCTATAAGGGAGCTCCCATAAGATGGTCAGCTGACTTATCAACAGAAACTTTGTGCCCAGAAGCAGTTGGTATGAAATAATCCAAGTGATGAAAAATAAGGACCTACCACCAAGACTACTTTACCGAGCAAAGCTTTCTTTCAGAATTGAAGAACAGATAAAGAGCTTCCCAGACAAGGAAAAGCTAAAGGAGTTCATTACTATCAAACCAGTATTACAAGAAATGTAAAAGAATTGCTTTAAGAGGAAGAAGAAAAAATATGAATAAAATGGCAATAGCTATACCTATCAATAATTATTTGAAATGTAAATAAATGGATTAAATGCTCCAATCTGAATGGATATTAAAACAAGACTCATACATATGCTACCTACAAGAGGGCCACTTAAGATAGAAAGACACACTGCCGAAACCGGTTTGGCTCAGTGGATAGAGCGTCGGCCTGCGGACTGAAAGGTCCCGGGTTCGATTCCGGTCGAGGGCATGTACCTGGGTTGCGGGCACCTCCCCAGTGGGAGATGTGCAGGAGGCAGCTGATGGATGTTTCTCTCTCATCGATGTTTCTAACTCTCTATCTTTCTCCCTTCCTCTCTGTAAAAAATCAATAAAATATATTTTAAAAAAAAAAAAAAAGATAGAAAGACACACAGACTGGGATGGAAAAAGATATTTCATTCAAAGGGAAATGAAAAAAAAAAAAAAAAGCTGGGATAGCAATACTTGTATCAGACAAAATAGACTTAATTTTTTTGTGTGCCAAAGTATCTTTTTTAAAAAATATATATTTTATTGATTTTTTACAGAGAGGAAGAGGGACAGAGAGCTAGAAACATCAATGAGAGAAAAACATCGATCAGCTGCCTCCTGCACACCCCCTACTGGGGATGTGCCCACAACCAAGGTACATGCCCTCGACCAGAATTGAACCTGGGACCCTTCAGTCTGCAGGCCGACACTCTATCCACTGAGCCAAACTGGTTATGGCCAAAATAGACTTTTAAAACAAAGGCTGTAACAAGATAGGATCCATCCAGTGATTCCACTTCTATTTATCTAAGGAAACCAAAAACAGTAATTCAAAATGACATGTGTATCCCTATGTTCTACAACATTAATAGCCAAGATATGAAAGTAACCCAAGTGTCCATCAATAGATGAATGGTGAAAGATGTGATACATACATACAAAGGAATTAGCCATAAAAAAGTGAAATCTTGCCATTTACAACAACATGGGTGAACCTTGAGTGTAGCCTATATAATAAAAGGATAATATGCAAATTGACCCTAACAGCAGAATGACTTGGTCACTATGACACACACTGACCACCAGGGGGCAGACGCTCAATGCAGGAGTTGCCCCCTGGTGGTCAGTACGCTCCCACAGGGGGAGCTCTGCTTAGCCATAAGCCAGGCTGACAACTGCCAGCACAGCAGTGGTGGTGGGAGCCTCTCCTGCCTCCCCAGCAGCGCTAAGGATGTCTGACTGCAGCTTAGGCCTGCTCCCCACTGGCTAGTGGACATCCCCTGAGGGCTCCGGGGCTGCCAGAGGGATGTCTGACTGCCAGCTTAGGCCTGTTCCCCCTGGGGAGTGGGCCTAAGCCAGCAGGTGGACATCCCCCGAGGGGTACCAGACTGTGAGAGGACACAGGCTGGGCTGAGGGACCCCCTGAGAGCACAAACTTTTGTGCACCGGGCTTCTAGTTATGCTAATAAAATGAATGAGATAAAGAAAGACAAATACCATCTGATTTAATTTAGGCGAATTTGAAAAAACAAACAAAAACAAAACAGAAACAGAATAAACTGATGGTTCTAAGATGGGAAGGGGGAGACAGGTCAAAGAGGGGAAGGGATTAAGATGTATAATTTGCCACTTACAGTCACTGGGATGTAAAGTACAGCACAGGGGATACGGTCAGACTATAATACTGTATGGTGTCAGATGATTACTAGACTTATTGTGGTGATCACTTCCTAAGTCATAGAAATGCCTAATCACTATATTGTACAACTGAAACTAATCTAATATTGTATATCAACCTTAACTGAAAAAAAAAGCTATTTTTTTACAAAAGAAGCTGTTATGAAGATTAGTGTAGGATTACCCTCCAACCCCTTATTACCTTAAGCATTTGCATGGTGGCACCTCGGAAAGCTATCGGAGATAACAGAGTTGGTGGAAGTCCTGCCTGTGGACCTGAAGTAGCAATTAAGCTCTTACAGTTGATCAAAAAATTTAGCAACGTAAAGGTGTTTGTTCCCTTCACCAACACAACAGACTCAGGTCTGTGGTCCATTTGTACTTCATGTTTCTCCTTACGCCTGAAGATGACAATCAAGGAAACTCCAAGTACAAATCCCATGCCAACGGGAAAAGCAGTTACCTTGATTCTGAATCACCTGGGACCCCTTTCCCAATTCCAAACTGGAAATGCTCGTTATCATGTCTTCACTGCAGTTATAAGGCACCTGTTTAAATCAAAATGACTTGACTTTAACCTGCATTTGCTAGAAATTGACACCTAACAAAACTTTCTTCGCTAGTCAAAAATATATTCTGTTCCCCCCACAAACTTCAACAAAATGGAATGTTTGCTCTTTTTAAAATATAGCTTCTTAGTTTATTGGTACTTAGGGTTTTGTTATTTAGTGTCATGATGGTGAATTAATTTTAGTATGATTTTAAGATAATTTAACATTATGGTCAGGCAGGCTAGTGTGGTTCAGTGGTTGAGCATCAACCCATGAACCAGGTCACCAGTTGGATTACTGGTCTGGGCACTTGCCCAGGTTGTGGGATCGATTTTCAGTGGGGGGAGTGCAGGAGGCAGCCGGTTGATGTTTCTCTCTCCCCCTTCACTTCTTCTCTCTCTAAAATCAATAAAAACATATTAAAACAAAACATTGTGGTCAAATAAAACTGCCAGTCAATATCCCATTGCTCACTAACTTAATTCAATGAAAATCAATTCTAGTTAACAGCAAATGAAAGGATACAGCTTGATAGAGAGTATGTCTGGCTTTTTAATTTTATCTTGCACACCCATCTCTTCCAGCCAGGAAAAACTTTCTTCTTCATCTTCATCACTGATTGCTTGCTCCCTAAAAAATTGCTATAGTTAGATTTCCATTTCATAAAGCTGTTTCCTCTATAAAACTACTGCACCGAGTCGATAGCCACTGGATGACATAAAAGGTTATTTTCATCACATACTCCGCATGTCCCAAGCTTGTCCCAGATGCTGTCTTCTTCTCATGGCCACTTTCTTTTACTAAAGGCAGAGAAAATTCAATACCTACATGAGAAAAAGAAAAATAACTGAGTTTCTTTACTATACTAGTAATTTAAAAGAATTTAACAGGTATGCCTTACTTTTAGAGAGTCCGAAATTTGAAAATGTGAGTCTTTATATTTGATTAAGGCAGTAGCTTTCAAACTTTATTTTTTCTTTTTCAATTAGTTTACATTCAGTATTACCATGTATTAGCAGCCCATAACACACCCATACAGACCCATATCTCCTTGAAACAAAAGGTTCAGGAAACAATGCATTCTTACTACATGTAGTATTCTTTCATAAAGTATATACTACTTGTTATTTCATTTTTTTAAAATGCTGATTAAACCCAGTAAATATGTCTTTTGTCCACTCATGGGTTGACCCAGTTTGAAAACTGTTGTTAAAAGGGGTAGGTGATTTGTACTGTGAGGAATTTGAAGAAGTGTATATTCAGACAGGGACTTTCCAATCCAGTATGTGTTTAGAGATCCGTGAAAGGAAGATCATTAACTTAAAGCAATGTATAAGGAACAGCTTAAATAACTGCTATAAAAAGAATCAGAAAGAAATAAAATATTTCTTAATATAGTTAAGCTCAGCCAGTGTGTCAACCTATGAACCAGGAAGTCACGGTTTGATTCCCGGTCAGGGCACATACTTGGGTTATGGGCCCGTTTTCCCAGTGGTGGGTGTGTAGGAGGCAGCTCATCAATGATTCTCTCATCATTGATGTTTCTCTCTCTCTCTCTGAAATCAATAAAAATATGTTTTAAAAAATAATATAGCTAAAACTAATAAAAGACAATTCAACTGACAAAAAATATTTTTAACTTTCAAGAAAAGAGTTTACTATATAGTGTGGTATTCTTATTTTAAACTATAATTTTACCTTCATTTTTCATAGCTTCTCTTATGCCTCTAGTTGTAGGAGACATGAGAGCCGTGATTACATCATTTCCTGCTAATCCTGATGCACGAAACAGGATAGTAAATTGATAGGTACAAACGTAGAAATAGGGGCAAAGTTTTGTCTTCAGAAGATTATACAAAGACGTGAAGCTCACAGACCTATGAAGCAAATTTTCTTCAGTTAATTAAACATTTAACTTCACATCTAAAATATAATATTGTATAATTCAGCTTGATATTCACCCTGGTTTGAAACACAACATAAATATTACAGATAATGGTTTTCATTTTTGCCGTTACATACAACTTGGCTTTTAAAGAACTGAAACTGGTCATGGGACTCACTGATAAGTCCTACATATTTAAACAGTGTTTACCATTTAAACACTGACCATTGTTTAAGTAAAATTTAATTGGTAACTTGTTGGTAATCATCTTTGTGCAGCTTCTGGTGAGAATGGAAGCAGTCACTGACAAGAATCTTAAAGAATTACGTTTATGTGTATTTACCAAACATTTAAATGAATTTCACAATTGTATAAAGAGTGAATAAGAGCTAACAAGTAAACAATTTAAATGTTGGTTATTAACAGTTCCAATAAAATCATTCAGGAGGAAGAGCGATCTTTCTACCACTAAATATTTCCACATAATGGATAAAACAAGAAGAGAATACCGCTAAAATGAAAATTCACTATTGGATCACACAAGTTTTTACAAATCTTACCAGTCACTCATTAGAATGCGTTGTAGGGATTCATCATTCGACCAAGGGCTTGTCTTTGCGGACATTTTCCGGTCGGCTCCAATCCGAGGGAACAGGGAGAGCCAGGGAAAGGCGGGGTGGAGCCAGTAGACAAGGCTCTGCTGGAAAGCACAGCGCAGCTCAGTGCAGAGCTTGGGGTCCTGAAGTCCAGGCAGCGCACAGGTTTGAGCCACAGAAAGAGAAACTTTTATTAAAAAGACACTGAATATACCAAATCCTTATCTTCACTGCTTCCTATAGTAAAGTGTTCATAACTGTTACAGGGGCTACAATGTAGTTTATTCTGATTTGGGAGAACCTTTCTTGTCAGCAATTATAGTCCATCCAACCATACATCACAGGGAACACTTAAACATAGATGGGGACCTTCGCCTGTCTCTACCATCCTCCAGAAAAATGACTTATCCTTTCTATCAGGAGGGCAGGGACTGTGTGTGTGCGTGCGTGCGTGCATGTAGGTAATAACACATTCAACCGCGCCCCCCGCCCCCCCGGCCCGGGCTCTATTTAAAAAGTAGCCAGTGCCCTAGCCAGTTTGGATCAATGGATAGAGCTGAAGGGTCCCGGGTTTGATTCTGGGCAAGGGCACAATCTTGGTTGCAGGGTTGATCCCCGTGTGGGAGTCAACCAATCAATGTGTCTCTCTCACATCAGTGTTTCTCTGTCTCTGCCTCTCTACTCTCTTTAAAAATCAATGGGCCCTAACCAGTTTGGCTCAGTGGATGGAGCGTCGGCCTGCGGACTGAGGGGTCCTGGGTTCGATTCTGGCCAAGGGCATGTACCTTGGTTGCAGGCGCATCCCCAGTGGGAGATGTGCAGGAGGCAGCTGATTGATGTTTCTCTCTCATCGATGTTTCTAACTCTCTATCTCTCTCCCTTCCTCTCTGTAAAAAAATCAATAAAATATACTTTTAAAAAAAATAAAAATCAATGGAAAAATATCCTCAGGTGAGGATTAACAACAACAACAACAACAAAAAAAAAAAAAGAAAAAAGAAAAAAGAAAAAAGAAAAAAAAAATAGTAGCCAGTAAAAACTGGTAACCCGAATCCCAAATCACCCTTACCAATTTATTAAAAATGAGGTACCAAGGTTTCTTTTAGGTAATCCTCTTTAACCTAGTTTAAGTTGATGAGCTGCTTCAAAGTAATACTATTGCATTTCTCTGAAAACATTCTAGAATTTATCAACTCTAGTAAATTGACAAGACACCATCATTCAGGTAGCATGAGGTAGTGCCTTTAAAAGAGTGCACATTTTGTGAGAAAATGAGTAAAGTAACCAGTCTGCCTTTGTAACCCTATTCCTCCACTGCTTTTCATTCATTTTCCTTATATTTTCTTTCTCAAAAGCCTTACAAAAGAATGGCTTAGTTCAAGTAATGCCTCCCTGCGACACCGACCGTTTCTCAGGGCAGGCCTCGAAGTTGAATGGCAGTCACCGAGTCTGATGGAAACTGTATAAAAGCACCACTTCAGCAATACAAAATCTCCAAGTGTTATGTCAAAAGAAAAACTTACTGGAAGGAAGTTTCTCTGGCATTTTTGCAGAGAAGTAAAATTTACACTGAATTTGTTACTTTAAAACATAGCTCTTGCCCTAGCCAGTTTGGCTCGGTGGATAGAGCGTCGGCCTGCGGACTGAAGGGTCCCGGGTTCGATTCCGGTCGGGGGCATGTGCCTTGGTTGCGGGCACATCCCCGGTGGGAGGTGTGCAGGAGGCAGCTGATGGATGTTTCTCTCTCATCGATGTTTCTAGCTTTCTGTCCCTCTCCCTTTCTCTCTGTAAAAAATCAATAAAATATATTTAAAAAAAACAAACCAAAAAAACATAGCTCTTTTCTTTCAGAATTACCTGTATGCTTTGAGGCAGAGTTACTTCTGTTGCTCTGCAATGCTGGACGACACCCTGAGCCTCTTCCTGTGCTTTCAAGTGATCTGCCCAGGTAAAGGGTTGAGAAGAGGTGAAAAGGAGTCGAGTTTTAATACTCCAGTCCACAGGTAACTCTGTACTTTCTGGGGAAGGCTTATCAGATTCGGAGAATGATCTGTGTGAAATCTTTTAGAAAACAAAGAACACAAAAATTAGTAGAGTAGCAAGGAAGAAACCTTCCGTCTACAGATTTCATGAACATACCCATGATCGCTGAAATGTTGAAATTTTAGAGAACGTGTAATAAGTAGCATAGGTAATATACTACACACCATGAGAAAGTCTGTGAACAGCAGTTATCTCTGGGAAGGAGGGATTTTTTGGAGGTGGTGGTGGTAGAGAGACAGATTTCACTTTTCAGTGTAGATAGTTCTATACAGTTTAGTTACAAAAGGCATGTGCTGCCCAGCCGCTGGCTGGGTGGTTGAGTCGGGAGGTCCCTGGTGCAATTCCGTCAGGGGATGTGCCTGGGTGGTGGGCTCCATCCCCAGTGTGGGGCGTGCAGGAAGCAGCCAAGTGATGAACTTTCTTTCTCAGTGTTTCTAGCTCTCTATCCCTATCACTTCCTCTCTCTAAAAATCATTGAAAAAAAATATACAAAAAGACATGTTATTTTCATGATCACAATTGAAGAAATAAAAACGATTACGAATGTTGCTATCAAAGCAGAAATCTTCCAGGTATTTTACAAACACCCTCTAAGCCACTCAAACTCTGAACCCGGGCTAAGCTGCCCTTGGCTATGGAGACACGTGGAACAATATTCTCACATCACAAGGACTTTCTCAGGTGACGTCACAAACAGCAGGAGAGGGACATTTCCAGTAGATCCTGGGAAGGCCTTTTCTGTACCAGGAAGGGAGACTGGTCCCGGGGGCGAGCTCGCTGTCTCAGGACCACTGTGCCCTGGTGGGACCATCACAGCACAAGGATGTGGGGAGCGGAAGCGGGCTTGTGCGTGTGTGTGCATGTGCATGTGCGTGTGCATGCATGTGCGTGTGGAGGGTGGCAGTGGTGGGGGTGTCAGCCAGCCCCAGTGGCACCGCATCCTGGGGGGGAACGTGGGGACGTGAAGACTCAGTGAAAAGCTAAGTTCCCGCGGCGGCATCCGCAGGGGGAGGGGGAGGGCTGCGGGGCCACCTTTGCCCCCCTGGGGCCCGCGAGGCGTCCGCGGCAGATGCACAGCCGACGGCCGAGGCGCTACCTGGAGGGAGTCGGCGGGCGCCGTTCCTTCGGGCTTCTCCTCCCGCAGCAGGTCCTGCTCCCGGCGGGAACCTGGGGACTGGGCGGAAGGCGCCGTGTGAGCTGCCCGCGGGCACACGCTCCCCCAGCCCGTGCGGCCCCGCCCCGGCCGGCCGGCCTCCCGCTGCTCCGAGTCGGACGGGGACGGCCGAGGGCTCCGGCATCCAGCACGGCCGCGCCAGCGCCGCGGAACGGCTCCCAGGCTGCGGGGGAGGCGGGCACACGCGGCGCCGGGCCCCCCGCGGGCTGCTCCCCTCCAGCCCCACGGGCGCTGCTGCCCGAGCGCCGCCCCCCAGGCCCTGCGCGGAGCCCCCCGCCCGCCGGCCCTCACTCACCGGGCTCGGCGCCCGGGGCGGCCCGTCCTGAGGCTCCGCGGCGGCCCGCGGCCGGTTGTCCAGGCGGGCGAAGGGGTTCCTGCCCGGCGCGCCCGGGCCGCCGCCTCTGCCCGCCGCTGGATAGGGGCGCAGGGGCAGCCCGGCCGCCAGAGCGGCTCGGCGGGGCGCCGGCTCGGGCCGCCCCCCGGGGGAGAGCGCGGCCCCCAGGCTCCGGGCCCGCTTCCGCCGCAGCCGCAGGGTCTCGGGCGGCTTTTTGAAACTGGGCGAGTAGCCGGGCACCGAGAAGGCCATGGCGCGCGGCGGCCGCCCAGCAGCGAGCGGCCACCACCGCGCTTCCCGCGCGCGCCGGCCCCGCCCCGGCGTGGTCCCGCCCCCGTGGCGCGCGCGTGCGCCCTGGGCCGCCCAGGCCCCGCCCCCGCTGCGTGCGCCGCCGCCGGGCCTGGTGGTGCCGGGCGCCCCCTGGCGCTGCTGCGCTCGCGTCCGGAGCGGGAGCCGGCTGCCCTCCCTGTGGACGGCGGGGAGTGACGAGCCCGGCCGCCGCCCGGGAGGAGGAAACGCTAGGCAGGGGGCGGAGGGGACCGCAGTCGGCGAGAGGGCCTGGGTGCCCCTCCCGCAGACCGACCGGCCGGCCGACGGGGCCCAGCCCGCCCTCGCTCCCCGCGCCGTGGGCGCCCGGGGCCTGAGGGCCGGGTCCTCGGAGGCGGCGGAGACTGTAGACTAGAGGGTGAAGGACGCGCCTCGGTCCGCCGCCCGGACGACGTGGGCGGGGCCGGCGCGCTGACAGGCAGCGCTGACGGCCTATCAGGAGGCAGCGTGGCTTTTGCCGAAACTCGTGTTCTTCCTGGAAAGAAGGTTATCGCGGAGGCAGCGATATAAACACAGGCACTGAGACGACTTCCAGAATATTCCCTTCAGGTGTTAATTACAGACTGGTCTCGGCTGTTTGTACATTAACTTTTCAAATACGTTTCAGGTATTTGAAATAAATCATCTCGTCTCAGATAGCAGGAAAGCATGCTTAACAATGGAACAACTTGCTTTTATCTTCCTTGACTTTTCTGAACAATTTCCAAGGAAACTCTGGCTTCAAATACTGGAATGGGTTCATTCAACTGAGATCTGGGAGATAACAAAATTAAAACTGAACAACTTGCTTTTTTCTTCCTTGATTTTTCTGGACACCTTCCATGGAGACTTTGGCCTCATAGGGCGGGATGGGCTCATCCAGACGAGGCCTGCGGAAGAGAGATGATCAGACCAGCAGACCCAGGCAGGGGCGGAGACCTGCTTATGCCATCGCATCACTTTAATGCGAACTTGTCCACTAGTGTGTCCACCATCAGTCGTTAATTTTTTTTTAATGTTTTTATTGACTTAGAAACACTGATGTGAGCGAGGAGCGGGTGGCTGCCTCCTGCAGCCCCGGGAGGAGTCTCGCCCCCGACCCTGGGCACGTGCTCGGCGGGAACTGAACCCGCGGCCAGCTTCCAGCCGGACACAAGTGGTTGCATTTTAAAGGGGAAATCAGCTCCCTCTTTTTGATAAATAGATAAAAAACTTTAACTTTTCCCTCTTCTCAAGCTGTATTTCAGGTTGCTTTGGGAGGGGCGATGAGGTGGGTGTGGAACGGAGTGAGGAAAACTCAGGGACACTTACTGGTGTGTCACCCGGGGAAATGCTAACGCCCTTGCGGGCTTGGCTCAGTGGACAGAGCGTGGGCCTGCGGACTGAAGGGTCCCGGGTTCGATTCCAGTCAAGGCACGAGCCCGGTTGCGGACTGATCACCAGTGGGGGGCGTTAGGGAGGCAGCCGATCAATGATTCTTTCTCATCACTGATGTTTCTATCTCTCTTTCCCTCTCCCTTCCTCTCTGAAATCAATAAAAAAAATGTTAAAGAAATGTTAAGGAGCAGCTATTTAAACAAAATACTAAAATATGGAGGCAATAGGTGTGCTGTGAAAGCTGAAACAAAAATGCCAGCCTTATCCCCTTGAGAACAGAAAAATAAAGAACAACGATTGGTAATTCAGCGTACCTAAAAACACCAGCTGCTAACTTCTCCATCACATCTTTTAAGACACGTAGCTGGAAGAATAGTTAAGGTAGCAATGTGAAAGACAGAAGTTTAAAGAAAAGCATTCAATCAGCCGAAGATGCTAGGCAGTTCACTTTTTTTTTAAATTTTCGTACTCTCAAAATTAAGAAGTTGTTACAGAAATTCTGTAAGTTGTCAAATTTCTCTAAAAAAAGGGGGGGGATGGGAAATATGAGAGCGGTGGTAACGTAATAGAGCCTAAACCCCTAAAAACAAGCGCTGACAGAAGCAAGCCGACTGCCTGTCCTAAGGAATGACTAGGTGTTTTCCAAAGAGACGGTAATGGAATGGTGTCAGGGTTTCACTTTAGCACCACTTACGTGACTTTATTAAAAACACCACTTACTGTGGGTGCACATTTATTTACAAAATGGCTATAGACTCCAAATTTGTGTGCACGAAAGTTAATAAACTGTGTGACATACGCAACTAAGAGAGTCAGAAAACTAACATTTTAAGGAATCTAGTCATTTAATTGAAATTCGAATACTAGAATTGAGAGTCTATGGAATTGCTAGCACTGGAGAACTATTTATGATCATAATTGGAAGGAGAACTCTATGTTAAATCACAAGCAGCAACACCTGGGAGAGGCTTGCATAAGTGAGACTAAAGTCTGATTCAGGACTTGAGAAAATGTAAATTAAAAAATATGAACATAAGACATTTTAAAGATTTTTTTAAAGGACCTAAAGAATATGGATTTACTTATTTATACTATAAATTCTCTTTCTACATCTGCTCATGAAATTGCCAACAGTATGCATAAGAGAGAGTATTGTGGTGTATTTTTGATTTTTGAAAATTTAACATCATTTCATTTAAACGTGTTATGTGTCAACATGGTCCATGGGTTTGTTAAATAGGTTAAAATCATGTTGGAGGGGAAGGGCGGGCAGCTGAGAGAATTAACAGACTAAGCAGCCATCCTGTATTATGACATGTAAAATTCAAAATATGCTATTGCTTTTAATACATGTTGTTCCTCTGTTGTTAATACGTAATGGTATTCTTGATTACTATAATGTCATTGGACATTTAAGTTGCTTTAAATTGAAATTCAAACAAAATTCCTCTAGAAAGTTAAAGATTTAGTTTATTTTCTAAATTTAATAGGAAAATATTTAATCAGAAATAGTTTAATCTCATTCACTCGCTACATTAAGGGGCTTTTCTGGTTTTGAAATGTGCTCTTTAAAACTCAACTACGCACACACTAAGGAAACCCTAACTGAAGGCTCTGCACCCTCGGACTTGCTCCTAGACCAGTGATGGCGAACCAATGACACGAGTGCCAGAGGTGACACGCGAACTCATTTTTTTGGTTGATTTTTCTTTGTTAAATGGCATTTAAATATATAAAATAAATATCAAAAATATAAGTCTTTGTTTTACTATGGTTGCAAAGATCAAAAAATTTCTATATGTGACACGGCACCAGAGTGAAGTTAGGGTTTTCCAAAATGCTGACACGCTGAGCTCAGAAGGTTCGCCAGCACTGACCTGGGGGGCTGCCCTTCCCACACATCACTCATGGAACTACACGCCCAAGGCCACGGCAGAGCCGGTGGAGGCCAGCAGGGGGCTCTTTCTTCACGCACAAGGACACTATTAAGTTACGAGAACTTACTTTTTACCCAATTTCTTAAAAATTATACCAAGTGCAGCTGCCTTTAGGACAGTCATCTTAGAAATAAGGGGTTTATCTGTAAGTTCACCTTGCTCTAAAGAGGTTTGGACCTTTCTTTTGGAACAGCTTTCAGATTCTCATGAAAACTTTTCATTACTTTTACTCAAACTAGAATGATTTGGCTTTCTTTACCAGATTTGTCTCCGAGTAACTTCCATTTAAAAAAATCAAACTCATCCTCAGTGGATGAAGATTTCCTAGCATTGGGAATCTTAAAAACACCCCACAAACTCTTTAACTGAGATATGTGTTCGGAAACGTTCTGCACAGTGGAACCACCGTCTGTGTAAGAATGCCAGCTCTCAAGGTGACGTGGAGTTTCCCTAATGCCAGGGCCAAACCAAAACAAACTCTTCCATGGAACTGCGGCTCATCTCCCACTCAGAAACACGCGAGGCTGCCTGGGTACGATTCCGGTCCGGCCGCTTGCTAGCTGAATCCCTGGGCTTGTATTAATTAACCTTTCTACAATTCAGTTCCTTCCCCTGTGAACTAGGAATGATAATACTATTACACCTCAGAGGGTGGTTTCAATATTTAAGTAAATTAATACCTACACAGCCTGTGGAACATTGTTTGGCATGATCAATGAAAGTTAGCTATTATTTATTATTACCATTATTAAAGAACTTAATTATGATAATGCAAGGTAAATGTCAAGCCAGAAACTCAAGTCAGTAGAAAAAAAAGGATATAAAGATATTTTCCTTGTTGTACATTTGACAAATTCCAAACTTCGTCGTTAAGGAAACCCACCGTTGCTCCCTTGAGGAAGAGGCAGTGGCTATCTGGAGGATCCAGCTTGGACAGAATGCAGAAAGACTGATCAACACTGAGTTTAACAGCAGAAAGAAGACTGGTATCTTGAGCCAGAAAAATTCTACACAAATTACATAATACCCAAACCATAAATAAGCAGCACACAAACTTAGTAACAATCTGTGAATCATGTTTTCTTTTGCATTTCATTCTCCAAAATGATGAAATAGCACGGTCACATGCAAGGCCAACCAGAAACCTGATGATGCAGTAGTAGAGTGTGTGAGTGTTAGAGAGATTTCTGGCTGCTACTTCCCAGTCATTTTCATGAGGATGCCAGAAAATCATGAAGACTGGTATATGAAAATTATGGTATTTGCATATCAACCATGATAAAAATATTTAATTTCAATTCTATTAAGAAATGTATTTTTGGGAGACTGTATATCTGATATAATAAAAGTCTAATATGCAGATTGACCAAATGGCAGAACCACCAGTTGCTATGACGTGCACTGACTGCTAGGGGGCAGATGCTCAACACAGGAGGTGCCCCCTGGTGGTCAGTGTGCTCCCACAGGGGGAGCACTGCCCACGCAGAAGCCAGGCTCATGGTCGGTAAGCGCAGCTACGGTGGCGGGAGCCTCTCCCGCTTCTGCGGCAGTGCTAAGGAGCAATGAGCCAAGCGGTAAGGAGCAGCAAGGAGGCGGGCAGTAAGGAGCGAGGGGTCCTGGACTGCAAGAGGGATGTCTGACTGCCGGCTTGGACAGACATTCCCGAGGGGTCCCAGGTGTGAGAGGGCGCAGGCCGGGCTGAGGGACCCACCCCCAGTGCATGAAATTCGTGGACCGGGCCTCTAACAAACATATATACACACACACACACACACACACACACACACACACTTTAGAGGCCTGGTGCATGAAATTAATGCATGGGGGGGGGGAAGAGGGGGTCCCTCAGTCCAGCCTGCACCCTCTCACAATTCGGGGCCCCTTGGGGGATGTCCAACCATTGATTTAGGCCTGATTCCTGTGGGATTGGGCCTAAACCAGCAGTCGGACATCCCTTTCCCAATCTGGTACTGCTGGCTCCTAACTGCTTCCCTGCCTGCCTGATCACCCCTAACTGCTCGCCTGCCTGACTCATCGCCCCTAACTGCTTGTCTGCCTGACTCATCGCCCCTAACTGCTTGTCTGCCTGCCTCATCGCCCCTAACCACTCGGCCTGCCTGCCTGATCACCCCTAACCGCCTCTACCTGCCTGCCTAATTGCCTCTAACCACTTGCCTGCCTGCCTGATTACCCCTAACTGCTCACCAGCCTGCCTGATCACCCTAACCACTCTGCCTGCCTGCCTTATCGCCCCTAACTGCTTGCCTGCCTGCCTGATCACCCCTAACCACCTCTGCCTCAGCCCCCACCACAGCGGCTTCATCTGGAAGGACATCTGGAAGGTTGTTCGGCTGTCCAGTCTAATTAGCATATTACGCTTTTATTATTATAGATACACACACACACACACACACACACACACATTCCAATTAGAACAATTAGGAAATTGTGATAATTTTATATAGAAATATTTTGCTAAGTATATGTCAATGTTTGTTACTAAGAAAAAATCCTTGCTCTGGCTTGGTTGGTTGCAGCATTGGCCCATACACCAAAAGGTTGCAGGTTTGATTCCCAGTCAGGGCACATATGGGAGGCAACCAATTGATGTTTCTCTTTCATATCAATGTTTCTCTCTTTCCCTTCCTCTCTCTCTCAAATCAATAAAAAAAACAACATATCCTTGGGTGAAGATTTAAAAAATCCTATTTCAAATATTATTACATTCAGAAGTCACTGCATCCAAACTCCTAAATAAGTTAAATGAACTCCTCTACTAGGCACTTTTTCAACATTTTGGCCAACATGTAGCTAAAGTGTAAAAACTACCTTTCTTTAAAAAAAATAGAGTATAATTCAGAATTTACACAAATTTGGCCACATTTTGCCTTCAAAGACTTAGGCATTATTCTTTGATAACTGTACCCGTTTGGTGGAAGAGTCATACCTGCAGGTTTGCTTCTGTCGTCACCCAATGGCCTCCGACACCCAGGAGAGTGAGGATATCATGCTTATGTGGTAATAGTTGTAATTTTGCAGCTGGTTCATCATCTTTACTATATAATCTCACTTACAAGGGAATAGTTAAAAAAAGAGAGTAAAGAAATACATATTTTAGTCATCTGATGAAAATTTATTCTTCAAACAAGTTCTCTTTCCTTTTTAATGTAGGAATGAGAAAGCATTTCTTTAAGAAAAAGTCAACACAATGTATTCAGACACCTTAAAAATATACTTTTGCATTAAAACTGGTCATAAACTTTACTCCAGATTTAACTATAAGTGAAATAACTAAAGAAAAAAAGTGTTTTTCAGCCCTGGCTGGTTTGGCCCAGTAGATAGAGCATTGGCCCTTGGACAGAAGGGTCAAGGGTTTGATTCTGGCCAAGGGTGCGTACCTCAGTTGCAGATCCCCAGTTGCAGACCCCCAACCAGGTGCGTGTGGGAGGCTCTCACATCAATGTTTCTCTCTCTCTGTCTCTCCCCCTCCCTTCCACTCTCTAAAAATCAATGGAAAAATATCCTTGGGTGAGGATTAACAAAAAAAACAACAACAAAAAGTAAAACAACTATGAAGAAAGTCTTTTTTTCATTTGAGAACCAGGCAAGGTAATGCAACATGGAACTAAGTCTGATAGTTTTAACCATAACATCAGTCGCTTGATACTTTGGGAAAAGTTGACCTCTGATTAAGGAATGCATAGACTCAAGATGGGCATACTTTGACATAATTATTGAAATTTCAACTTGAAAAGCTAAGGAAGTATACATTTGTTTCCACTGAAAGATTTTTTTTTTTTGTAGTGAATTTAAAATCCTGAAAATACTGGCAAAAAGAAACACATATGATGGCCGCATGTCGCTGTATTCACCATGATTCTCACGGTAGAGGATAAATTCTAACGAAGTGTAAGCAGAATGCCTTTGCAGATGGTAAAACCTATCCTTTAGGTGAGATGGCACTACCTAACTGTACAAATTAGGCGCTAAACAGCAAAAGTGCAAGGAGGGTGACAGTGGAACAGAATTCTCTTCGTTTTCCAAATAGAGGCTGTGTAAGTCAACCAGCCAGTAGAGGGCCGTATATAGCAAAAGCATCTGGCTGAGACTAAACTAATGTGTATCATGTGGGAAGCATGGAAGAGATCATGTTTGTAGATTCTTGTAGGGATGCTTCAATCCAATGCCTAGACTTTAAAAGGCAAGCATGCTCTCTCTTCCAGACAGAGTTTACAATGGGATAAATTGAAGAAGTGCCCATTTGAATATGAAAGTTTAAAAGAAACCCAAAACTAAACAGCAATTTAATAAATATGTTAAAAATTATTTCCTGAAAAAAGTATGAATTTAAAAATATATATATATTTTTATTGATTTCAGAGAGGAAGGGAGAAGGAGAGAGATAGAAACATCAATGATGAAAGAGAATCATTGATTGGCTGCCTTCTGCACATCTCAAACTGGGGATTGAGCCTGCAACCTGGGCATGTGCCCTTGACCAGAATCGAACCTGGAACCCTTCAGTCTGCAGGCCAATGCTCTATCCACTGGGCCAAACCAGCTGAGGCTGTTTTGTTTTTCCTAAAATTCAGCCATCACACTAAAATTACACAGACTGCTGATTTAGTGAAGCACCGACCTCCAGCGTCCAGGACAATATCTACTCCCAGGCCACCTGTTTCTTCCAAACAGCTTTCAGCAACATGGGCTTTCCCACCGGACACGTCGATCACTCGGGCTGCGAAGGACAGGAAGTCAGGCAACTGCTCCGCTCTTTATGTGATCAACACAAGGCAGAGGGACAGCAAGAGCAAACATCTGTCCTCTGAAATGAATTAACTGGTTCAAACAATTACTGAATCCAAATTATACTTTTTTCTCATCTAACCTGATATTGGTGAGGATCCATTTAAATGAAGGGATGGCATATTCAATAAAATAAAATATAAGCATTTTGCGGCTAGCGTGTCCCAAGGCTAGTCTATTTACACAGGAGACTGTTCTCTGTACCTTATATTGCCAGAACTGAGAACCTATAAAACCAGAGGGACATATACATTAAGACATGATCTGAAAGATTAAGTAATTTCTAAGTATGTTCAGATTTAACAGAGTTTAGAGCTAAACAGCACAAAAGTCTATTTGGGCGACATGACACTTCTCCATTAGGGGCTGTTTTCTTCTTTCTCAATTACAGAACTCCCTGCACCTCCCAACCTGCTGTTTCCGGTTCGCCATAGGGCTGCTGAGGACTCAGTGATGTTACCCATGCTAACACCCAACAACCACTGCCTGCCTGCCTGCGGCTCCTCAGTTCCACTCCGTTCATCCTCTTTCTCTTCATCTGTTCACTCTGTGACTCCAGCCTATTCCATTCCATCTCCATCTTCCTCCTTTTCCTTTTCAATCTATTTCCTTTCTCCACTGCTGTCCAGAAGGGTTCACTCTTTCCAAGGGCTCCGAGTCTCCTCCGTGCCCTATTCATCATAACCTCTACCTGATGTGCGCTTCTGTACAAGTGGCCACCTCCTCCCTACACTATCACAGAAAGCAGACGACTTAAGAGGTAAACCACTGGGTAAGAGGCGGAGAAACATACCCAGGATGCAAAATACACTGATTTATTGACTGAAACCAAAGAGGTGCCAGGTATTTCTAAATTGTTTCAAAGTTCACCTCATTCAAACTTGGCTAAGTTGATAACAATAGGGCAAAGAAGAAAAAAAAACATTGAAAAAATAAGTTTCAAAAACAAAATAATTAGCCGAAACCGGTTTGGCTCAGTGGATAGAGCGTCGGCCTGCGGACTCAAGGGTCCCAGGTTCGATTCCGGCCAAGGGCATGTACCTGGGTTGCGGGCACATACCCAGTAGGGAGTGTGCAGGAGGCAGCTGATCGATGTTTCTCTCTCACTCATTGATATTTCTGGCTCTCTATCCTTCTCCCTTCCTCTCTGTAAAAAATCAATAAAACATATTAAAAACAAAACAAAACAATTCATTAAAGCTATTACTTAAGTAAACTTAGACTTAGCACAGATACTAAGTGCATTTTAAAAGGTGCTGCGCCTTCCAGGTTTGGTTTGAAAGTCTGTGTTGAGTGGGGTTACCCACCGAGAGCAGGCCGGAGTCCTTCCAGGTACTGCTTGTCTTCCGGGCTGCACGCTGTGGAGATCACTCTGGCTCCTCTGTGGTGCGCTAACTGAATAGCTATTGTCCCAAGCGCCTGTGGAAAAACACACAGTAGGCTCACACACAGAGGGCAGAGGCCACCTCTAAACTGTCTTATAGGCTGTTCAATAAAGTGTAAGACGTTAGTGGTACTTCAGTATATTTTTAAATGTTATCTGACAGCAGAAGGAAAAACAATACGGAGAAGCTAAGTAGGAACAAACAGCTGATGGACTTCCTTCCTCAGAAGGGGGTAGAGAGCCGCCCGGGCCCCCTGCTCTCACCCAGTCTCACCAGAGCAAATGCTTTCCAGGACGGAGCTGAGTTAGAAAGCAGCTTTGGGGTGAGAAAAAGGGCCTTTCAGGGGCTCCTGCAAGTCCAGTGAGCACTCGGGAGGGTCACGGCACTTCAACCCTCCGTCCTTTCTTTTGCTGACCTGGGGGGCAAGTTCCGGGAAGTTCTGCTGTCCCAGTGTTAACACCAGGCTGAAGCCGCTGCTGAGGACAGTTCTGGCTTTTTTCAAAGAGAAGCACTTCAGCAACAGCCAGATAGAAAGTAAGACTGTGAAAGCACCCAGGTTTTGTAACATTTTTAGAATTTATATGTATGCATACATGTTTTAATCCTCACCTGAAGGATATGTTCTTATTGATTTTAGAGAAAGAGAGGGAGGAGGGAGAGGGAAGGAGGAAGGGAGAGAGAGAGAGAGAGAAACATGGATGTGAGAACTATCCATCGGTTGCCTCCTGTACGCCTCTGACTGGGGATCAAACCTGAAATCTAGGTATGTGCCCTAACCAGGAATCGAACCCACAACATTTTGGTGTATGGGATGATGTTCCAACCAACTGAGCCACCCGGCCAGGGCAGATTATAATATGTTTTTATGTATTTGTTTTTAGTATAGAATTATTTTTTTGATGATGCAGGTAAAATGTTTAAAGTAGCACATATTTGCATCTATAAATGCAACACCTTGTTAACATAAGTGTAAATGTGAGGGATATGATATGAAGTTGGTAGGGAGTTCTGAGGTATGGCTTCAAAGACTTCATGAGCTATTTCAGGCTTTGTGTGACTGGCATGAAAATATCTGTTTGCTTTTGTAATTACTAGCACATTCAAAGTAAGAAACACAGCAAGTCTGACTTTTATCTCTTATTGATAAAAGCTGCTTATTTTCACAAAATAGGAATTTGGTAAAAAATATAAAAATCAGTGACTAAGCTACTGGCAAAGACTTCTGTTAGTAAATGGAGGGCCCGTTCCTACATCTGCTGTGCTTTGGCCTGTTTCTGAGCAAACTGTTAGCACCTACGCTTGCTCCGTCCATGATCAGCACCCACTTCCCGGGAGCGAGCCGCGAAAGGTAATGCAGAGCGGTGTAGGCTCGCACTCCGTCCCGAACGGTCCCAGCGGCTTCTGTCCACGACACTTTTTCCGGCTTGTGAACTATCACAAAGAACAGGAAGCAATCCGTTAGCAAGTCCCGCTGGTCTTGGCTCCTGGGTCTGGCCATTCCCCTGGGCCCTGGTCCTGGCCTCCACTCCTACCTCGCCGTTGTCCTGCCTCCATTCCCGCCCAGGCGTAAGCCCCTCGCCCACAGCCTCGTCTCCCACCAGAGGTCACTTCTCTGTTTAAATTGATATGATTGACATCAGAGGTCACCACCATCCTAACTTAATTTCTTATTTGCTTCCATAGGTTAGTCCTCCAGGATTCATTCCTAAATAAGATAACTCATTTCTGCCTGGTTTTAAGCTTTACCTAGATGCAGTCATATCCATATGCATTGTTTTCTGTCTTGCTTTTTATGCTCGACATTATTTTTAACCCACTCCTACTCTGGTTATCTGTTCTCCAGTCGAGGAGCATCTGTGTGGGGTCCAGCTGGGGGCAGCGATAAACAGTGCTCTTGTGGGAAAGATAGGGTTACACTGGTGCCCACTTCCTCTAGGCCAGCGGTTCTCAACCTGTGGGTCGAGACCCCTTTGGCGGTAGAATAACTCTTTCACAGGGGTCGCCTAAGACCATCCTGCATATCAGATATTTACATGACGATTCATAACAGTAGCAACATTACAGTTATGAAGTAGCAACGAAAATAATTTTGTGGTTGGGTCACAACATGAGGAGCTGTATTTAAAGGGCCAGAAGGTTGAGAACCACTGCTCTAGGCTGTTCTCTTAGGAACAGAACCCTCAGGTCCCGGGCACCTGCCACTTCACCACACCCGCCCAAGGGCCTGTGTGATCTCTCCCACAGCTGTGCACTAGGTAAAGTGAGGAAGGATTGCTTGTGCTGTGAAAAGGCATTAAAACAGCCAAACATACTAAGCTAATGAGCACGTCATCAGTCATGTGCTACAGTGTGGTGCTGTCACCATCCTGGGAGCCTTGGCATGAGTCCCATTTCTACCACCAAGTGGGTGTGGAGAGGTTCTCCTCGGATTTTAATTTGCTTTTCCCCAATACTGATGAAGGCGAGCATCTTGCTGTTTCTTGGCCATTTGTTCAAGTGTTTCATCAATTTTTCTTTGTATTGTCTTTTTCTCATTGATTATAGAAGTTTTTTGTGTATTCTAGATGAATTATTTGTTTATGCATTATAAATATTATTTTCAACTCTGGCTTCTCTTTTCAATCTTTTTAAGTGTCTTTGAAAAATAGAAACGTATCAGAATGATCTTTTAAAACATAAATAACATCCTAACACTTCTCTGCTTGGAAGTCATCAATGGCTTTCCACTGCATTGGGAACAAATGCAAACTTCTAATACAATTTAATTTAAAATTTTAAAAAATGTATTGATTTTGAGAGAGAGAGAGAAACATGGATTTGTTGTTCCACTTATTTATGCATTCACTGGTTGATCCTTATACGTGCCCTGACCAG
Organism: Myotis yumanensis; assembly: GCF_028538775.1. Taxonomy (NCBI): domain Eukaryota; kingdom Metazoa; phylum Chordata; class Mammalia; order Chiroptera; family Vespertilionidae; genus Myotis; species Myotis yumanensis. The sequence goes on along the minus strand of NW_027223753.1, from coordinate 215,421,957 downwards.
GGGATCGAACCTGCAGCCTTTGCATTGGTTAGGAGACACTACCCAAGTGAGCAACCTGGCCAGAGAGCTCTATTGAGCTGACCATCAAGCTGCTCCTGTTTCATTATTGAATGTTTATTTTGTCTTTATTCTGTACACTGAATATGATCTTTTCACAGTGCAATCAATCCTTTCTCACTTTACCTAAAAACCCATTTTATAACACTTTTCATAGCCTCTACCAGCTCTTTCAAATATTTTTCCTCTGGCAACGTCCCCATTGCTTTTACCAACAACTAGTGCCATCTAGTGGGGAAGCCAAGCATCCAAATATACATGTTGAAAATGTTACAACAGACAAGCAAGGCATTGAAACAGCAAAACATAAGCTAATTAGCATGTAATTAATCATGTGCTACATAACGATGTTTGTCACCAATGGGTCACATATATGACGGTGGGATCACATATAATCACATACAATCATAACGGAGCTGAAAAATTCCTGCTGCGTAGTGACCTCTTACAAAACCCATTCCTCACGTTTGTGGTGACGCTGGTGTAAACAAACCTAGCACACTGCCAGGCATATAAGAGTACAGCGTAGCCCTGGCCGGTTGCTTAGTGGTTAGAGCACTGACACACGGACCTAAGGGTCTCAGGTCTGATTCCCAGTCAAGGGCATATACCTCGGTTTGATCTTTGGCCCTGGTAGGGGGTTCGTGTGGGAGGCAACCAATTGATGGAACTCTCTCATGTCGATGTCTCTCTCTCTCTCTCTCTCTCCCTCTCTCTCTCTCTCCCTCTCCCTCTCTGTCTCTCTCTCCCTCTCCCTCTCTGTCTCTCTCTCTCTCTCTACCTCTCTAAAAATCAGTGGAAAAAATATCCTCAGGTGAGGATTAAAAAAAAAACACACTAGACTTCGATGATAGTTGTATAACTCTTTAAATATATTAAAAACCACAGACTCCTACACTTTAAATGGGTGCATATATGGTATGTGGTTTAAATCTGGCTAAAAGGATGACTGTGCATCCTTTTAGCCAGATTTTGACAGACCCAGATTCCTGCTCTGTATTTAAAATCCAAAAGATAGAAGAAAAAGTACAGCACATACAATATGTACAGTACAGCACACTGGATAATGGTAACAAACAACTATGTTGGTTTAGGTATTTACTATTTTTTAATTGTTATTTTAGAGTGAACTCTTTCTACGGATAAAAAAAAAAATTTCGCCCTAACCGGTTTGGCTCAGTGGATAGAGCGTCGGCCTGCAGACTCAAGGGTCCCAGGTTCGATTCCGGTCAAGGGCATGTACCTTGGTTGCGGCACATCCCCAGTGGGAGGTGTGCAGGAGGCAGCTGATCGATGTTTCTCTCTCATCAATGTTTCTCTCTATCCCTCTTCCTTCCTCTCTGTAAAAATCAATTATATTTTTTAAAAAATGTGCTGTAAAGCAGTACGCTATGGATACCTGCAGCAGCCTCGTACACCTCGTGCTTACCACGTCTCTTGATTGCATCATGTTATCTTGTGCTTGATGTGATCTCATGTTTTGTGAAGTGATGTGTTGTACAGGCTCGTAGCCCAGGAGCAGTGGCTGCTCCTACCACACAGCCAGGTGTGTGTCAGAGCCTCGAGGATGTTCGCCTGACAGCGAACTTGCCTCATTTCTCAGGTTGCCTCCCCCTAAGTGGTGCGTGACTATAATTAATTTGTCTGAGACCACATTGCTAACAGTTTGAACGTCAGACATTCCATGGTTCATAAAGAGACAGGCCATCCTGGGGGCACCCAGGTTCCTCCATTAGTGCTTGTTTAGTTTACACACAACTTACTTACATGGAATTTTGGGGAACACGTTCCATCTTAATCATTGGGATTACCATTTTCATTAAAAAAAAAACCACACAAGTGGTCCTTAAAAAAATACTAACAGTAATACAATTATATTTAAGATCGCAACGGCTCTGAAATTGCATTGTTAGATAACGCTAAATTATTTTCTATGCATTTGTACCAATTTATGCTTTTATGTGCATAAAAGGTCCCATTGCTGCACATCCTTGCTGACCCTCAGAATGGTGAGATTTTATAACTGTCCGTCCTGTGGTGCATAATGACATCTCTAAGTGGTTTTAATTTGCTTTTCCCTGATTGCTAAGGAGATGCCGTGACTTTTCACAATGGCTTCATGCAGTATGTCTGTGTTTATATTTATTTTAATTTAAATATTCAAGTAAATTAATATAAGAAAAATTAAAAATTAACATTTCACTTAAACGGAACACTTATCAAAATATATTAGCAATAGAAACCAAAGACAAGTGTTCTTGGTTCTTTCCTGTCTCAGACTCTACATGGATTTTCTAGATTTAAAAAGAAATTTTATTTGTTGATTTTTGAGGGAGACATCGATTTGTTGTTCCACTTATTTATATATTCATTGGTTGATTCTCCTATGTGCCCTGACTGGAGATCGAACCTGCAACTTTGGTCTATTGGGATGACACTCTAACCTATAGCTAGCTGGCCAGGGCTAAAATTAATTTTAAATGAACTTTTCCAATTTCAATTAATAACCAAGCATAAAAAATATAATTTTTTTTACTGGGAATATAATTTTAGAGAGAGAAACTTCTTTTCAAACCTCTAACCAGGAGCTGTGTGAATGAAACTGAAAGGTCTCTATACTGTTTAGTGTGAGCATAAATTTTACGATACGAAATTATAAACTCGAGGTAGTCACGTGACCAGCCAACAGTAGATGCACAGAAATGGCGATGCTGCTACACACACCAGCGACGTGAGGATGACTGACCCCCGGCCTGAGCTGCACATACCCAAGTAGTGCTCATGCACCCGCACAACCTCACAGAGTCCAGGGTCTTCAGAATCCAGGGGTAGGATCCCTGAAAGGAAACAATATTTCAACTAAAATAAATATAAACACAGAGATTCTGCAAACGGCGACACTGAGGGAAGCATCTCCGAGTGAGTGGCTTCATGGTAAGGAGCGGCGGCGTTAGTCTCATCCCCTTCGGTGGGCTGTGGGGAAGGCGCCGGAGTGACTAGCGCAGGGAAGGGACAGGCTTCGGGAATGTGAGAGGGAGGGGTGCTCCTTCTCTCACGCCAGCACGTCTCCTGTGCTCTTGTTCTTTCCTTCTCTCCTTTTCTTGCACCTCTGAGGGTGGGAGAGACGATGCTGATATAGAGGCAGGTCCGCCTGGGGGGCACCTGGGTCCCTCACTGAGATTGTCCCTGATGCGCAGCTGCCTTCCACGGCTGGGGTGGAGCCGCGTCGCCCACCGGTGGCCCCGGACCCCTGGTGGTGCGTGAGGTCCCAAAGGTGGGAGACCGCTGGTCTGGAAGACACCCAGTGCTCCCAACGAAACCCCACTTCTACTTAAGCTCGTCTGTTTTATTTTTGGTCTCTTACAAAAAGAATCTTGAGTAATGCAGTGTCACTGACCTCTTGGCCAGATAAAAAAAGATAAGACAGACAGAAAAAAAAATTAATTCTTCAAGAAAATACATGTCAAAGGCAATATCGTAAGAAGCTAACAAAAACATTCCGACAAATCAATTCTTAATAGCCTCAAGCTTGCCATAAAGTTAACCATTTTCTAGGCTTACATGCATATCTTTCTATGAATATTTTCTATGGAGAAATGGTCATTTTAAAAACTAGTATGAAAGTCATACTTTATGTTTGTGTGATGGTCTAGGACAGTGGTCGGCAAACTGCGGCTCGCGAGCCACATGCGCCTCTTTGGCCCCTTGAGTGCAGCTCTTCCACAAAATACCGACTTCTGCGCATGGGCCATGAAGGTTCAATCGCACTGTATGTGCGCCCACACGTGGTATTTTGTGGAAGAGCCACATTCAAGGGGCCAAAGAGCCACATGTGGCTCTTGAGCCGCAGTTTGCCGACCACTGGTCTAGGATATATGTAAAGTGTGTGTGTGTGTGTGTGTGTGTGTGTGTGTGTATGTAAAATAGTATTAACTATGGATTTTAAAATAATAGTAAATGAAATGTTCCCAGTGAATTCTAGCTTTCTAAGCGCAGTAAGGGAGAGGTCCCATACAATCCAGTTGAGGTGCAGAGGGAGCTTCTATAGAGCCAGGCTGGTCGTGCAGATGACCTATGACCTTTCTCCAGAGTCTACAGGTCTGTCAGCCAAGGGCTGCGCCAAGCACAGTAACAACTATGGCCTTCTTTTTATCTCATATTGTTCTACAGCCAAATACGGAAACGTTCCCAATGCTCTGCTGTTGAGATCAAACTCCCAATTCCCTTCATCAATGGACTTTTGAGAGCAAATTCCAAAAATCAGGAAAATACTTGTATATGAAGCTAGGTCACAGTAAACATTAATAACTGTACAGAGAAAAAAGAGATGATAGTAAAATAGACAACTTACCGACGACTTCATCATCAGGTTGAAAAAATGATACCTTACTTCCAACTAAAGCATAGAGAAAATTAATAATTAATATCATGAGGTTATTAAATATCATCCTTATTTAACTATTAAAATAAAAAGACCCATGGGTTTATAAACAGTTGCTAACTCAGGGAAAAGAACGTGTAGGACATTTTGATGGTCTATAGAGACTGTTGGATAGAACATTTCAAATCTGGATTCTCATCCCGGCCGGTGGCTCTGCTGGTTAGAGCATCATTCCAATATGCCAAGGTTTGAGGTCTGATTCCTGGTCAGGGCACAGACAAGACCCAGCCAATGAATGCATAAGTAAGTGGCACAACAAATTGATGTTTCTCTCTCTCTCAATTCAATCAACAAAATTTTTTTAAAATACAGATTCTTTACAAAATTTTCTACAAAATTGGGGCCATATGGCTGTTGACAGCACAGAGAGGAATGTCTATTAGGGTTAAGGAATAAAGGAAAACAGTCCGCTTTGCAGCTCCTGTGATGGTTACATGGCTTCCCACCCTTAGCCCAAGTTCCCACCGTTATTTCAGTTCCAGAATCTCAGACACACACGGGAAGTTGTGGTAAGAGTCACATCGGAAGTTGCTTTGATTTGGAATGATGGAAATGAACTCCTGGTGGTGCCCAGAACGTTCTGGGACTGTACAGAAATGAGTGACACTTCCGGCACATGCAGAGAGAAAGCCGCTACTGTCAGCCAGCTCTTTAGAATATTTTTGTTCAAACAGTTATGAGAGGAAACGCCACGAATGCCCACTGCGTGCAGCATTCTCTGACATCACCTTCATCTTCACAGCATCAGGCTAGACCTCCTTCCAGGCTCACAGCTGAGCAAACGGCTGAGCCGCGAGGGAGGCGGGATCTGACATCTGCCGTGGACGCTGGCGGCTCTGGGAGCTCCGTCTGATGTTCCCGCGGCCGGCCCCCTTGTTCCAGTTTCTTGGCTCCCCCCTGGCCATCCTCCTGCAGTAGCTGTGCCTGCTGGGCCACCGTACTTTTCCTTCTGCTCCTGACCCTCCTCCTCCTGGGACCGCTCTGGTCCTTTTTCCTTGGCTTCCTTCACACTCCTCTTGACTGTCCCCCGAATGAGCATTCCCAAGGGTTCCATGCTTATGCATACGTCCCCTCTCCACTGCTACTCCCCCCGGTGAGTTCATCAGCTTTATTACTTCAAATATAACTACATGCTGACAACTCCCAAATACGTGCACTTCCTGCACAGTCTCACCTTTGAGCTTAAGTCAGAGTACCGCTCACTAGATATCTCCAGGGGATATCACTTACGTACCTTGAGCCCAACAACCATAAATCTAAACTGTCCGTCTTCCTCCTAATAAAATCCTCTCCCCTTATCAGTTGGTGGCACCGATTCATGGCTTAGCCAGAGCCTGGGCGTCACTCCTGGCTCTTGCTGCTTTTAATTCCCCTGTTCCAGTCAATCATTAAGCCATGCGGACTACTCAGTATTTCTTGTATATGTACGTCTTCACCTTTGCCACCAAAGCCTCGGTCATGGACTCCGTCGTCTGTTGGCTATTGGTCTACAACCCAACCAGCCCTACCACCTCCAGCCCGGGGTGCCTGCAGTCTACCCTTCACGTGGCTGCTCTAACAACCTCCCGTACAACCAGGCTGACATAGGAGGCTCTGCCTAGGTCTGGCCCTTGCCTACCCTCATGCCTCATTTTTCCCCCATTTCTTTTCTTTTTTAAAAAAATATATTTTATTGATTTTCTACAGAAAGAAAGGGAGAGGGATAGAGAGTGGTACATGCCTTTGACCGGAATCGAACCTGGGCCCCTTTAGTCCACAGGCCGACACTATCCACTGAGCCAAACTGGTTAGGGCTCCCCCATTTCTTTTTAATCCTCATCTGAGGATATGTTTATTGATTTTAGAGAGAGAGAAAAAACATTGATGTGAGAGAAGCATCAATCGGTTGTCTCCTGTACTCACCCCAACTGGGGGTTGAACCCGGAACCTTGGTCTGTGCCCTGACTGGGAGTTGCACCTGCCACCTCTAGGTGTATGGGACCATGCTCAACCCACTGAGCCACCCGCCAGGGCCGGAGGAGTCAGCATCCATATCATCATCGAAGTATCAGGGTCGCTACCTTTTACTCTTCTGCTCCAAGGATTTTCTTGACAAAATGTTTCTGTGCCAAGTATCTTACCCCAACGCCAAACTCTGCCATTCTTTCCTTTTCTTTCGTCCTTAGCACCTGACATGACTCGCCTCTGCCTGCGCTCAGGGCCCCTCCCTGAGCCACCCCCTGCCGCCCGCACTTCCCGCTCACTCCCAGGAGCCTCCCCTGCTTCTCGCTGGGCTGGCCCCTCCTCAGACCTTCACGGCGCTCCACTCGTGCGCATCCGTCTCTCCCCTACATTGTGAACACTTCCTTTTTGGCAATCCAGAAAAAGATTAGAGGATATTTTCCCCATTGATATTTTAGAGAGAGTGGAAGTGAGGGGGGTGGGGGGGGGGAGAGGGAGGGAGGGAGAGAGAGAGAGAGATGATGTGAGAGAGGCACATCGATCAGTTGCCTCCAGCGCGTGCCCAACCTGGCAGGGGAGGGGGGGCAAGGGGGAGGAGGGACTGGTGCACAGGCCGATGCGCTAACCACTGAGCACACAGGCCAGGGCTAGATTATGAACCCTTTGAGGGTAGGGACTCTATCTTATTCATCTTCAGATACCAAGTACTTAGCAAGTGCTCGTTAAATATGGAATAAATGAATAAATCAATGATTATTCATCTTCTGGCCATTATAATTCTTATTTTTATTTTCCTACAGTGTGAGTAGAAGAAAGGAGAGGGAATGAAATTATGATTTAGCTGTTAGATTACATTGAGAAAGAATCAAATATATTATGGGTTAGAATTACAGGCAAAACTCAAATAGTCTAACCCACTGTATTCCATGCTCATTCACGCACATGCAGAAAGAGCAGCCATACACTCACTGATCACGAACTACCCATTAGCAGCGAATGTGAATGGCTGGTCTACTTAGACCCACATTATTTCAAGTCCTTAGCTTCCTGTCCTGCATGTTAATACCATTACTTACTACATAAAACTTAACAATTTTTTGAGTTAAGGCAATCATAAAATCTGACTGGTTATTTCTTCCCAGAACCCATTTTTATTAATTAATTAATTTATTTTAAAAAATATTTTATTGATTTCAGAGAGGAAGGGAGAGGGAGAGAGATAGAAACATCAGTGATTGCCGAAACCGGTTTGGCTCAGTGGATGGAGCGTCGGCCTGCGGACTGAAAGGTCCCGGGTTCGATTCTGGTCGGGGGCATGTGCCTTGGTTGCGGGCGCATCCCCAGTGGGGAGTGTGCAGGAGGCAGCTGGTCGATGTTTCTCTCTCATCGATGTTTCTGACTCTCTATCTCTCTCCCTTCCTCTCTGTAAAAAATCAATAAAATATATTAAAAAAAAAAAAAAAGAAACATCAGTGATGAGAAAGAATCACTGACCGGCTGCCTCCTGCACGCCCCCCACTCGGGATCGAGCCTGCAACCCAGGCTTGTGCCCTGACCCGGAATCGAACCCTGACCTGGAATCGAACCCTGACCTCCTGGTTCATAGGTCAATGCTCAACCACTAAGCCACCCCAGCCAGGGCAGAACTTATTTTTAGATGAGCAAAATGCTTACCTTTTAAATGCTCAATTTTACACAAACTTTAAAATTTAATGTCAATGTAATTACTGTTATGTAAATTTGGGCCAAAAGCCAATGTACAGAAGTAATTTATGCTGGTTTGTAAACAACGTTGGTCATTCTATTCAGTATGATTGCTGATAGATTGAAATACATAATCCCTAAATATTTACTGAAGTATAATAAGCTCTTTAATTATAAAACACCAGTTAAGTTCTATTTTTCTTTTTAATTTAAAAAGGGAAACATTTCTGTATAATTACATTTCCTATTTGAAGACGAGTGTATGATTTTATGTGCCAGTTCCCAATTAGCTGCCATGTAATTTTTTTACCTTAGAAAACAGATACAGGTATTTATATCTGAAAACTTACCATCTAACACGATTCCAGCAATTTCTCTCCCAACGGGAAAGAAATCCTTCTCCATCTTCATTTCTGCCAGAAGCTGAATCATGACAAAGGCCATTTATTGTCAAAAGTAAATCCTGGCTTCTTACACCAGAGGGAAGCAAGAGCACAAATCAAACCACAAAAAAAGCAAATAGGATTTAATATTTGGAATAAAGCCAAAACAAATAACTTCACAAGATAGGTTTCTCGTTAGAGTAAGAATTGGTTGTTATGTAGGAATTAGGTATGAGTATCATTATTCCAATCACCATTAACATACTTTGTTTAACACCTTTCTTCTGCCAAGTATGAAGGGAAAATATGTCCCAAATTTACCAGTCAGCTCATTCGATGGGGTGAGGGAGCTGGGGGAGGGAGCTGGGAATGAGGGGTGAGGCTACTGAGAACAAGGGCTCTCCTTCCCACAGCCTTTAATGCCCCCTGGGTGTTTCTCACAGGTCTTGGGTTAAGAAGCAGGTGGGAAGAGGTGATGGATAGATATACTTAGGAAAATTGCCATTTATTTTCAATTTGGAATTTTTTAAAAAGATAAATCGTTTATTTTTGAGAGCTTAGTGTTTTGTTAATATTCTGGCCAAACCGAGCACTTGACTTTTGAAGTGATAGAGTATATACAGATAAGCCTGTAGTTTAAGTTCCTGCCATTTATACTTTTACTAGAGGCTCGATGCACAAAATTTGTGCAAGAGTAGGCCTTCCTTCCCCTGGCTGCCGGCACCGGCTTCCCCCTGGCCGCTGGCAGGCTCTCGGGACCCGGCTTCCCTCACAGCCCCGGCTTCATCCAGAAAGTCATCCGGAAGGACCTCCGGAAGGACGTCTGGTCTAATTAGCATATTAAGCTTTTATTATTATAGATAATAATACCAGAGCCATGGAACATATTTGTAGGTATCATAGTATTTTAGGAATAATAAGTAAAAAGAAATTGAAGTAATTCTCTTGTACATATTTTTTATCTTTCAGTATTTAGATCTCCTATATAAGCTCTCCTACCTGATTGCCAGAAAAATCTTTCAATGTGGAACTTTGTACTTTTGCTAAGATGACAACATGACACTCACAGAAATACTGGATGTTTTACATGATTTCTTTTCACATGGTTTCTTTTATGCACCTTGTACAGAGCTATAATCATGGTTATAGCCACTGCCTCCTGCTTCCGTCACCTACCATGAGCGTTTCGTACATCACTACACATTTTCATAACCGTGATGTTTAGTAGTTGTGCAATATTCCATTGAATTTACTTTACTATTTCTATTAGACATGAGATAATTTCCTAGCTTCGGATTTTTCCCTCTTTTCCACGTGCTCTATCTTTTATATCTTTTCCTGCATTACTGCACCGAGGCCTCCATCTCCCAAAGAGGCTCAGCAGAGGTTGTGAGAGAAGCCCGGTTTGTCCTTTTCTTTCCTGTTCCCAGACTGGGACTGTCATGCATTTTTCAGTTTAAAAAGGACAGCGTGGAAGGGCTGAGCACAGAGCCCCGCAGACAAGGAGCAGTTCTCCTGTTCCTGCTCAGAGGGCTATGGAGCAGCTTCCCTTCCCCAGTCGTGCTCAGGGAACAGAGCAGCCAAGGGAAGCATATGACTTTGTTCTGTAATTTCCCTACATGTGGCTTCACTGCAGAAAACTTTTAGATTCCTAGAAATTATGGTGACATTATTATCCAATCATTTAAAGGTCCAATAAAACTTTGGTATTGATTTTTACAAAGCAGAGTAAATGGCCCCGCTATATCTATCATAGCACATTCAACCACAGCTTACATTTGAAAACTGACCATGTATTTCATGGTCAATAATGGAAGATGACTAGGGGTAGTGAGAGGCTGGGGATGTGTATGCAGGAGAGAAAGACAAAGAAAAATGATAAGAATATGAACTCTATCTAAAGATGTTAACTAGAAATACCTATAGAATAGACAGCTAATAAATTAGTTGATTCAATTTCTATATTTTTACTATATTTATAAAAGCATTTTCTTCCTTGATTATAGGCCTTAGTAATTATAAATTCTCAGCCTTTCACAATGTAAAGGAGCTTATAAGTTATTTTCCAATAATAATGTAAAATTCATAACTTCAATTAGACCAGAGGTTTGCAACCTGTGGGTCGAGACCCCTTTGGGGGTCGAAACAACCCTTTCACAGGGGTCGCCTAAGACCATCAGAAAACACATATATAATTACATATTGTTTTTGTGATTAATCACTATGCTTTAATTATGTTCAATTTGTAACAATGAAGTTGGGGGTCACCACAACGTGAGGAACTGTATTAAAGGGTTGCGGCATTGGGAAGGTTGAGAACCACTGAATTAGACTAATATCTTAATATGGAAACATACAAATTCACATAAACTTTTCTCCTAGCTAGTCTATTCTTCTAAGGATGACAATAATTTCTTGGCACTCAGAAGTCAGTTGTCATTATATTAGTAAACTAAATAGACGATGAATTCTCATTTGACTTTTAGCCCAAATAAAAGCACCAATACCTTTGTATTTATGTGGCTCAGAGCACAAGCTTTAACTTGAAGTTTCACATAGTTATCCTCTGCAACAGGAAGATTTTCCTAGAACCAATGATAACAAAATATTACACATTCATTTGAGCCCATGCCTTTATGATGTGAACATTTTCATACACAACTGAACAAAATTAAACAGGCCCCAAATCTAACTTTAGGGATGAAAACTAAGAGCTATTTGTATGCCATACTTGTATATTCCATAGTATAATAAGGATTTCAGAACCATGAACACAATCCAGTTTTCCTCTGTCATCTTTCACTAACTCCAAAATCATTTAAGTCAAGAGTCAAAATCTCAGACAGCTTGCTTCTACCACTGGAATGATTTTGGCTTGCGACAGACCTTTCAAACAATCTCCAATATATGAAAATTCCACTCTCTATGCTTAAAGTGGTAAAAAACTAGAAACCATTTAAAGCTTAGTGAATAGGGTGACTTTGCAAAGCTCAGAAATTAGTGTGGAAAACAGCGTTTTCCACCTCTTTTATTTCACAGTTTGAGAGAATGTATTTTCTGAAATATGACTACAATCTGGAAATTTACTTTATTGTGGTATTCAAAATAAATTGAGTTAATTTTGCAACATATAAGGCTATTAAGGTATTGTTTTCCTAATATCTTTTATACCACCACCCAGGGGACTAAAAACTCTTTTTAGCAACTCTTTAAAAAATATAGTTATACTACAATATGGGCCAGCACTGTAACATATGATTAAAGGAAAGTAATTTCTAGAGTTTCGTTTAAGTTTCACTAAAAGATCATTTAAACTGGGTAAATATACTTATCTTGTTTCGTTTAATGATTAAACAATTTTTCTCACCCGTTCTTGAAATACAAATGTTATTTTTTCATTTGTGGAACTCTGTTGAAAATATAAGCCTTTCATAGTCACCTAAAGCAAAACAAAAAAAGAAAAATATATACATGAAATAAACAAACCAACAAAATGTTATCAATACCAAACGAAAGCAAAAATTAAAAAATAGTGCTGGCAAAGGATAAAATGACAACTATAAATGTAGTTTTCAAACAAAGAAATTTAGGTAATAGTGCTTGAAAGTGATCCAGAAGTGAATATGCCATCTTAGCAGAGAAGGGGTTTACAGGTCAGTTTTCCACATGAAGGTGAGCATGTGTTTAATTTCACTTTGCTATTCAATAAAAATGATTAGATGTACTTGGGGGGAGGGGTGGGGGGAAACGGAAGAGGTTCAGAGAGCTCAATTTTAATTACCAAAGGTGTCATTTGAAAGGCGTTCAAAGTCTTAAAAAAGACCATTCGGAAGGGAAAAGTGGGCCCTCGCTGGTGGCTCAGTTGTTGAAGCATTGTCCCCTCCACCAAAAGGTTGGGGGTTGATTCTGGGTCAGGGCACATCCCTAGGTTGCAAGTTTGATCCCTGGTCCAGGCCTATGGGAGACAACCCACCAACGTTTCCCTCTCACATTGATGTTTCCCTCTCTCTCAAATCAATAAAAACATACATACCCTTGGGTAAGGATTAAAAAATAAATAAAAGAAAAAGTCCATCTAGACATCAAAACTGTGCCCTTGATTCTTCTGTGACAGTTTACAACCATTTAATGGAAGTATTTAAATCTGTAGTCTGTGGATTCTTGAAGCACATCTAAGGATTCCGGTTGTTTAATTTTCATAATAATTTTATGAAAGACTATTTTATTATTTTTATTTTAGAGACAGAGGAAGGAGAGAGGTAGGGAGAGAGAAACATCAGCTGATTGGCTGGCATGGGTCCTGACCAGGAATCACACCGGTGACCTTTTGGGGCACAGGATGGCGCTCAATCAATGAGCCACACTGACCAGGGAAGGACGATTTTCTTTTTCAAATCCTCACCCGAGGATATTTTTTCACTGATTTTAGAGAGAGTAGGAGAGAGAGGGAAAGAGGGAGAGAAATATTGATGTGAGAAAAACACATCGATTGGTTGTCTCTCGTGCCCTGACCAGGGCCCGGCTGGGATGGAGCCTGAAACTGAGGTACTGGCCCTTGACCAGAATCCAACCCAGACCCTTCGGTCTGCAGGCTGACGCTCTATCCACTGAGCCAAACTGGCCAGGGCAAGACTATTAAGTGTAAATTTATAGGAGAGCACAACGCACACGGGACGTGCAGAGGCCCTACTGCACAGCCTGCTGACCTCTGCGGAGTATTCGCAGTCACGCGGAAGCAGCACTAGCACCCAGAAGCTTCCGTGCCCCTGCTACTCACCACCTCCCTTCCTGGGGACACTCACTAGCCCCTAGCAGCACAGGCTCGTTTGGTCTGTCTCACTTTATATAAAAGGAATTACATTCCTTTATGACCGCGTTTGTTTCACCCACATTGTTGCTGGTAGCTGTAGTTCATTCGTTCTTATTGCTATGAAATATTACTATTATATTCATTCATTACTATTGATTAATTCCACTATAGACATTTCATTTTTTCAGTTTGGGGCTTTTACAAATTATTCTTGTGCCTACTTGTACCAGGTGAAAATGTTACTACATTTATTTTATGGAGGAGGAAACGGATTCTTACAGAAGAGAAGGCACATCCCTAGGGCCTTATAGCACCAGCTGGGCCAGGTCTGGGACAAACCAGATGCTACCAACTCCAAAGAAATTTCTCTTATCCATTATACTTAACGGCTCTCTATTGAGCTCCTAACATTAGACTTTCCACTTGAAACTAGACTCCTATATCCTTTAGCTTAGGGTGGTCATTTATGAAGTCCTTGCTGATAAAACTGATACATGATTTGCAGAGCCCAGTGCAGATGAAGACGTGGGGAACCTTGCCCAGAAATTACCAAAATTTCAAGCTGGTGACCAGAGCATGAAGGGTGAGCGTGAGGTCCAGGGCGAATGTAAAGGCCCTGCCAGGAGCCCGCCTGACGTTAAACCTCAGAGGGTCTAACGGAGCCTCTGCGGGGTTTTTACTGAGTAAGTCGGCAGTGCTCCTGCTTCCTAGAACACGGTAACCAGATTCTGGAGCCGAGAGAAATGAACACACACTCAAGGCACCTCTAGTCATGTGTGTAGCACGTACCAACGGGGTATATGAAAACAGAGGAGCCAGAAGGGCTGTGTGTGCATGTCAGTGTGTGTGGGGGTGTCTGCAGGGGAGCACAGATCCAGCAGCCAGGCGTTCATTCCCTTTGACAGTAAACCGACCCTCGAAGCCCAGCTCCCAAGGCTGTCTAAGAGGCATGACCCGCTGCCCCTGTCCGCCTGACGCCCCATTTCCCAGCGCACACCCTGTCTGATCCAGTCACTCTGACTTCACACCATATGGCCACTCGTCTCAGGGCTTCCAGGCTCTGCTGGTTCGCCGATTCTGCGCTGTACTTACTCTGCAGATTCTGCGGAGTGAAGCAAGCTCAACCCTGCCCCCTCTCCAGAGACTCCCCCAGTGACACTCAATCTACCCCATCTGTTCCCTGCTTCTAGATTTCATTACATACTAACAGAACCTTGCCTGACTCACTCACTCACTAGTGGGTTTTCCCAGCTATTGCTTGAGAGAATCAATATCCATTATCACTAAATACTGAAATCCTTGCTCCTGCTCAGTCTGGAGCTACTGGAGTCGCCTTTTGAGAAACAGAACTTTTACATGGCAACACCTTGATTTCAAAACATCTTCTGTAATCTGGGAAGCCACTGTTTCCTCTGCCCACTGCATCTTAGAACATGCGCTGTCTCCCAGAGCAGCAGTCATGTGGACCTCAAACCACAGCACCCCAATTCCAAAGGCCTGGGCAGAAAACTGCACTACAGCAAGTATTATACACATAACATCACCAGTGTTTTTAGTCAGATGACCCTAACTCATTCCTCTAAATTTTGGGCTAAAATTGGCCTGGCTGGCAGAAAAAAATAATGCTTAGTTGGTCCAATAAGGAACCAAGTGGGAACAAAAATATCCTCAAAATTACAAAGGGAAGAAAGAGAAGTGTTTTTACAAAAGTAGCAAGAAAATTGAGGAAATCTTATTTTACAAACCCAAAAAAGGAATACTGAGTTCTTGACACTAAGAAAATGGTAGAATGGATGGTATTCAAGGCCCAAGTCGTGTCTCAGGCATTGATCTAGACCAGTGATGGCGAACCTATGACACGCGTGTCAGAGGTGACACACGAACTCATTTTTTTGGTTGATTTTTCTTTGTTAAATGGCATTTAAATATATAAGATAAATATCAAAAATATAAATCTTTGTTTTACTATGGTTGCAAATATTAAAAACTTTATATATGTGACATGGCACCAGAGTTAAGTTAGGGTTTTTCAAAATGCTGACACACTGAGCTCAAAAGGTTCGCCATCACTGGTCTAGATTAAATGGAACACTTAAGTCTATTATGTCAAAATTGTTTTATTGAATGTAAATAAACTTGCACACAGGAAATAAATTAGCTGAGCACCTTATAAAATAAAAATATAAGTTAAAATATAGCACTTATCATGCCATTTCCAAGAATGAATGTCATTAACTTCAAAATTATATGCTGTACTCTCTTTTTTCTCAAGAAAGACGATTTTGGCTGAAACCGGTTTGGCTCAGTGGATAGAGCGTTGGCCTGGGGACTGAAAGGTCCCAGGTTCAATTCCGGTCAAGGGCATGTACCTGGGTTGTGGGCACATCCCCAGTAGGAGATGTGCAGGAGGCAGCTGATCAATGTTTCTCTCTCATTGATGTTTCTAACTCTCTATCTCTCTCCCTTTCTCTCTGTAAAAAATCAATAAAATATATTTAAAAAAAAAAGAAAAAAAAGAAAAACGATTTTGAATATGATGTTACACGCAATAAACACCAATTATTCAAGAAAAATGATCTTATATATAA
This sequence comes from Myotis yumanensis, assembly GCF_028538775.1. Lineage (NCBI taxonomy): Eukaryota > Metazoa > Chordata > Mammalia > Chiroptera > Vespertilionidae > Myotis > Myotis yumanensis. Next base: position 215,406,033 of record NW_027223753.1, on the reverse strand, counting down.
TATTACATGCAATAAACATTAATATTTCAAGGATAAAAAGATTTTAAGTATAATGGTATTACCACAACTGTACTAACATAGTATGATATCATAAAAGTTGTAGGAAATATTAAAAATCTGCAAATAACAGGATTAGTTCTATTATACTTCTAGTATATTTTTTTCCCTTCTGTCTCTATTTTTGTTCATCAGTTTATGTTGTTCATTATATTCCAAAAATGAGTGAGATCATATGATATTTATCTTTCTCCGCCTGGGTTATTTCACTTAGCATGATGCTTTTAAAGTCTATTTTGTCAGATATGAGTATTGCTACTCCAGCTTTTTTTTTTATTTTCCATTTGCATGGAAAATTTTTTCCATCCCTTCACTTTCACCATGTCTTTTTTTTTGAGGTGGGTCTCTTGTAGACAGCATATAGTTGGGTCATGTTTTTGTATCCATTCAACTAACCTACATCTTTTGATTGGAGCATTTAATCCATTTACATTTAGGGTTATTATTGAGAGGTACTTATTTATAGCCATTTTAATTCTGTACGGCTAGGTTTCTCTCTGTTTCTTCTCAGCAGTCCCTTTACAGCAATCCTTTTAGCATTTCTTGTAATGCTGGCTTAGTGATGATGAACTCCTTTAGCCTTTTTTTTGTCTGGGAAGCTCTTTACCTATTTGACCTGTCTATTTGAATGACCGTCTTGCTGGATATAGTAATCTTGGTCTCAGATCCTTGCTTTCCATTATCTTGAGAACTTCATGCCATTCTCTTCTGGCCTGTAGAGTTTCTGATGAGAAATCAGGTGTCAGCCTTATGGGAACTTCTTTGTAGGTAACAGTTTTCTCTTGCTGCCTTTAAAATTCTCTCTTTGTCTTTAATTATTGGCATTTTAATTATGTGTGATGTGTCTGGGTGTGGGTCTGTTTGGGTTCTTCTTGTTTGGGGTTCTCTGTGCCTTCTGAACCTGTGTGACTTTTTCCTTTATCAGGTTAGGGAAGTTTTCTACCATTATTTCTTCAAACACCTTCTCTATTCTTTTCTCCCTTTCTGCCTCTTCTGGCACACCTACTATTCTAATATTGTTATGTTTCACATTGTCCCACCGCTCCCTTAAGCTGTCCTCCTGTTTTTTAATTGTTTTTTTTTTCTTTTTAGTTCTCTAATTGAGTGATACTTTCAGTTCTGTCTTCTAATTCACTGATTTGATCCTCGGCTTCCCCTAATCTGCTGTGTATTCCTTCCAATGTGTTCTTTATTTGTATTATGTTATTTTTTATCTCAGACTATTATTTTTTCATAGTTACTATATCTTTTTTCATACTGTTGAGCATTTTTAACATCATTACTCTGAACTCTGTTTCATTTATCTCTTCTTCTGGAGAATTCGCTAGTTCTTTCATTTGGGGGTTGTTTCTTTGTTTCCTCATTTTGGTTGTCTGTTGGGTTTATGACTTTGTTTTAGGTAGATTCTCTATACCTCTCAATCTCTAGTGCAGGATAGTGTTAAAGGCTGTTTCTGACTAATTGGATCAGGCAAAGACTCAAAGCCTCCAGGATTCCCCCCAGGCAATCGTCCTCAGGTGTGGTGAGTTTTTTTCAACAGGATGGGGCAGTTGCTTCTGCCTGGAGGCTACATTTAATCTCTTAAGTGGCCTTAGGGCAAGGTGTTTGCCAATAGGGCAGCGGTTCTCAACCTGTGGGTCTCGACCCCTTTGGTGGTCGAATGACCCTTTCACAGGGGTCGCCTAAGACCATCCTGCATATCAGATATTTACATTACGATTCAGAACAGTAGCAACATTACAGTTATGAAGTAGCAACGAAAATAATTTTATGGTTGGGTCACCACATGAGGAACTGTATTTAAAGGGCCAGAAGGTTGAGAACCACTGCAATAGGGTGTGTCGACTGTCTTCCCCCCAGGCAAGGCAGATGTCTATGTGGGAAAGATGTCCTCCACTGTGTGAGAGAATGACTCATCCCAGGAAACTTGGGGTGTCTGCCTTCTGAGCTCTATCCCCTGAGTCCCCAGTCCTGGTTCTGCTCTCACAGCTCCAGTCCACTTCACCCTCCCTCTGCCAGAGCACAAGGTGGGTGGCTCCAGAGGGAATTTTGTGCATTGGCCCTTTAAGAGGGTGCCTGAACTTTCAGCTGCCACTCCGTGGCAGACAGCACCCCACTGCTCTTCACAGCTAGATGTTATGTGGGTACCCTCCTCAGTTTGGTGCTCTCTGCTGGAGAGCCCCATTTCGGGATTAGATCCCAGAGTTCTCAGTGGCACCCCCACAGCTGAGATATCTCTCCGGGACTTCAGTTGCCGTCTGTGGGTGCCGGGCCAGCCCTTTTGTGCCTCTGCCCCTCCCACCAGTCTCTATGCGTCTCCACCTTCAGTGCTTGGGTATCAGGGTTCTCTCCTGTGAGTTTTCCATTGATTATTTGGGAAGTTTTTCCGTATTTCAGTTGTAATTCCAGCTTGTTCCTGGGAGTATGTCCGTGCCTCAGTGTTCTTTAGAATGATTCCCCCTTCTCCCATTTTCAAAGTCAGCAACATGGCACTTGTATGACCCTTTCTCCATAGTCACATCTCTCGCTCCTATGTTCTATTCTTAACTTTCCTTTATCAAAGAAGTGTACATAAAACTTTTAAATGAAAATAAACCTGTTTAAAAATGTAGGCTGACCCGGCCAGCATGGCTCAGTGGTTGAGGGTCAACTTGTAAACCAGCAGGTCATGGTTTGATTTCCCATCAGGGCACATGCCCGGGTTGCGGGATCAATCCTCAGTGTGGGATGTGCAGGAGGCAGCCAATTGATGATTCTCTCTCATCATTGATGTTTCTCTCTCTCTCTCCCTCTCCCTTTCTCTCTGAAATAATATATATATATATATATATATATATATATATATTTTAAGTAGGCTGATATGACCTATAAAAAGCATAATAATGTACAGTTTTAAATAGGTTAATTTTTCCAGGTACATTAGATTTTAAATATGTTGAATATAAGTCTACAAATTGAGGATTATGTTTGTAATACTTTATACATTTATAATGGTCCACATAAAACCTATTGGAAAATCTGGAGAAACAAAAATTAAGACACCTATTTTTAATAATTTTTGGTACAAAGCAGGGGACTTTGAATAAATGAAACATTTGCTATAAATAACACTTAAAAAAAGCAGTTAGTAAAGTACTGATCTTTTAAGGAATTCTAAAAAGAATCGATGGGAAGACATTTCCAGTGGCATCATCATAGTTATAACAGCAACATGAACTCTACTTGCTCTCCTGCTACACTTAATCCCCTAAGGAGCTCATCTATTAATAATTGTAAATAAAACCTCTACAGGTCATTCCTTATCTACACCTTCAGACCAAAAGTGTTCTGAGTATCAGGTCAACCTCACATTCAAGAGGCATAAAACTGGACTCATCTTTCTCCAAAATGAGATTTGCTGTGCCCTTCTTCAGTCATCTGGGTACCTGAGAGTCCGTCACCATTCCCTCCTCTGCATGACGTTAGGGACATAAACCTTCCCTTTTCTTTTGGGATCCTAGCTTCCGCTCATTTTATGTTCTGAGGGTGTTAGCACAACTGATGTGCTAAGTGTAATGCCTCAGGCCTGGGCTACGGCCACCGGGCCACCGCCGAACGGCTTCCTTCCTTTCTCTCATCCAATCCCTCTGTTACTCTGTGGACAACTGAATTCCCGAAAGTCCAACTCTTTATATACTCAAATTTCTACTGTCCCCGACACAAACTTTGTAATACTGTGGCCACTTCCGGTTCAGGGTTCAGTTATAAGATCTCTGACCCACCCTCATTTTGTTTTAAGGAAAGCATAGGCAATGCCAAGCAGCCAGGCTACAGAACAACAGATAAATCAACTCCCAAATGTGGCCCCAGAGCTCATCGCTCTGCCAGGACTGGCGCACTGCAGCATGATATAGCTGGAGGGAGAAATCTTCAGTTACACTGAGGAGATGACTTAGATGTTAAGGTGTTTTTTTAAATTGATTGACTTTAGAGAGAAAGGAAGAGGGGAAGAGAGGCGGGGGGGGGGGGGGGGTGGGGGGGTGGGGTGGGGGGGCGGGGAGGGAGGGGAGGGAGAGAGGGAGAGAGAGAGAGAGAGAGAACCATGGATTTCTTGTTCCACATACTTATGCCTTCATTGGTTGCTTTTTGTACGTGCCCTGACCTGGGATTGAACTGCAACCTTGGATTATCAGGATGACACTCTAACCAACTGACCCACCCAGCCAGGGCAATGTTAAGTTTTAATAGTGTTCTCACTAACCTGTGAGACTTTTCATACTACCCACATATCAACCCTGTGCCCAAATATTTGTTTAAAAAATATGGTCAGCAAATCGAAGCCACTAGATGGAGTTTGGCTTAAATGCCACCCTTCGCAGGCGGTGAAGATGTTCTCCTAACTAGCGAGGGCGGCTCTGCTTCTCGGAGACTCTCCACACGGTGGAGGCAACGGTCTCTAGAGTCCCGTCCACTCTAAGGACACGTTGCTTAAGCATTGAGCAGAGATGGGCCACGAGGATCACGAGATGGTCACGGGAGACACGAGATGGGTTCACGCCTGGCTGGCCGGAGGAAGCATTTCTAGCTGATACATGTTGTAAGAGCTTCTATATCTCCTTTTGGTATGTAATCTACACGTAGGAAAACGCATGGGGTTGCATGGTCCCTACTGGAGGGCTTCACAGAGACTGGCCACGTGGTCACAGTGGCATCATAAAGGGGACCCCAGCCTCAGCTGAGGGGAAGGAGGGCTGGGAGGCCACCTTAATCCTCTCCTAATTATGACAATTAGATTCCTATGAGCATTAAGACATACTCAACTGCGTTTACACGCCTGGGGCATAATCTTTATAGCTCACACAACCTGAGAGTGAAAGGTTTTTTTTTTTGACATAGGCTTTAGGCAGAAGCAAAAAAAAAAAAAAAAGGCTTTTGCTTGCAGATGTCAAATCGCTGCCTATCTGTGCAAAAAGTGGTTTCAAACATGTGTCTGTCTAGAATAGTGGCTCCCAACGACTTCTGAATCTCAAAAAATTTTTTCATTCTCTCCTGCCTCCAAGAGAGCGTAACTTTTATTATTTACTGATCTACACTTAGGATTCTTATTGGAGGCTTTCCCCTGCCACTATCTTCAGGGGGTGAGTAATAGGTGGGTTGGGAGTGGGGGTGTGTGGGATGGTCATTATTTTAAGGAACGGAAATCTTTGGCCCAGTGACTATTCAATGTAAGGCCATTTAATATAGTAAGTTCCAGAACAACAGAAACATAACTTTCATTTATCTTACTCGTTAGCATCACATATTCCTCTAGTGTGCCATGGAAACAATGGAGCCAATGGGGTGATGACTGACAGTCTCCTTATGCTGGCTTAGTCATGTGACCCTGCGAAAAGCAGGTGGTGAGGAGGGCTCTCGGCAACGGCAACGGAGGGATCTCCCGATCTCTACCCCACGTTCCCTCCCCCAACGGACTCCCCCAGTCTCTTCCACTATTGTTACTGCAGTTTGTAAATGCCTATTTAATTTTTCAACTCACTACAGAATCTTTAAAGAAAATATTTATTGATTTTAGAGAGAGAGGATGGGAGGGAGAGAAAGAAGGTGGGGGGAGGGGGAAAGAGGAGGGGAGGGAGAGAGAGAGAGAGAGAGAGAGAGAGAGACTGATTTGTTGAGCCACTTATTTAGGTACGCATTCATAGGCTGATTCTTGTATGTGCCCTGACAAGAATCGAACCTGCAACCTTGGTGTATCAGGACGACGCTCTTACCAACTGAGCTCCCCACCCGGACCTCACTACAGCATCTTAATGAAACCATCTCTTGCTTCAGATGCAAGATAGAAATTGCAATTCTGATGAAATATTTACTAATAAATTCACCATCGAGAGAAATAATTTACAAGATGTCACATTTATTACAATGTATAAAGTTAGAAGAAAATTATTTTGCAAAATACCATATTTTAGCATGTGTGGATATATGTATTTTCACTCTTCTACTCACAAACCTCTCCTTAGTTCCAAGTTCATTGCGCCTAGAAAAATCACTAGTAAAGTTGTCTTTGAAATATTCTATGTGAAGTTCACATGAGCAAGAAAACATTAATTTTTACCAATTAAAAAATGATTTCACCCAAAACAAAAACACACCATGATTCCATAGTGAAACATTTTAAGAATTCCCAAATCTTCCCATCTTTATGGAAGTACACAAATAAATCAAGACACCATACTGCTGCCCAAGGTATAGTACCTCTCCAGAGGCCTAAACATCTCAATGTTTTTAACACCCTTCTTCAATCCAGAACTTTGATTTTGAATACACAGCACTGAGAGTTGTAAAACTACCAAAACATTTCAGTGCAGCTGACAGGCAACTTGACCGTGCACAGGGAATCCTTTGTTTCAAATCTGAACAACTCATCCCCTGCCATAAACTGGAGCAGAGGCATCAATGACATGAAATTAGTGATAAAAGACAGTAACCATACCCTGAGTGTTGACAGATAGGATTTATAAATCATAACCGAGAGATTGAATCCTAGCTCTCCTACTTGCTAGCTATCTGCCTCTGGGCTACTTAATTTTAACCTTCAAATCTACAAATCAGAGAGAGTAGCTATGACAAAGGGTGGCGATGAGGATTAAGAGACATATGCAAAGCACTCTGTAAGTGCTGGCTGTTGTTACTGTTACTCTGTAAGTTGGGCAGAGAACCTCCAATGTAGTCCTGACGCCCACCTCAAAGGGTTTGGTCACATGCAACCCGAGCGTGAACACCTGTGAGTTTCTGCAGGCGCAGCTGTGGCATCGGGATCTGTGCTGCCCAGTAAGGATGGCCACTGGCCACAGGTGGCTAAGGAGCACCTGAACTGAGTCTAGTCGGAATTAGGGTGTGCTGTAAATGTGAAATACACATCAGATTTCAAAGACAATAAGGAAAAAAAGAATGTCTAATATCTCAATTAAAAATGTTTATTGTTGACATGATAATTTCTTTGGAAGTACTGGGCTAAATAAAACATTAAAATTAATTTCACGTGCTTCTTTTCATGTTTCTTTTTAAACTGTGGGTATCACAAAATGTAAAATGACATAAGTGGCTCGCCTTATCCATGCTTGGACAGAGCTGATGAGGAATCAGCACCTGGGAGCTCGGTGGAAACGCAGGTTCCAGGCCCCGCCCAGCCCCTGAACCACATCTGCACTTGAACGTGCAGCCAGGTGGTTCTCACGTTGGCTCCGGGGCACCAGCTGTTGAGCTGAAGAGGGCAGTTCTGGCCCTCGAGTCACATAAATGCCAATACCCTTGCTTTCTTTAGGGAACTGCTCCCAGAAAGGAAAGTGAAGGGGTAGAAAGCGGTGGCAGAGGAGTAAGGCAGAAAGAAAAAGAAACTCAAATTACAGGAACAAAATGCGGCAGGCAGGTGGGGGAAAGCCAGCCTGGGAGATTCCGTGGAAGGGAGCTCGCAGACTTTTGCCTCCTTTCAATGTGGAGGGAGAAGCAAACAGAGAGAAAACCTGTAAGGAAGGAGCAGGAAGGAAATCGCGAGACAGATCAAGTCTTCCCCGCCCCTCGACGGCCTCAGCTAAGTGAGCTGGGCCTGGGCCCGGGGGCACCTGAGGCTGGGGTGCGGCGCGAACCGCCATCCGCCGCAGAGCTGGGTGGTTACGCGGGGCGCCTATCGACCTTTCGTCCAACGCCGCATTTCCCGAGACACACGACGCACTAACCGGGACTCACCTGCTTCCGAGAGGCTCTAACGGCCTGCCCCTTCGCCGCTGCCACCTTCGAGTCCTTCTGCAGAGAGCCCGCCCTCGCCGGCCCAGACCCTACTCCTATTGGCCAGGCCGCTCGTCACTCCCAGACTCTCAGCGCTGTCCAGACCGCCATAGCAACCGAACTCGGAACTACATCTCCCGGCATGCTCTGCTCGAAGGCGAGGGGAGGTGTCGCACAGGGGCTACCAATAAATGGGTGAAGTTGTAGTCACCTGGAGGGTTCCGTTTTATGCAAATTTCAGTTAAAGACCACACCAGTTTTCATTCCAACCGTTTGCCCTACCACCTTCCTTGGACTGTGCCCCGCCTCCCTTTTCGCCTTAGTTATTCTCTTCTTCAAAATCTTCCTTAACTAGATTAGCTGAATGCATCCTAACTAGTGTCTCGCGTGGCAAAGGACAGACGTACTTATCCCAGATCAGAAGCTTGTGGTTACGCCTTCTGGAAAGGGGGCGGGGAAGGAGACGCTTATGCCCGCCTTCTTGGAGCTTGATGATTGGTTTACTGGAATGTCATTCCGTCCTCTTTCATTTTTATTGGTCCCTTTGTATGGGTTCCCTAGGTGGGCGGTGTTAGAGGCGAGGGGAGGTGAGGAGGTGCGGACCCCTTCTTCCGATTGGAGGCTGCTTGTCCCCACCCACCTGTGGGCGGAGTCAGAGGGGGGATAGGGGCGGGGCAGGCCACGGAGCGAGATGAGCAGATAGGCGGGAGCGAGGGAGCGAGGGAGGGCGCGACGGAGGTAGAGAGGAGCGGAGAGAGGGAGGGAGCGCAGCTTGGTTGCTCCGTAGTACGGCGGCTCGCGAGGGAGAGCCCCTCGCGGACTCGGGGACGCCCGGAGAGGCGGGCGGGCGGGGATGGTGTGCGGGGCCGCGGCTCCTGCGTCCCTCCCCGCGGCGAGTGAGCTGCACTGATTTGTCCCGGGGGCGGCAGCGCGGACCCGCCCGGAGATGAGGTGAGGAGCGGGCTGCACGGCGGCGGCCTGGGCCGGGGACGCGGCGGGCGGGGGTCCGCGCGGGGGTCCGCGCGATGGCCGCCCGGGGCTCCCGTCCCGAGGGCCGCCCTTCAGCCTTTGCCGCGCGCCCGGGAGGCGCGGCCACGGCGGCCCCTCTCCTCGTCCTTCCCATCCTCCCGGGGGCGGCCGGCTGGCGGGCGCCGGGAGGCCGAGGGGCCGCGGCGCGCGGAAGGGGTGGCGGCCGCGGAACGGGCTTCGGGTTGAATGGGTGTCCGCAGCCCCAGTCGGCCGAGCGGGGTCCCTCCCTCCCCAGGGGGCCGGGGGGCAGTCGGTCCTCCAGGGCTGACCTCGCTGCCCTCGGCCGCCGGAGCGCGGCGCGCCGGCCAAGCCTCGCCTCCCCGCCCGCCTCCCGGGATCCGGAGCCCGCGGGGAGCGGCCGCGCGCCGCCCGCCTCTGCCCGGCCTCGGGTCCCGGCTCCTCGTGCGCCGGCCCAGCCCTGTCCGTGCAGGGCGGTGGGTGCCGGCCGGCGGGCTGCACCGCGCCCCGGGCTGGCGGCTGGTCCCTCCGTGCGCCGGGAGCGCGTCCCCGGTGTCCGCCTCCTTTCCCCGCGCACCCGCGGGATCCCCGGTGCGGACCGGGGCAGCGCCGCGGTCTCCTGGCTAGAACGGGGAACTGCGATCAGAACCGCAGGGAAAGGAACCCGCCAGGAGCGGGTGGCACTGCCGTTGGGTGGCCTTTGGATCCGCGAGCAACTTCGCGGCTCACGCGTCCTGTGGGCATCCTTTGTGTGAGCCGCACGCAGGAGGCTGCGCTGCAGGGACCGAGTCGCCGCTGCTCTGCAGCTGGAGGCGGCGGAGGTTTGGCAGCCGCCGGTGGGAAAGTTTCCCGGGGAACTTCGCCTCCCGCGCCAGTCCGGGCAGCGCCGGCCTGAAATTGCACGCAGATGCCTCCCCGGACAGATGCGCTTCTTTGTGCTTCTCCGCCGGCATCCTGCGCTGCGCGGTCAAAGGCGGGCACATCATGGAAACCGGTCCGATCAAACGTGTAGATAATAAAACAAATGCCGGACAGATAATATAATGCACCTGGAAATCTCAGCCCCGGCAGCGGGAGGCAGTTCACTAATCCCTTTGCACAGATGAGGGCAGGCTCTGGGAGCTCCCGGGTTACGTGGGGGCAGGAGCGGGGCCCAGCTGGATAGCGGGGTGCAGCTCGTACCTCTAACTAGGCATGTATTTGTTGGGATGCCCTTGTCCTGAGATGACTGAAGGTGCTTAAACACCCCTCAAAGTTATGATTTCTGTCTACCTCTGAGAACTATGTTTTTCTTTTAATTCACTTTAATAGTTTACTTGAAACATTTATATTGTCTTGATGGGTTTGCTTGTAGCTGTATGTATACATATATATATATTTAAAATATTGAGAAAGGGGGTCAATGGGTAAAAAAGGGGGACATCTGTAATACTTTCAACAATAAAGACAAATAAAAAAAATATTGAATTCTTTCTGTAGGAGGTTTGATAAGAACTCAGGAACTTTTAAGTAATCTACATTGAGAAATACGGGACAAGAGTGATGGCATTAAAACGATTTGTGAAACTCCTTTAAGTAGCTCCAATAAGGAGTTTCTGATTGAACTTTTCTGTAAAGGCATTTTTAAATCTAAGAATGAGTTTATTGAAATTGCTGCGGGACATGGCACCTTCACAAAACCACTATTATTCCGCCTGAGTAGGAGAGGAAGCGAACAGGTTTTTGATGTACTTCGGGACCCTGTGGCTTGTTCAGATACCAGGCATTGTGAAATGGGGCATAAAACGAGTGGTAGTAGTTGGTTCCGCAAAATGTTTGTCCCTCTAGCATTTTTTTTTTGCAGATGACTGGCGACTTTCTTTTTCTCAAAGCTTACCTCTAAAATGGGTAGTAGACCTCTACTTAAGCTCACCTTTCCCCCAAATGCCTAGATTGAGGCAAATTTAAATCTCCTATAAGAGGTTAAGGAGGAGCTGCTGGTAAATTCCTCTACTCTAACCCATCCTTTTAATCTGCTAGAGTTGTCAATTACCAGTCCAGAGAATGAATTAATCACAAGAGGGTTGGGTTTATTACTCAGTTCAAATTCCACTGCTCTAGAGTTTTGTCTTCTGAATGCTCATTCCCTTCTGATGGCTCATTCCCTTCTGGTGGGTTTCTCCACGCCTGGACCTCAGATCGCTTCCAGCTGCATTAGCTGAGGTTCTTGTTCAAAATACGGGTATCTGTCATCTCCCCTCAGAATCAGACTCACGGTGGTGTCATGCTCCCCTCTCACTGAGTATTTCCTAAAACCGTCTCTTGAAGTGGATATAGCAAGTTTTTCGAGTAGCAATGCTTTTTTACCTTAGGCTGCTAAGAAAAACTATGACCTTCGAATGTGTGACTACCTGTACTCCGCCTTTCCCAGGGCAGACGCCTGGGTTCATCATTGTACCCCCAGGGCCTAGAATAGTGTCGGAGGAGCTCACTTCAGTATTTATGAGTGAACTACATTGCCATGAGACCACATTTTGAAACCTTTACTTGAAAAATTGTTTTTATCACTTAGTAGTCACTGATTGTGGAAACAAGAGCCACAAGTATTATACCCCAGTCATTTCCGTGAACTTGATTGGCTCTGAGAGGAGACAACCTTTCCCATGCATAGAATACTCAAGGTGATGAGCTGGAAAGAAGGCTCCTCGCAACATTTGCTTAGAGACTCAAAATGTAAATTTAAGCCACAGTATAGTGGTAAATTACTATGTTATCACTATGTCAAATGCCACTTTATAAGGTGTATAAGCCCAACATAATGCTATAAGAATTGGTTTCCAAAAATACAGAAAATTGGCACATTTTCCAATTTTGTTTCTTATACTAATACTATATGACCATCACTTCCTTCTTTTGGAGTAGGAAGGACTTTCACTTAGTCATCTGACCCCTCAATGCCTCAGTTTTCTCAGTTAAAAATGGGGAGAATAATAAAGTTTACATACTGCTAAGTACTTAAGAGTACAAACTTGTTATCCTTTTAGCTTAATTGTATATTTCAGAGCCAAACTAATAATTTGTTTATGATGATCAGCTAGTATCCCTGGTATTTTAAAGAAATGCATGTTTATGGTAGAAAAACTGAAATACAGAAAAGTAAAAAGTTGAAAACTATAAAATACTCATAAGTCCACTACCTGAGTGCATATCTCATCAAACATCAAATCCTTTGTGTGTGTGTGTGTGTGTGTGTGTGTGTAGTTTTTAATATATAATTTTTTGGTAACAAATATGGGCTTTTGCTATACACATATATAATTATTTCTAGCCTGTCTTTTTGTTTTTGCTTAACATCTGAATCTTTCTGTGTCTGTATTATCAGTTACAATAGTTTAGTTACTGAACATTCCATTGTGTGGAGCTTGGATAACTTAAGCAGTTTATTTTTGTTATACATTAGTTTACTCCCCTGCCCCCACTATTACCAATAACTCAGCAGTGACTCTCCACCCCTACACACATCTCTGCTCTGTATATACTTGTGAGATTTTTATCCTTAGAGAAGTTTCTAGAAGTGGATTTGCAGGATCAAAATACATGCTAAGTTTTAAGGATTTTGATACATATTTCCAATTTACCATTTAGCAGTTTATATTCTTACTGTGGTGTATGAGTTTGGTTTCTCTCCCCCCTCCTTTTCTCGGAATGATTTAGCCAGTGACAGACCTAGTGAATGATTTTTATCTTTAGGAGGAAGAATGGGATATTAATGTAACTTGTCTAGTAATGTGTGGTGGAAAGTCAGAAGATTCGTTCCCTTATAAGAGTGATAGCCAACAGTTATCAAGTCTTTTTGCAGTTAACTCAGTTTCAGAAAACTCTCATGCTTTAGATCAGTGGTTCTCAACCTTCTGGCCCTTTAAATACAGTTCCTCATGTTGTGACCCAACCATAACATTATTTTTGTTGCTACTTCATAACTGTAATGTTGCTGCTGTTATGAATCGTCATGTAAATATCTGATATGCAGGATGGTCTTAGGCGACCCCTGTGAAAGGGTCGTTCGACTGCCAAAGGGGTCGCGACCCACAGGTTGAGAACTGCTGCTTTAGATGAATGTACCTTGGAGCCGAGGCATGAGCAGTGCAGTCCCTTAGAGCCAGCGAGTAGCCGCACAGAGTTGGCACTCCAGGGCCCGGCCTCATGCTCACAGTGCTGGGCCGCCTGCTTCCCGGCCTGCTTTGTGGGGATCGGCACTTCTTCCATTCTGATTTCTGTTCTGGAACGGCCTGGAGGTTCCCTGGTAAGTATTAATTTATAAATTAGGTGGAGCACAGGCTTGTCTCCCTCTTGATCAGTAGCTAGTCCCATAACTTAGCTCCCAGGTCAGCCTCTTCCACTGTTTAGCATTCAGCTCTCAGAGCTGGGTGTCCTCCACCGTGTCGCGGTTTTCCTGAAGCGCCCTGCATGGCAAGCAGGTCCCGGTCTGGGGACGGCCAGCGGGACTGGAGCGGCTGTCGCTGTGGAGTGCACTTGCTTGGAGACTGACCTCGTACAGGAGTGTGACCGGAGACGGTGGGCAGGGTGGGCAGCTGCCGCATTTCTGCCTTCCCCGGTTTGGAGGCTGAAGCGGCCTGTGGCAGCTCAGTTCTGGAATGCGAGGGCCTGGCTGGAGCACTGGCCCAGACCCACTGGGAGATCAGGGCGAAAAAGACTCGTTAATAAGTATTAATAACAGATCATTGTGTTCAAAGAGCATCCATGCTTTGTTACTACTGTCTGCAGTCCTTTAACAAGGTGAATTTCAAGCACATTCATCTAAATGAACTCACCAGTGCTCTTCTGACCTTTTTCTGGTGAAATGAATGATTGGCAATTTATTTTACCAGCTCATTGCCCAGAGAGAGGTTGGTGGAAGGGTTTTGGCTTCAGCTCCCTGGCCTGAGTTCATCTGTGCTGCCGGCTGTTTCAGGCCTTTCACCAAACCCCTGCTCACTGTGAGGTCAGGGCTTCCCCAGGGCGCGCCCAATGGCACTGAATGCGTTTCTCTCCTAGTGGAAGGCGAGAGCCAGGAGCCCAACTCTCAGAGGATGTGACTGAGATTTGGGTTCACCTGAACTTGAATGTGAAAACCACAAGGTCATAGCAGTTGATCAGTTTTCGGCTTTTGAATCCTTGGTGGTTAAAATGAACCCTCCTCTCCTGGGTACAGGAGGCGGTGTTTTTGGCACCGTGGCTTTGGGGAGCGTTTCCACTTGTTTCTGTGCGGGGATGGTTTTGTTGGCCCTGCGGGTTATCGGCAAGTCCTGTGGTGTCCGGGTGTGCGTGCAGGACGCGGATGGCTACCGCTCATGGAGTGAGGGCTGTCCCTGGCTTTACCTAGCCTAGTGAAGGAGACCCTGGCTCTTACGATGAAAGATGCTATGGGAGCCATTGATTTTGGGCGTGTGTGTGCGCGCACGTGTGCATGCATGTATAGGGCTGATCACTTCTCTCCAAGACAACTTTCTGGAGCAGTTTTATTGTATGAAGAGCAGTGTGTTGTGCTGTAAGCTATTTTATAAACAACACCCCCATTCCTTTGCGTTGCCTATAAGTCTCCATTGTGGGTCAGTGTTTTATAAAAGTCAACCGCTTTCTGCTGTAAACATAAAATAATTGATTTTATTTTTGCCGTTTTAGCTCACCAATAATTGATTTTAAAAGCAGGGACTCTTGCCCTAACCGGTTTGGCTCGGTGGATAGAGCGTCGGCCTGTGGACTGAGGGGTCCCAGGTTCGATTCTGGTCAAGGGCATGTACCTGGGTTGTGGGCACATCCCCGGTGGGGAGTGTGCAGGAGGCAGCTGAATCGATGTTTCTATCTCATCAATGTTTCTAACTCTCTGTCCCTCTCCCTTCCTCTCTGTAAAAAAAAAATCAATAAAATATAAAAAAATAAATAAATAAATAAATAAATAAATAAAAGCAGGGACTCTTTCAGTTTTTGGAATGATTGGAAACTCAGCAGCTCCTTTCTTGCAGAACCGGAGCAGGACATTTGGTCACGGACATATGAAAGCTGTATAGCTAGCAATGAGAGAAACCTTGAAAAATGGATGAAAAGACCCAGTGCCCTTCCTGGTATAGAGCAAGTTTCATTTCTCCTCTCTCTCACTTGTAAATAATAATAATAAGCATTATTTATTAATGTTACTTATCGATAATTAATACCACGTAAATTCAGTAAATAGGAATACATTTTCTTAGGTGGCGCTGCTTGTTTCAGACACCGCGTGTAGTCACTTCAGTTGCCATTTTCATATTCTTTACGTGACGAGCGAAGTCGTGGAGGGCGAGGCTCGGTGGAGGGGAGGCTTGGTGGAGGGGAGACTCGGTGGAGGGCTGCTGGGATGTCGGCCCTGGAGGGCAGGAGCCGCCTTGGGTGTTCCCTGACTTTGCCCAGGACCCGGACGGCCTGGCGCATGGCACTCAGCTGCTCCTTGTTGGTGTTGAATGGATGGGTGTTGGAGGACCTGGTTGTCTGGAGGCCAGAGCCACTCACGTGCAGTGACCATGGGCTACAGAGCAAGGGGAAAGGAGACAGGGCGGCGGCCTCTACTGGGAATCAGGGAACAAGGAAGCTGATCTGAGTTTGAGTGGGGGGTGGGGGGGGGGGGTCCCCTGGTTTGCTTTTGTGTAAGGAGATCGCTCTGGTGTCCTGTGGAGTGGTTGGTGGGAGAGCGAGAGGGAACTGCTGAACGGATCCACTCAGTTCTCCGTGCGGGTGAGCATTCCCGCCCAGCCCTCGCTTCCTTCCCGCGACGATGACACCATTTACTCTTTGGGGTCTCGGATGGCGTGAGATGAACAGCGATTTGTGTAAACTTTCCGAGTTTCTGAGGAAGAGAAAACCCCATAAACGACTCATTATTTATCAAATAAAATAAAACAATGTGAAATAATGATGAGGAATTATTTAACTTTTTAACATTAAATTAGTTGAGGTTGTGAATAGGAGAGATGTTCTGTTTACATATCTTGGTGAACGTAACATTAAATATACGGAAATGAATTTTAAAGGAGCGGTTTTATGAATGGAGTGTCCACAAAGCTGCTCACTGTGGGAAGCGCGTTCTAACCAGTGTCCGGGGAGGCCCTCCTGCAGCCCGTGTCACCCCCATCCCTCCCTCAGCTCAATCACTTCCAACTGCAGTCCCGGCTGTCCGTGTTGCTTTGATCTCGGTAAGCGGAGTGGTATTGCGGTTGTGCTCGGTGATTTATAAGTGTCCCCCTACAAAAGCAGTTTATTGAAGAAAACGTTTGGGAATACAGAGAGGAAAGGAAGCAAGGCTGCCCAGCGTCTCTGTCCAGCGATGATGACCGCTCGTCCCCGGGAGGGGCAGCCATTAAATGACCCGCAGGGAAGGGCTGGGAAGGGCGGTCCCAGGGATGGGCCAGGAAGGCCCAGTCAGCCCAGACCTGTGGCCTTGCCAGGCACGTCCTGTCCTACACTTTCTAGTTCAGAAGAAGCAGGAGATTCAGAAATCTCCTGGGTTTCATGTGGGTCACAATTCTTATAAACACCCTGGGGGGCAAACCAAGCACACGGAGGGGTGAAGCAGTCTTTGTGGCTCCCAGTTGATAACAGCTTTGGAGCCTTTTCCGCCTAATGCAGGGGGTGTAGTTACCAGCGCTGGCCGCTGCGCCCGTTGCCTGCTCCCTTACTAGTGTTGGCTAAGGCCATCTCACACCAATCTTTTGTTTGCTTTAACTCGCAGTGTTTGGTACTACCAGTGAGTTTGAACATTTATTAAATGGTTATTGACCTTACACACATTACTTGGCAACCAGCCACCTTACCTTGCTAGAATCCTTAGTTCCGGTAGTGTATTGCTCATTTATTCAATGCTTCGCAACATTTGTAACATCATAATATGAGTGCCGCATTAGTGCCTGGTAATTAGGACTAATGGCAGGCATCATCCCCTCAGGCTGAGGGCACGCAGTACCTTGACACACCTGTACGCACTTACGGCTCTGCGGCTGGATGCTCGCTCTGAGTTGCTCAGTGGCTGGTGATGTTTGAGTGCCCATTGCTCTAGGCATCTGGCCTTGAACCCAGGCAGAATCTCAGCCTTCCAAGACCTTACAGTCTTTTCACATTTGTAAAAGATAATTATTTCCAGAACTTACCATTTATTTTTCATATCTTTATTGACATGAACTCCCTAAGCAGCGGTGAATGCTAGTTACCCTGTCATCTCTTAAATTCAATTTCATTCTCTTAAGTTCTGTTAAACTCCAGACTCAGCAAAAGTCTGAAAGGATTTGGGGACAGTTCCTTATTATGCTGGTGATGAGAAGACCAAGGTCAAAGCTGCGACTGTGCAAGGGGGACTTGGGGAGCATCTGTCTGACCCCCACGAATCCCTGAACTGTCCTTTAACCCACACATTCACTCCCTCGAACTCCTCCCCACAGAAGATGCAGGGTCTGAACCAGGTGCGAGGACTTGGCGGAGCAGCGTCCCTTTCCCGGATCTGAAATGGGCCCGAGAGACAGGGATTGGACCTTGACGTGCTCACGGGCCATAAGGGAGCGAGCGGCATGGGAGTGACGGGCAGTATGGTCTGCTGCTGTGTGTGGGGCAGAGAAGGGCGGTGTGTGGGTGGAGAGAAGAAAGCGTGCATCTGGAGAGAAGCGGAGAGAGCCCTGCCTGAGTGTCCGGGCCTCCCCGGGCCTGGCTGCATTTCACCCCACTTCCCTGGACATCCCTCTATTCTGACTCCTTCCTTCCCCGTGTTTCCCGCTCAGGGTGGTTTCTGTCCTGGGATGTAAGTGCTCATTCTCCACTGCAGTCTCTCGATAACCCTGCCTTGCCTCTTTTATTTCTTGACCACTGATGAGGAAGTTGTGAATTTGTTATTTTTTCTGCATAACAATAATCAGTTAAGGGTAGCAAGAAGCACAGAGGTACGCAGACTTACTCTAATGTAGGAACTCGTGGTTGTATTGGATTGGCCATCCTGCAGATGTGGGCCCTGCCTCTGACCTCTCTTACAACAGGTCAGATCTTTAGCTGCGGGCCAACAGGAAGGAAGATACTTTGAATTTACTTTCACATGTCCTCGAATTTTAGTGGTGTTATTTCCCTTCACATATGTACAGCGTTTTGACCTCATACAAAACATGATCCTAAAAAAATACACAAAACAAACAAACAAACAAAACATGATGCTAAGGACACTTACAATGTACAGTATGTGTGCGTCTGTAGGGGTGAGTTTGCGGTCTGTTCAAGTGTGCCTGTCCGAGCCGCTGACACCAGGCTCTCACTTGGATTTCTAAATGTCAGGAAATGGAATTGCAGTGCAATCTCCCCGGGGTAAGCGTGCTCTTAGATTAGCTTTCTGTCTCCTGGCAGCGCCATAAAACTCGGTGCCGAGTGTGAGCAGCCCACTACCCCACGGAGCTGGGTGGGGAGGGGAGGAAAGGAAAGGGACAGGAAGAGAAAGGTCGTAGGAGAGAGCGGACAGAGCTCAGTGCCGCTGTTTCCTTATTCATCATTGTATTTGTCTGAACTTTTCACTTGCAAGTGGAAAAAGCACCAAGTGTTTTAAGAAAAATGGAAGTGTTGACTCTCATACCTGCTAAGTCCAAGGGCTCTGACAGCCTGGCCGGTCAGGTGCCTGGACTAGTCACCAGGGCCAGGGGAAGGCAGGACTCCTATTGGCTGTGTGGGCCTTTGGTCCACCTTTTGTCCCCGCTGGTGAGGTCAGTACCTAAACTCCTGGAATTCGGAGGAGGGAGAGGGGGTCAATTACAAGAAGCAAGG
The DNA here is from genome assembly GCF_028538775.1 of Myotis yumanensis. Lineage (NCBI taxonomy): Eukaryota > Metazoa > Chordata > Mammalia > Chiroptera > Vespertilionidae > Myotis > Myotis yumanensis. Next base: position 215,387,433 of record NW_027223753.1, on the reverse strand, counting down.
ATTCTGGGCAGACAAAACGCATGTCCCACACACTCACCCTATATGGTGCTCCTGTGGGAAGGGGCTGATGGTGACCCTTTTTTTTTTCTTTCTAAAATTTATTTTTATTGATTTCAGAGAGGAAGGGAGAGGGAGAGAGAAACATCAGTGATGAGAGAGAATCATTAATTAGCTGCCTCCTGCATGCCCCCCACTGGGGATCAAGCCCGAAACCCAGGCACGTGCCCTTGACCATGATCAAACTGACCTCCTGACCCCTGGTCGATGCTCGATCACTGAGCCACACCAGCTGGGCATTTTTTATCCATTCAGTGAAAGTTTATTGAGCACCCACTGTGTGCTGGGCGTTGTGTTCGGTTCTGCAGCTTTGAAGTGACAGAATTGTTTGTCTGTGTAGGAACTGACTCAGGCCCCTCGTCGGGCTTCTTAACCTCAGGGCCGCTGGGAGAACGCGCCCGTGCCATGGACCAGCCAGCCTCCCCGCAGCCACTCGCTTTGCTTTAAGTTGGGCTCTAGGAAGACAGCAACCTGGCCTTCCTCGGGGGCGTGGCGGTTTAACTTTTGTCCTAAGAGGCTGGTGAGAGTCGGCGGGAGAGCTATGGTGTCTTGAGGGATAGTTGCGCTGGTTTTTAAAGTGCGATCTGCAGCGTATTTGTTTCACTCGTTTGAGTACAGCAGTTCCCTCCAGAAACTAGCCCTGGGCCTTCTTCCTTCTGCCCCCGCGGCAGTTCCTCCTGGTTCACTTCCCTCTCGCTGCAGCTGGGCCTCGGGCCGATGACTTCAGCTCTTTCCTGGTTCTGCTGTCCTGTCCTTCTAGCCTGCAGCCTCCATCGCGGACCAGCCCAGCTCTGTCTGTTTCCTGTATTTGTGCTGCTCACAGCTGGAGCGGCCACCCCATGGGCTCGATCCCTCCTACTCACTGTGCTCTGCTCTGTCCCTCCGCTTCTCTCCCTCCCGCAGCCCTGGACCGACCTCTGCCCTCCCCTCGCACCTCCCGCCCTCCTCAGGCCGCAGGACCCTGGCTCTCAGGAGTGAGTCTGCCTCCCGTGGGGGCCGCTGCGCGCTGGTAGCGTGTAGGTGTCTCACTCACTCTTCCTCTGGGCTTCTGGAGATAAGGGGGAGGAGGAAGAGGTGTGTCCCGCCCCCTGGTTCTAGGAGCTGTCCTTGGCCGTGGCCTCTGGGACTTGGCGCCATTCTCTGGGGCTCCGTCCCTTTGGCTGCGCTACAGCCGTATCCTGATGGCTGCCGCGTGTGGGGACAGGTCCCTGTCCTCACTCCCGATTTTACCCGGGCAGACACCTGTCCCTGCCCTGTCACATCAGTAACTGGCCCAGCTGTGGTCAGTGCTACAAAGAAGGCCCTGATTGGGGGGTAGAGCCCAGGGAGACGGCGCAGGTCCGTGGGGCCTGAAGAGCGGGGAGCTGGCACGGCAGGGAGAGCAGTGGTTTCCAGGCCGCGGCCAGCACTCGCAGGCTGGGGCCTTGGGACCACAGTGTCCCTGAGAACAGAGCCACGCGGCGGCCACGAGAAATCGGAGAGGGAGGTAAGTCCAGACCACGCAGGGCCGTGCAGGCTTGAAAACAGGTGTGAGTCCATCTAAAGCCCCGATCTGAACTCTGCTAATCTCTGTCCCCCGCTCCTGCGTCCTGTCCTCTGCTCCTTCCTTCACGTCTGCCAGGTTTGTCTCACTTGACACTGTGCCCTCTCGGGCTGTTGGCATCTCATGTCTTCCTCTCATAGCCATGTTTCTGGAAAGAGTAGTCTATGTTGGCTGTCTTTGTTCCTGTTACCTGTGGCAAAGAGGAATGGGGAAACTGAGGCAGATAGCGGAACAAAGTGGCCGAGCAGTTTACAGCCAGATAATAAACCTCAAGGTCTCAACCTTACACACTCCGGTCCTTGGGTGCCTCTTCAGTGACATTCTTTGAAGGTGAAACTGACAGAGAATGATCTATATGCTCTCTTTGTTGTTGTTAATCCTCCCCAGAGGATATTTGATTTTTAGAGAGTGGAAGGGAGGGAGGGAGGGAGAGAGAGAGAGTGAGAGCGAGAAACATTGATGTGAGAGAGACACATCGATTGGTTGCCTCCAGCATGAGAGAGAGGAGAGAGAGAGAGAGAGAGAGAGAGAGAGAGAGAAACATTGATGTGAGAGAGACACATCGATTGGTTGCCTCCCGCATGTGCCTGACCAGGGCCAGGGATTGAGCCTGCAGCCGAGTACAGTACGTGCGTGCGATTGACCAGAATTGAATCTGAGACCCTTCAGTTTGCAGGCCAGTGCTCTATCCAGGGCTGGTGCATCAGCATATTAAAGGACACACCTAGAGAGCTGATAAATATTCTGTTGCGATCCTCCCCAGACTGCCCCTAAAATTCCCGCCTTTAGAAAACATAAAAACCCTTAAGACAAAGGACCCAGTGCTGCTCTCTAGAGCACGCGCATGCCTTCTTCCTTCACGCTGTGTCTTTGCTGCTCTCTCCTAAGCTCCAACGGCCCCAGGAGACCTGCAGCCAGGGGATCTGTGGGCGGCAGCAGCTTGTCCTGGGCCCACCCCCTGACCCTGTCTCCAGGGGCCTGCTTTTGCCTCTGTCACTGGCTTCCTGAGTCCGCACAGCCCAGCTGGTCCGTTTCTGAGCAGCTGCTGGGATCTTCTCGTGAGTGTACTTTCGCCTCGCATGCTAAACAGCCTCCTCTTGTGCTGGAGTTCTTGGCTCTGAGTTCTTTCTTTGCTGAACTCGGGAGCCGAGAGCCGATGTCGCCCGTGAGGTTCTGCCCCTGCCCCTCCATTGATTCCCATGCAGTTTTCCATGCAGTTGTTTTCTCGACCTTTGCGTGACATTCAGCACATTCTTCTCTAGAAACACTTGCCTTGGGTGGCTTTCTGTGCCTCATACTCTGTGTTTCCTCCCGCTCCTACATCTGGGACTTCTCCGTCTCCACCGAGGAATCCTTATCCATTCGTGTCGCCGTCCCGGGAGAGCTGCCTTTCCGACCCTCTTGTCTCCCAGGACAGTCACCTCCACCTGGAGAGTTTAGCTCCTGGAATAAGCCCCGTCACCTTGGCCCCCCTGGGACTCTGTCCTTCCTTCTGCGCCCCAGCTCTTCGCCACCTGCCGCCTTCCTGGGCTCCTCACACTCGGCGTGTCTAAAGCACGGCCCGCCGCGGCCTCTTTCTCGGCCTGTCTCCCATTTTGGTGGATGATCGTATTGTCTAACCTTTTGCTCACTCAGCGATTTATAGCACCTGCTATAGACCCCTGAGGTGTCACAGGAAAATATGGGTTGATCTTTGTCTCTGGCTCCTGACACAGAGCCCCTAAGTCCCTGGGAATTTCCTGATGGTTCGAGTGTCTGTGATTCCGATGAGCCCTGTAGACGGTGCCTGAGATTCTGCTAATGAGGCGACTTTCACCCCCCTCCCCACCTGCCACCAGCACCTGGGAGGGAGGGGGCCTGGAGATTGAGTTCAGTCCCATGGCCAGGGATTCACTCACATGCCCACATGAGGACCCACAGAGAAGTCCTAGGGCAGCGAGGGGGAGGGCATCTGGCCTGGTGGGCAGTTAGGCACAGGGAAGGTGGGCAGCGGCACTGCACCGAGGATGCGAGGCCAGGGAGCCGTGCCCGCCTTCTCCCGCACTGGCTCTGAGTCTCTCCCACCTGGTGTTCACGGGTGTGTCCTTTCCAATAAAGTGTGATCCCTAGTGTAGCGCTTTCCTGACCTCTGAGTCGTTTCTAATGAATGATTGAATCTGGGGCAGGCGTGGGATGCCTCCAATTTGTAATCTGCCTGAGATGTGCCGGTACCTTGGGGATCCTCAGGGCTTGTAGCTGGCATCGAGTGGGACTGAGCCTGCCACTCGGCGTCTGCATTAACTCCAGGAGCTGGCGGCAGAGAGCTGCTGGCAGAACTCAGACTGACCGTGGGGTGTCTAGATATCTATACTCAGCCATGGGTGCAAATGCCATTTCTGTTTGTGATGGACCACTTGTACGATTCCGAAAAATTCCCATCACCTAGTGACGTCACGGCAGTGCCGTTCGTGGTGATGCTGGTGTAGACGAACCTGCTGCGCTGCCAGTCAGTCGTGTAAAAGCACAGCACATACCGTGTGCACAGTACATAAAGGCACAGCACATACTGTGTACACAGCACATAAAGGCACAGCACATGCCATGTGCACAGCACATAAAGGCACAGCACATACCGTGTGCACAGTACATAAAGGCACAGCATATACCGTGTGCACAGCACATAAAGGCACAGCACATACCGTGTGCACAGCACATACCGTGTGCACAGCACATAAAGGCACAGCACATACCGTGTGCACAGTACATACCGTGTACACAGCACATACCGTGTGCACAGTACATAAAGGCACAGCACATGCCATGTGCACAGCACATACCGTGTGCACAGTACATACCGTGTACACAGCACATACCGTGTGCACAGCACATACCGTGTGCACAGTACATAAAGGCACAGCACATACCGTGTGCACAGTACATAAAGGCACAGCATATACCGTGTACACAGCACATAAAGGCACAGCACATACCGTGTGCACAGCACATACCGTGTGCACAGTACATACCGTGTACACAGCACATACCGTGTGCACAGCACATACCGTGTGCACAGTACATAAAGGCACAGCACATACCGTGTGCACAGTACATAAAGGCACAGCACATACCGTGTACACAGCACATAAAGGCACAGCACATACCGTGTGCACAGCACATAAAGGCACAGCATATACCGTGTGCACAGTACATAAAGGCACAGCACATACCGTGTGCACAGCACATACCGTGTGCACAGTACATAAAGGCACAGCACATACCGTGTACACAGCACATAAAGGCACAGCACATGCCATGTGCACAGTACATAAAGGCACAGCACATACCGTGTACACAGCACATAAAGGCACAGCACATACCGTGTGCACAGCACATACCGTGTACACAGCACATAAAGGCACAGCACATACCGTGTGCACAGTACATAAAGGCACAGCACATACCATGTGCACAGCACATACCGTGTGCACAGTACATAAAGGCACAGCACATACCGTGTGTACAGCACATACTGTGTGCACAGTACCGTGACTGGATAGTGACATGAACGACTGTTACTGGTTCTGGACTTACTGTACTATTTATCGTTACAGTGTCTGCCCACTTAGTGAAGGAAGTTTGCTGTAAACAGTGGCCGTGTTACGCGGGAGGCAGCTCCTGCGTCTCCTGTTTACGAGTCTCTTGATAGCATCGTGGCCTCTTGTGCTTCATTTACTCTCACGTTGTTTGCACAGTGACGCGCTCCAGGCTCATGGCCTGGGAGTGGGCTAGACCACACCGCCTGGGTGTGGCGCAGCTGTGCGTCCTAGGTTTGTGCTCAGGGCCCTCTGCGATGTTCTCACACTGACGATGTGCCTAACGACTCATTTCTCAGGACGTATGCCCATCGTTAAGCGCCGTCGTTAAGCACCGTGTGACGGTATAGCCTGGACTCAGTTCCTGTCCCTAAGCCAGAGGGGCGGACAGGCAGTGGCAGCTTCGCCACGCAAGCCTGGCTCCTCGCTCCGACCTGCAGGTGCTGCTGGAGTCCGTCAGTCCTGCCTCTGAGCTATCTTTTGATTCATTCCTTTCTTCCTGTCCCCATTCGGAGTCCAGACGGCATCCTTTTCCACCTCCCTGCTTTGCCGTGTGGCTGCTGCTTCCTGCCTGCTCCCTGGTGCTGTGGGTGTTGCCTCCGCATCTGCAGAGGCGCGTTCAGGTGCTGCCTCAGTGGCATCCACCCTGTGTCTTCCTCTCCTGCGGCCGCGCTCGGACTAGCATCAGGGCCTTGGACCTGTGCCGCCCAGTCATGGAGGAGGCAGAGGTGCTGCTTTTTTTTTTTTTTTTTTTTTAATGTATTTTATTGATTTTTCACAGAGAGGAAGGAGAGGGATAGAGTGTTGGAAACATCGATGAGAGAGAAACATTGATCAGCTGCCTCCTGCACACCTCCCACTGGGGATGTGCCCGCAACCCAGGTACATGCCCTTGACCGGAATCGAACCTGGGACCCTTCAGTCCGCAGGCCGACGCTCTATCCACTGAGCCAAACCGGCTAGGGCAGGGGCGCTGCTTTGTGTGCATTTAACAGTCTATTTGTCAGATTAGAAATTAAAACTTGAGAAATTTATAAAAATATTTATTAATTTATTGAAATTGTCTGTAATAAACCCATTTCATGCTTATGTAAATAGCAGTTTTTTAATGAAAGCTAACTGTTTTACAAAACAAAAAATACTTAGTGAGAAGAGAGCCTTCATTGTACATTTTTGTAAATTTCTGTACTGTCTGGCTGAGTAGAAGCGGCTGGGTTCTTGTGTCTGCCCCGCGGCCAGTCTGCTGCAGGATGTTTCGGTGGAAGTAGTTGAAGGAAATCTGTCCTCACAGATAGGTAGTTGGAGAAAGCAGGAGTCTCATAATGGCACTTTCAGAGAATGGTGGGTATTCTTTGATAATATACCAAAATTTAAACTGGCGATTTCTTAAGGGTTAGTTGCAATGTGGAATCTGAAGTGACATTAGTGAACTTTTCCTATTCTCTTACAATAAAATCCATTGACCCATCTTGCAATTTGAGTGGATATCCTAGCCAGGGTGGTTTCGGTAACGTATTGGTTGGTTATTTGGGAAATACTGGTTCGCTGAGTTCTGTAGCTCCTCCAGATACATTTGACTAAACAATATCACAAAACCCTATGCTAATGCCCCCACTTATCTTATTAGAAAATTCACAAATGGCAGAAACAACTTTCCCAAATTTCTAATTTTCACTCAAAAGCTCAAATTTTATCATTAGCATCCAATGCTGCGAGTTGTTTTTCTTGAAGCAACAGGCTCACTGCATGAATGAGCCACCGCCTGCCGAGCACTCAGGTCTGAAGAGCCATGGTTTTCGGGTGCTGTCCTCCAGATAGGAATCGTTTCCTGAGAAAAAGGCGAGTTCAGCTCGCAACCCTGTTGCGCAAGTGTCTCCTGAGTCATCAGTCATCACTGGTCCGCCGTGCAGTGCCTGGGCCTCCTTCCGCTTAGTCACAGATTAAACACGAGCAGAGCTGGGGTTTAATGAAGCAGTAATACTTTTTGATGACTCATCAAGGACATTCTGAAGTGAAACTTTTTTTTTAAAATACATTTTTATTGATTTCAGAGAGGAAGGGAGAGGAAGATAGAGATAGAAACATCAATGATGAGGGAGACTCATTGATCGGCTACCTCCTGCTCGCCCCGCACTGGGGACGGAGCCCGCAACCTGGGCATGTGCCTGTGACCTCCTGGTTCATAGGTCGACACTCTACCACTGAGCCACCCTGGCTGGGCCGGAGTGAGACTTGTTAAATGAGTGTGTGGCAGTGAAGAGTCCAGTGCCCAGCAGTACAGTTCGGCGCCACTGCTAAGGTGGCAGCAGTTTTGCCTGCCCTGGTGTTGGTGTCAGTGTCAGTGTAAAGACAGTGAGCGGGAACCAGTGCCTGCCTCTGACTCTGGTAATAACTTTGACCTCCCAGACCCCTGAAAGGGTGTTGGGAGCTGCAGGGGTCCGTGGGCTGCACTGAGAATTGCTGCCTCACAGTTAAAGCTGGAACCTGTGCGCACAGTCAGTCCCTGCCACCTGCCCGTTTTGTCCTTCTCTTCCGTCTGCACCTCCCCTTCCTGACTCCGGTCACCTGCATCTCCAACTGTGGTCCTGCGTCCCGTGCACGTCCCTGCACTGTCCATCGTCCTCCACCTCGATGCTCCTTCGCCCTCTTCTGTGTCTCCAGCCTGTCCTACCGTCTAAGCCAGGTGACGTCACTGCGGTGCCAGCTCTCGCCCCAGTGGTTAGTCACTTTCCCCGTCCGCCCGCCCCCTCCCAAACTTTTGCCTCGACCTCTTTGCATCTGCTTGCTAGGGCCCTGTGGCTGCAGTTGTCTCCACAGTCCTGCCCTGACAGGAAGGCGCTCTTAGCCCTCGAGTGACCTAGACTCACGCGTGCCCATGTGCGGAACCGTCTTAGCCCCAAGTAAGTGAGACGTGAACAGGCAGGGAGTGGCGCCGATTCTGGACCGTCTCCTCCATCAGAAATGCCATGAGAGTTAGGTCCAGCCGGAGGAACCAGCTGACTCCCCAGTGACCATGAACGACACCCATTTCCTAGTCAGGAAGCTCTCCTGGGGTTGTCTAGCTTCTGGGTACCAGAAGCCCAGTTCAGCGGGTTAGTGACCTGAAGGGGAGTAGCAGAGGGTGCTTAGCTCCTGAGAAGGATGTTTAGAATGACTTTGGAGTTACCCGACCCGCGGCCAGCGCCCTCCGCCTCCACAGGAATGTGGGCGTGCCCGTGTAGGAGGCCGTCCCGGTCCCGTCTGAACCTCTTCCATGTTCCGGAGCTGGATGGGCAGCACGCTCACGTTACAGATGAGAAGTCAGCACCTCACATCGGCTACCATGTGTAGTAAAGAAAACATCACCAATGGCGTATGGGCAGCCGAACTTAAATAAAACAATTCGCATCACCGCAAAAGTACATAGGAGCGTTCTAACCTTATGGAATGACATCCGGCATAAACGAGCATTTATGAGGGAGGCGCACTTCAGGGCTTTAGTCTACCTTTTAATTATAGAAGGAGCAGGAATTGTTTCCAAAAGATTGCTCTAGAGATGGCCGGAAGTTCCTTCAAATTCTGAGGTCCCCTACACTCCAGGCAATTGCAGCCATGCTAACTACATCCGGCAGTTATGCCTGTAATTTGTGCTCAGAAATAATTGTGTTCATATTGGCTTTATTATGAAATACATTACCTTCTAGATTTCTTCTCGAGCTTGTGATTCAGTTTACAAAGCCATTAACCAGTGTATAATTCCTCTGTCAATTATGGGCTTGAGCTAGACGGGCCTGTAGGCCTGGCTGTGGTGGTAACTGTGAGCTCTTATAATTGCAGCCAGTAGGCAGCCAGATGCTCTCGGAAGTGGGCTGCTGAGTCAGAATATCCTGAGGAGTCTTTTGTTGGATTCACAAATGTTAGCAAAGCTCTGAATTGGAATGATGAAATGACACTCGCCCATCTGCTTTGGAGCTTGTTTGTTTGTGACATTCCTGAACCTGGTTAGAGAGCAAGTTCTAGAACCAAGAATTACTTAGAAGATTTGTGCAGCCCTCGCCAGTTTGGCTCAGTGGATAGAGTGTTGTTGGCCTGTGGACTGAAGGATCCCAGGTTCGATTCCGGTTAAGGGCACATGCCCGGGTTGTGGGCTTGATCCCCAGTAGGGGGTGTGCAGGAGGCAGCCGATCAATGATTTTCTCATCATTGATGTTTCTCTCTCTCTCCCTCTTCCTTCCTCTCTGAAATCAATAAAATATATTAAAAAAAAGATTTGTGCAAACAGTGGCAGTTGGAACTTGAAAGAGACATAATATTTAGCTATCACATTTTCTAAAGAGTCTTTGGTTAGGCAACTGGCCAAGGTTTTTTATTATTACTATTTTATCCTCACACAAGTATTCGTTTTTATTGATTTTTGAGAGAGAGGGAAAGAGAGAAAGAAAGAGAGAGAAACATAGATGTGAGAGAGAAACATCGATCGGTTGCCCTAACTGGGATTTGAACTTGCACCCTTTCGGTGCATAGGATGACACGCCAACCACCTTGAGCCACCTGGCCACGGCAAAACAATCTCCTCTTGAATTATGCTCCCAGAAAATAGAGTGGACAGCAAAAGCTTTAAAAAAATCCTTTGCACTTATATGTAAAATGGAGTAAGTTCTAGATTCAGGTCATTATAAATGGCGTTTTCCCTACATGAGTGTCTGGAGAGACATTCGGAAGTCACATGGGACAGTTCCTTGTATGGGACTGTTCCGAGTAGCCTGTTAAATGCCAGTGATGCCTCCCAATGAATGTGATAACCACAAAAACCATTCATATTTCCAGTTATCCGCTGCGGAATGACATACACCCCTTGAGAACCACTAATTGATGGAATCTTGGCAGGGTTAAAAATATTTTTAAAATGTTGGATGGTCATTTTAAAAATAACTTACATAATGAAAGAATTTCAACACAGAGGAACAATTGCTCGTAATCTCACCACCCAATAGAAGCTACGGTATTTTGTTCTCTGTTCCCCTTGCCTGTTTTTGTTATTTTTCTCTTACAGATAACTTTTTCCATTAAAAAATGGGAACATTTTACTTGGCTTGATTTTACCTAATTCATGTATCTTTTTTTAATAACAAAATCATTTTTATTTTTATTTGATTGTAAAATTAGCACAATCTCATGTTATATGCAAAGAAACACGTACTTAATGTCTCTTTAACATTACAAGTGGTGCTAAGTGGAGGAAACGAGTCTGACAGGGTGGAGGGAGCCCGGAGCCTGCAGCATGTAGTCACCTCAGTTTTCTGGTCTCTATCCAGTGCTGGAGATGACGGATGTGAAGTTCCCGCCCTGGAGCGGAGGGCGGAGGGCGGTCCCTGCTGGCCTCCGTAATCCTCAGTGGCTGCAGCTTCCCGGAGGGCAGGGTGGGTGTCTGCTGGGTCATTAATCCATTAAACAAGTGATGGGGCGAAACATTTTATTTTGTTGGACTGTGAATAAACTTAGTTTCGTTTCTATCATGGCCATTTACCTTCATCACAAGTAAATAACTGGATTAATTGCAACGTCAAACTTCAATAAATCTTGCCCCAAATGGGATCATTTATTAGTTGGAATAAAGATATTTCGGAAGCTCTTAGCACATCTGATTGTTGTATTTATGTCTAGATGTGGCTTGAACATTGCTGTTGCTCAGGAGCCTGGCAGCCCTGCCTGTGACATGTGTAATTACTAGTAGATGAGGGGGAAGCCGGAGGAAGCCGGCCTGGTTACCTGTGGAAGGCTTGCTTGAGTCTCTAGGGCTCATCGGCACCTTTAAGACTTGTGTGTAGTATGGTTTTCTTTCATTGTTGACCTTTTTCTTTTGCAATTTGTTTTTCCGCTGTTAAAGTTCAAGATTTGGTTGCTCAGTTTCCTTGAGTGACTTACTTTACGATTGGAATTTTGAAAAATATAACTTTAAAAATGATTTGACTGTTTTTAGGAGAGTTTTGGTTTCTGAAGGTCTAAAGCAGCGGTTCTCAACCTGTGGGTCGCGACCCCTTTGGGGGTCGAACGACCCTTTCACAGGGGTCGCCTAAGACCATCGGAAAACATATAATTACATATTGTTTTTGTGATTAATCACTATGCTTTAATTATGTTCAATTTGTAACAATGAAATTGAGGGTCACCACAACATGAGGAACTGTATTAAAGGGTCGCGGCATCAGGAAGGTTGAGAACCACTGGCCTAAAGCATTTAGGCTGGAACCAGTTCTCAAACTTTCTCGAAGGCATCCGAGTTGCCTGAGGTTATGATAAAGCAGATTCTCTGGAGGCCTCCCCAGCCCTCATTCACTAGGTCGGTGAGGCCCACATTTGGCATTTCTAACAAGCACCCTGTTTATACTGGTGCTGCAGGTCTGGCACCTGTAATAGGAGAGAGACTTGGGGCCTAGCATGTTTCTGGAGAATCCCTTTGTGCTTCCCAAGATATTAGAATTACTAGTGGCCTGGTGCACGGATTCGTGCACATTGAAAGGAAATTAATTAGAAGAAATATTTTAATATTGCTATTCACCCTTTCTCTATAATAGAAGTATCAACCAAATTCACAATCAACAATGACAGATTGAAACACACGCGTGCGATTGGCACCAGCGAGAGCTTTATATGTATCGCACATTCGCAAGTCAATGTTTATTTTTAAATTGCCAGTGCACGTCATATGTACCGGCCGGTCGGTTGGTCAGATGGTTGGATGTATGTATGGTTGTGCACTTAGCCTTTTATATATATAGATTAAAAAAAACTGGTTTTGGAACTTGAAGAGAAGGAAAACATAAGAATAAACTTTGAAAGTATCGTGTGATCTTGTAATGGTTGTTAAAATTAAAGTAACAAAAGATAATTGGAAATAGTTAATTTAAAAAAGTTTACCCTTTTAAAACCAAGAGTAATGCATATTCATAATGGGAAGTCTCATAAATACGGAAGCATTTCTATTCCAGAAGACAGGAAAAATCTCCTGATTACGTTTGACCACTTGGAGATATCTTTTGTTGATTTTTTTAGGTAATTTTCATTCAGAATCCCTTTTTTTAAAAAAAATATATTTTATTGATTTTTTACAGAGAGGAAGGGAGAGGGATAGAGAGTTAGAAACATCGATCAGCTGCCTCCTGCACACCCCCTACTGGGGATGTGCCCTCAACCAAGGTACATGCCCTTGACCAGAATCAAACCTGGGACCCTTGAGTCCACAGGCTGACGCTCTATCCACTGAGCCAAACCGGTTAGGGCTCAGAATCCCTTTTATGCATAGGACTTTTGTTTTATTTTTTCCCCAGTGAAATTTTTATTATCAAACAATACAGGCCCAATAGAATGAAAGAAAAAGATCATAAAGAGCTCAGTCTCTCCAGACACCACTGCTGTTAACTTCCTGCACGTTGTATCTCTTTATATGAATATACCTGTTGATATGTGTTATCCTGACCATGTAGTTTTATAATCTGATGTTCTATGCAATATCTTTTCATTTCATTAGATGTAATTCTGTACCTTTTTTAGATACAGAGTATCCTAATCTAAAAAACATAGTTTGTACCAGAGTCTTTTCCAGCAACGTACCACAACCCCCCAGCGTCCCCCACCTCCCTCAAGTAGACTTGGGAGGACAAAGAGCCTGTGAAATCTAAGGCTGTTGATATATTTGATCAAATTGTCTCCAGAAAGAGCTTCGTAATTGCTGCCTAGGCTCCAAATCTTCATTCATTGCCGTTTTAATATTTGTTGTTTGATAGGTGACAGATAGTATCTCCTTTTTTAAAAAAAAAAAATCTTTATTGATTTCAAAGAGGAAGGGAGAGGGAAAGAGAGATAGAAACATCAATGATGAGAGAGAATCATTGATCAGCTGCCTCCTGCATGTCCCCCACCGGGGATCAAGCCTGCAACCCAGGCATGTGCCCTTGACCAGAATCAAACCTGCGACCCTTCAGTCCACAGGCTGACGCTCTATCCACTGAGCCAAACCAGCTAGGGCAGTATCTCCTTTTTTTAATTCAGTTTTTTTTGCTGATGAAAAGCTTAGCACTTCTTTTCATGTGTTAATTGCTTATTTGTGTTTCTTTTTTGAATTTCTGTGAGCTTACACTTAGGGAAATTTAATTTCATATGTCATAAACTTCAGGAATTTCTTCCCAACATTTACTTTGCTTTAAAAAATTATTTTATAAAACTATTTAAGGCCTCCCATTTTCCCCACCCACTATTTTTCATTTTTCAGGGTTTCTGCCCAGGGTGTCCAATGAGAAATTCCTCTCTCTTCAAGATTTTATAAATATTACCCTGAATTTTTGTAGCATACTTTCATATTTTCTCTAGACTCTTTAAATAATCTGTCATTTATTTTGGCATGAGCAAATAAATGTACTCTTGTGTGAGCAAATGCTATTTACATTTCTTAAAATGGAATTGTTTGGTCACTATGCAAACATTAGGCAAATTTAGGTAGCAAGTTGGAGATGAACATTGTTTCACACTTTGTCATGAGAATAGAGGGAAGGAGGGCGAGCGGAGCACGTGGCCCTGCTCCAGCTCCACCTTCTCCCAGGAGCTACGGACGTAGATGGCCAGCCAGGCACCCAGTGAGCAGGTCTTCTCGGACACCCTGTGAGCGGCTGTTCAAATACCTGGTCCAGATGCTCGTGGTGCCACCCACTGCTGTGGGCACCCGCAGCCCTTCGTCGTGGTAAGCGGTGCCACTGTCCGCCCGTCGCACAGGCCCCGGCGGCCTCGCTGCCCGGTGCTGCTCTTCTCCCCACCTGAGCTGCATCCACTGCTGAGCTCCGTAGGCTCGGCCCACGTATTCGCACATCTGCCTGCAGCTCATGTTTCCATGACGGGAGGGTCTGCCAGGGCTTCCTTGCTCATTTTCTTCTTCTTCCTTTTTTTTGTTTTATTTTGTTAATCCTCCCCCAGGACATTTTTGCCATTGACCTTTAGAGAGAGTGGAAGGGGGGAGGACGCTGGGGAGGGGAGGGAGAGTGAGGGGGACACACCCAGAAATACCGATGTGAGAGAGACACGTTGATTGGTTGCCTCCCAGATGTGCCCCCACCCGGCCGGGATGGAACCTGAGTGCCCTTGATTGGAAATCAAACCCGAGTTCCTTTGGTGCACGGACTGGCCCTCTAACCACTGAGCACGCTGGCCTGGGCTCCTCGCTGGTTTTCTTGACTCCGTTCTTCCTGCCTGGAGCGTTCTGCACAGTCGCTCCACATGTGACTCAGGCCCTGTTATTCCCAGGGCGCCGGAAGCCCAAGGCTCACTGTGGGGCCCCGTGGCTGCGCCCGGCCTCTCGCTTCCCTCCTCCCTGCACCCCTGTCTCCTCGCACCCGCCACACTGGCCTCTGTCTAGTCCTTGTTCAGGTTCCCTCTCTTCCTTTTGATTGCCCTTCTTTATTTTTTTAAATCCTCACCCGAGGATATTTTTATAGATTTCAGAGAGAGAGGAAGGGAGAGAGAGAGAGAGAAAGAATCAATGTTCGAGAGAAACATTGATTGGTTGCCTCTTGTACGCACCCAACCGGGGATTGAACCTACAACCTAGATGTGCTGGGTCTTTGCACTGGCTGAACTTTCTAGAAACTACCCTGAATGTCTTCTTAGCGAGGCTTTCCTTGACAACTCAGGACTCCAAATGCCGCCCCCTGTCATGGTTGACCTTATTACCGCCCTTTCTTCTCTCTTTGGGACGGGTGGCTGTGTGTGGAGGGATCAGACTTACTCGTTTTCTCCCATTGTAGAGTGTGGGCCCTGAGGGCCGAGGCTCCTCCCTTCTGAGCCCCCTGCGGCTGGGGGCGCTGGGGTAGGCGCCACACTCCATTCGCAGCCCTGCTCTCCCCTGTCGCCCGCTCTAAGCTGAGCAGTTCAGTGTAAGGTTTTGTTTGCAGAAAGTTTTCCCGGTTAACCCAAGCTGGAAGATTTCCTTGGAAGAATTGAAGAATCTGAGGAAGGAAAACTGTTAAGTTGACATTGCTGTCGGGTGTTCTGGCTCCTTCGTCAGTCTGTTGGAGGTGTGGCTCCTGACTTTCCAACCCGAAGGGACAAACGTGAGGAGGGTGTGACTGACGGTTCCTGCCCAGGGCTGCTTTCCTTCACACACCGATTACTCACCGCAGATGTTCTTATCCCATAGTTAGGAAGATTATGAGCTTATACCATCTTATATTTACTCTTTTTAAAGAGTCCTTCCTGAATCCTCAGCAAAGCCTTTGGACAGCTTTGTTGTGTAAATATTTATGTTCCAGGCGTGTCATTCAGACCCGTAAACGTGTTCTCCTGGGTCTATGGATGTTGCATAGACTGTGTTCCCCTGGGTCTGTGTTTGTTGCATAGACTGTGTTCCCCTGGGTGTGTGTATGTTGCATAGACAGTGTTCCCCTGGGTCTGTGTATGTTGCATAGACTGTGTTCTCCTGGGTCTGTGTATGTTGCATAGACTGTGTTCCCCTGGGTCTGTGTATGTTGCATAGACTGTGTTCCCTGGGTCTGTGTATGTTGCATAGACTGTGTTCCCTGGGTGTGTGGATGTTGCATAGACTGTGTTCCCCTGGGTCTGTGTATGTTGCATAGACTGTGTTCCCTGGTTGTCCATGGAAGCACAGAGGCTCTATGACTCCTGCTTCCTTTTCAAGCTCCTCCTGCATGGGGACTCTGCCTTGTACTGGCTGCTGCATTAAATGTTGATTTCGGTCACCATTGCCCTCTGACAGCTTTAGTGTTTTAGCTCTAGGCTACTCTGTTAGTTAGAGACTCACCTCAGTTGTGCTTTAAGTTGCAACCAATAGGTACAAAGAAATGGTCTTTCATTTTTGCTTTAAGTGTTTTCATGTACAGTTTTTGGAGTATAAAGTTTTACAGCTGTTTTCTCTGTGGATTATACATTTCTTGAAAATAATTTTTTTTTTATGGGCGCAGGGCCCACATTTCACATTTTATTGCATTTTTTTCCACAATCACTGAGTCATGCTGGGCTGTGCCCAGGGCTCTGGAGGCAGGACCTGGAAGTTGAAGCTGAGCGGCAAGCCATTCCCATGGAGGGGCTGCCCCAGGGACCCCGAGAGGATGACCCCTAGGCCATGGTTGGGAGAACCCATCGAGGACTGAACCCTACCCAGCGCCCATGTAGGTGGCCCTCAGGCATCCACACCGCCTCCCGGATGCTGCCCCCAACCAGGGAAAATAAAATCTTTTTAATCACTTACAGCCTTTTCCTTGAAATGGTGTTTTATTAAATGTAGGGACTCTTCCTGTCTCTGTGGTTATTTTGTAGGCCTTCCTCACCCCTTTATTGTTGCTAAGCTCTTTATTTTAGGTGAATTCGAGTTAGCGGGGCTTGCTCTCTCTTCACAGTAGTCTTTTTTTTTATCCTCACCTGAGGATATGTTTATTGATTTTAGAGAGAGGAAGAAAGAGAGAGAGGGAGAGAGAGAGAAACGTCGATGTGAGAGAAACATCCTTCGGTTGCCTCCAGTACGCACCCTGGCTGGGATCAAACCCACAGCCTCGGTGTGTGCCTGACCCCTGACCTCAAATCACACCGCAGCCTTTTGCTGCCCGGATGATGCTCAGCCCACGGAGCCAGCTGGCCGGGCGCAGCAGCCTGTTACTTAATAGATGTCATATTCCTGTGCGTTTTATTGTTTCTAAAGCAAAGATCTTCAAATTTAAAATATACTTACTTTTTACAGATTGCGGTATCATTGATATATAACATGTTAGTGTTAGGCGTGCATGTGTTGTTACAGTTCATCTCTTCAAAGGAGAGGGGCAGGTGCCAGTCCTCCGGGCATTTCCTGTTCTCCATGCCCGGGGCACCCCCACGAGGGCCTCCTGGAAGGGCCCCCCGGGAAGGGAGTTTCTTTCATGTCTGCGGGTTGAGTGAGAGAAGCTCCAGATGCCTGCAGCGCAGCAAGCCGGCTGCCCACACCAAAGCGAAGCCGCAGGCACCGGGCTAGTGACCGCATGGCGTGGGCACCAAACTGCCATCACCTGGCAAGGCCCCGCGGGAAGGTGCTAGTGCGGGTGCCGTCTTGCTGCCTCCTGGCCGTTGGGCGTGTAGTCAGGGTGTGTGAATTAGTCTGCTTTGCCAAGTCATGCCGCAGGGACAAGCCACAGATCTCCCCCCAGTCTCCGTGTGCAACACAAGTTTATTCCTCATGAACGCCCTTGTGGGCTGCATTCCCGGACGCACGGACGGACAGATGGACGGGGAGTGAAGCTCCTGTGCTCCTCCGAGTGGCCGTGCCCTTGCTGCGCCTACTTCGTTGGCCAACAAGCCTGTGGCAGGGCAGGCGGGCCTGGGCGGCAGGAAGTGTGTTCTCAGGGAGGGGCGAGGAGGGCAGGGTCAGTAAGAGAAGGCAGCGAGTGCTTCACAGGAATACTCTTTGTTTGCAATATATTTTTGGATGTAGTGACCTTACAGAAACGGTTAGATTTTAGGTGGGTATTTAAAGTTGGAGCTGGGGCAGGCAGGAAGATGACAGCCATGTTCTCCAGCACCTTAGTGATGAGGGTTTACTGATCGCTTTATGACCGTTGTGGGGCTCTAGGACATGCTAGCTGCCTCATAAACGCTTGCCGGACGAATGGACAAAACTAACAGGAAGAAAGCAATTCTTTTCAGTATCGTTAGTGCCCTTTGCAGCTTAGCAGAAACAGATTTTATAGTGGTTCCTATGAATTGCACCTTTCCATGTAAAATGAAAATGCTGTTTTGGTCATTTTTGCCTTTCAAAAGTTGTTTTTCTTGACAGCTTACATATTCATTGTAGAAAATTTGACAAATGTGCATTAAGTACAAAGAAAAGACCATCTTCTCTCCGGCTACTGGGACCACTGCTGACAATGTTTATTGTGTATTCCACTGTATTTCCTGTTCTTTTTGTTGTCCTTCTAGTTTTTGAACATTGTCAATGTTTATAGTCTTACTAGAGGCCTAGTGTACAAAAATTCGTGCACCTGGGGGGGGTGGGGGGTCCCTCAGCCTGGCTTAGGCCTGGCAGCGCTAAGGATGTCTGACTGCGGGGAGCAGGCCTAAGCTGCAGTCGGACATCCTTAGCGCTGCTGAGGAGGTGGAAGAGGCTCCCGCCACCACCGCTCCCTGGCAGCCGTCAGCCCCGCTTGTGGCTGAGCGGAGCTCCCCCTGTGGGAGCTCACTAACCACCAGGGGGCAGCTTCTGCATTGAGCATCTGCCCCCTGGTGGTCAGTGCACGTCATAGCAACCGGTTGTTCCACTATTAGGGTCAATTTGCATATTGCCCTTTTATTATATAGGAGGATTGTAATCACTTATTTTTCTTCCCTTTGCAGTCTCTCTTGCTTAACTTATAAGGTTGTGAATCAACAATTGAAAGTGTCATATAGGACATAAATGAGGATTATAAGGTTAATTTTAACTTTCTCTCGTCATGACTCGGTTTCTCCATAGGAAACATTCTCTCAATCTATTCACTCAAGTTTCACCCTGTTCTGATCCCCCCTCCACACGACAAGAGGAATGAGGAAAGGTGGGCTGCAGGCAGCAAAGCAAGGGAGGAGGTGATTCTCAGATAGATAATCAGTCCGCAGAGAATCAAGCTCTTTTTCTTTCTTTATTTGCTCTTTTTCTTATTTTACCCAAGACATCACTTTTTTGTATCTTGGGGTTTGCATTCTTTTGAATGATCTCAATGTCAAGGATCTGCTGGGCTGGTTTTAGTCCTGTTATCTTTTTGTCACTGATACTCTGGGCCTAGCCCCTGCTTGACCCTGCATAGAGGACCCTCTTTAAGGTCGAAGCATTTTGGTTAGCAGCTGGTTTTTGGTGAGCAACCCATTGTAGAAGCTCAGCGTGCCTTCCTCCTTGGTGTCATTAATCATCCCTCTCAGCTTGGAAACCTGGCTGGTCCCAGGCCTCCTGCTGAGGAATGCCCGCGTCTGTTGTCTCCGTAGAGATCTGAGACCTGGTTTATCTCCCGAAATGCACAGATTGAATTCCTCACGTGTTACTAAAAGGTACCTTTTGTGTTCATTTTACAAAGAGATCTGATCAAGGCCGGACAAGTTACCTTAAAGATGACATGATTAACCACACTGTTTATTAAACTCTTTGGGGCAACTCTGTACTTAATGTCCATTCCAGTGGTTGAAATACCCGGCGTTGACACGGGGAGCAGTGGCCAGTTTTTGAGTTTTGATGAATTTCTCTATTTTAATTTTTGTACTTGCTGCCCCTCTTAGAAAAGTCCACTCTGCCAAGTAGGTTAGGGACGTGTGAGGATGACAGCTTCGATGCTGGGCGTGTTTGCTGTGGAAGCGATGCCTCCGAGCAGCTCCCACACCCTCAGGAGGAAGGGAAGGAGGAGGAGGAGGTAACCCCGTTGGGGACCCTGTGAGCCCGCAGCGCAGCCTTCATCCCCAGCCGGGACTTTGTTTGAACTGGCCCTGTTCTGTTAGAGCACTGGGGTGAAGTCTGGATCAGCAGAGCACTGCGGCTTCTCACAGAAATGCGCTTCGGAGTCGCTGTGGGTGACACCTCTCTCCTTTCAGAAAAGTGTCCAAAGGGCTGCTCACCGGCCGACATTGCCCTGGGTTGGCAGGTGTCTCCTGTCACTCGGGGAGACGGCGTGGATCTTGGGGGACTCACCTGAGCGCTCTTCTGTTGGAGAAAAAACAGATAGGGCTTCCGGCTCCGTTTGCTGCAGTTCTTAGCAATGAACGCCCCGAACATGGGAGAGCGTGATTTACGGGAATGTTAATATACTACGGTAAATTGTTAAAAGTTAGCTTAATTGAGTTCGATCTAAGTTTAGCTCTTAGAAACTGGTGTAAAAGATAGTTTAAAATTTGCTCAGCGTTATTTAAAGCCTGGGTTTTTGGGTAGAAAGTTTCCCTAGAGTATCCCATAATTTCCTTTAATTATTTCAGAAAGAGTATCTGTTACCAGGAAAAGAAAAAAAAGAAACAGTCATTCTTTTAAATTGGGCCTAATTGCAATGGTATATAAAGGAGAAATCATATTAATCCGGAGACAGGCAATTTCTTAATTCAGGCGTTCACTCTGTGGGAACAACAGAAAAGCTTCAGGTCACCCTAACTTTTATCACTCTGAAGAATTTGTGACATCCTTGCTATGTTCCTTTTGAATTCCCAGCCAAGAAACTCTTTCTGAGTTGGCCGCCTATAGGAATAGGCTAATTAAGAGGCATTTGCTTTCTAAAACTCACTTTCTTCTTTTTCTCTATTTAACATTTTATTTTGAAAATTTAAATAGTGCGCAGCTGAGGTGGGTGGAGGGCTAGAAAGCCCAAGAACCAGGCATTTCCCAGCTTCAGGCCTCGCTGTTAACTCCTGGCCGTCCGGTTCCCTCTCCCTGCCCCAGCTCTGTGGTTGGAGCTGATCCCAGCCGGGACCATCGCATTCAGGGGGCCTGCCTGCCTTTGATGGGGCAGCGGAGCCGGTTTCCCTCTTGGCGTTCGCACAGCACAGACGCTAAGGACTGAATAGAATTTGTAAGGAGACAGGCTCTGCATTGAAGAGCTTACCTTTTCAGAAAGGAGCTCAGACTTTCTTCAGGTTTCTCTTGTCTTTCAAATGAGGGCGTATTTGCAAAGTTTTGAAGTTCTTATCTGTTTAGGAATTCCTGCAGCAAGTTCAGGTTTAGTCACCCTGTAACTGTTTTGGCTGTGCCTTATCTAAATTGAAGGCAAGAAAGAATTATTTCACCCAGCTTTGCCGCTGAGAGGAAGTTAGATATATTGGGTATATTTGGGAAGTGCCCCTTACCCTGTAATAATATACTAGCTTTTAAAGGGGCCTCATTGTAATAGCTCTTAGAAAGCACGAATAAAACATTAGGGGTGATCTCTTTTCCTAGCCATCCGTGGGACAATTTGATTCCTATTTTGAGTCAAAATAAAAATGTCTCTCAAGTGCCTGGGATCTGCAAGTATTGGTTGACTCATCCTTTGTTGTTGAACCTATTGGTTTCCCAGGCCAGCCTGGCCTTTTGTGTGCTCTGACCTTGCTCTCTAAACCGAGTTCCTTTTGTCCTCGGAAGGAGGCATTAAGCTGTCAGCTCATTGGTCAGCTTGAGAAATGGAATTTTCACTTTTCTCTGTGATATTTGAATTTCAAGTGGCCTTAAGAAGCATAACAGTTTCTCAATTTACTTCTAAAAGTAGATTCAACAGGTTAAATAGAATGAGTTTTTCTTCTGAAACAAAAGCCAATTTTACCTTAATTGTGAATTCTTAGAGTTTAGTTTTTGAGCATAGAAAACGGGGGTTCACTTTATATTCTGCTGTGTTGCAGTTTCTGAGGCAGTTGGAGACTTGGCTATATGCTGGCTGCTGGGTTGAGCTAGACCCGTGGTTGGCAAACTGCGGCTCGAGAGCCACATGCAGCTCTTTGGCCCCTTGAGTGTGGCTCTTCCTAAGCCTTAGGAGTACCCTAATTAAGTTAATAACCATGTACTTACCTATATAGTTTAAGTTTAAAAAATTTGGCTCTCAAAAGAAATTTCAATCATTGTACTGTTGATATTTGGCTCTGTTGACTAATGAGTTTGGCGACCACGGAGCTAGACCAAGCCTCTGATGTGCAGTGTGATCTGTGTCTGTTTCTCTTCCGTAGCTGAACCGAGGTATTATATATAGTCCACCTATTTTGCAGGTGTGTAGTTAGAAGTCTCATAATTTAGATTTTTTTTTTCATTTGCAAAAATATGTGTGCTGCTTCACAGGCTGGTGCTGTTTCAGAGCGAGGTGTTACCTACTGCCTGGGCCCTGCGCTCAGTGGTTGGAGCGCCGCGTCCCGTGCACCAGAGGGTGGCGGCTTGGTGCCCACTCAGGGCGCAGGCCCAAGTGATGGGTTTCGTCCTGCGGTCCAGGCAGGTCCAGGAGCCACCGATCAGTCTCTCTCCCTCTCCTTTCCTCTGTCTCTAAAATCAATGGACAAAAAGTAAATAATAGGCTGGGCCGAGTGCCGCGGTGTCTTACAACTAACCGATCCCAGCCAGCTGCAGGTGTCTGCGCTCCTTCGCCACTCGCACGGCCACTTCACTGGCTTAAACAGTGAATAAATAAGTAATTAAATAAGTAATTAAATAAATAAATAAACACACAAACAGCAAGGTGTTATTAACACTTCATTTTTCTTGATTTGTGGTTTTGACACTTGAAACGTATTGCTTTTTGTCTTTTCTAATACATGCTTTCAATCTGTCTCGACGTTTTTAGTGGCTGCGACCCTGTAACTAGTAAGAGCGTCTTGGTCCTGTGTTTAGCGCACAGTGTTGAGTGCGGGAGCCGGCAGTTAATGGCCGGGAACTGGAGTGTGCTGAGTGCTCGCCTGGGCAGCCTTCCGGCCTCCACCCCCGGCTTGAGTTACTGCTTACAGGGGCGCCCGTCTGTGCTGGGCATTCTGAACCAGTGTGCTTGCTGCTGGCTGCCTTGACCTCAGTTCTGGTCTTGTTTCCATCTTGGCTATTTTGTACCTGAACTGCCAGGGAAGGTTAGGGCTGTCTAATCCAGCCCGGATGAGGTCCTTCCATTATGTGCACGAGCCACAGTGAACCGACCTGAGACTAGGGCTGGGCTCCCATTGTGTGTTTCCGGGTAGAATTGTTTTCTTTACTGGTTTGGGTTGAATTGTTTGAAAAAAATTAGGACATACATCGTGTGTATTTTGCAGAATATTCATTTTCTCTTATTCCTAACAATATTTAGTCAACCTTACACTTAGCTAGGTTGAAGAATTTTAAACATAGTAGTTAAATAATTTCCCAGCCTCATGGGGATACTTGCAGGCAGTTTTTCACGTAATGAGATGGTCTGTGATACTTGTAAGTTCTGATGTTTCTGGTTGACAGAGCCTGGGCCCTCAAGGCTGCGGCAGTAGTTTTTCAGGGAACAGGACTCTTTCTCAGGGCGGTCTTCTTGGTCACCTTATTACGTTGACCTACTCAGAGGGTCAACTCAGAGGGTCGGTTTCTGTTACATTGGAAACAAATTAGCTTTTTAAAAAAATATATTTTTATTGATTTCAGAGAGGAAGGGGGAGAGAGAGAGCGAGAAAGAGAGAGAGAGAGAGAAACATCAGTGATGAGAGAGAATTATTGATTGGCTGCCTCCTGCATGCCCCCCACTGGGGATCAAGCCTGCTGACTGGGAATCGAACCATGATCTCCTGGTTCATATGACGACTCTCAACCATTGAGCCACACCGGCCTGGCGAAACAAATGAGCTTTTAAGAACAAATAGGATGACTTGATGAGGACAGCATTCCACATACACAGGTAAGGGCAGTCGCAGGTGGCTTATAAAATGTTTGACATCACACTTGAGTTGGCCTCCTGTGAGAACTGCCTTGCTTTTAAAAGGTCCTTAGGAAACAGTAATAACATACTTTGGTCCTGAGCAAAGAAAATAAATAAGAAAGCTTCTGATGTTACACTGAATTTGTTTGATTTTAAGGCCAACTAAATAAAGTCTGCTTCTAAGTAAAACTTGTGCTGTGTGCAGATAAAGAGAAACCCTGTAAGCGTTTTGACTTTTGCTTCCAGAATAGAAGTTTCTGGAATGTGATTACCTGTTGCACTTCAGAGCCTTTTTCTTGAAAGGCCACGCTTCAGCCTTGGCTTCCTAGTTGGACCGTGTTTCTGTCGGAACTGCAGGTAATTGATTTGCAGGTCACATGGCTGCTATCATACCATGAGGTTTAGGGAACTGGCTCGTTTGTGTTATATTCCTTACGATATCTGGGGGCCATCATCAACTTTCAAAATCATAATCTGTTGTTTGCCACTTTGGAGAATTGAAATGCTTCCTGAACATTTGTAGGACACACAGTAGCAGGAGTCCGACTGGGAAAGACTCCCCAGTTTATGCAGGTGACCCCTGAAGGCGGCAGTGGCCACGCGGAATTCCCAGAGCTTCCTCCTTCACTCGTTCTACAACCCATTCACTCAGGACACATTGTTTGGGGGCTACAAGGGGCCAAACCATGTTGAAGGTGCTGGGAATTTAAAAAGGAGTCTTGCCCGATCAGCGTGGCTCAGTGGTTGAGCATTGACCTATGAACCAGGAGGTCACAGTTCAGTTCCCGGTCAGGGCACGTGCCCGGGTTTCGGGCTCCATCCCCAGTGTGGGGCGTGCGGGAGGCAGCCGATCCATGATTCTCTCATCATGGATGTTTCTCTCTCTCCCTCTCTCTCTGAAGTCAATTAAAACATATTAAGGGAAAAAAAAAAAAAAAAAGAAGTCTTACTCTCTGAAGGGACCACGGTCTTGTCCAAGAAACAGTGACCAGGTAGCTGCAGTGGCGCTAGTTGTAAGCTTAGAGCATGCCCAGGGGACAGAGAGGAAATCCGCAAGGCACTGCTCCTTGTAGAGGAAAACACAGTGAATTCTCCTTGTTGTTAAAGAAAAGTGATACTGACACGGGTTACAATGGTAGGAAGACTTTATTCGAGGCTGTTGCCATGGAGGAGAGAGACGGGGCTCAACTCTGAGCACAAGAAGTGGGGTTTATAGGCCAGGAGCAGGCGAGGGGTCCGTGGATGGAAGTGACTAAGAGGACACGGCCAGGGTAGGGCATTCTGCTAAATGACCTAACAGGATTGGGGTGTAAATATGAAAGGTTGGGGATGAGGAACTTGATCAGATACTGAGTATGATTAGATGTCAGGGGCCTGGGCTTCTCTGACTGAGCGAGATTCTTGCTAAAACGGGCTGAGCAGGCTGAAGCGATGAGAGAGCTTTTCCTTTATGTTTCACTTTAGATACAACTGTGACCTGCATTTGGTAGATGAAGAACTCAAGCTTAGAAAGAGTCTGAGCCACTCTCAGAGGCGGGCCACAGTGAGTGCCGAGCTGGGTGCCTGCTGGCTTCCCATCCGATGGCCTGCGCCCCGGGTCACGCCCGGGCTGTGCCCAGCTGCAGCGGCCCGGCTGGGCTCCGAGAGCCCGTGTGAAAAGGCGGCCTCTGTCTTACAGTGACCTGAGGCCTTGCCGTTGGTGCTGCCCCGCAGCCCGTGGCTTCCATGGAGCAACATGCTCAGGTGGCAACGCAGAGTGCCATTTGCATGTTAGCAGCGCGATGAGAGTGTCAAGAAGTTGGTGTGACTGTTCAGCTATAACAGTGCCGGCTGGCTTTCCGTCGATGGCCTGAGATTTACACCCAAATCCTGTTAGGTCATTTGGCAGAATGCCCCCCCCTCCCCCCGGCCGTCTCCTCTTAGTAATTTTCCATCGGATGGCCTGATAGGTATTCAGCACAATAGTGTTTGTCACTCAGATTTCTGCATCTTACCTATTGAAAGATAGCCACAGAAGGAAGACAATGTAAACCTTAGGACTTCAGATGTTCTGAACATAAAAGGTGATTTAACCAGTAACCAGTAATGTGTATCTACGCAGAACTCTTCAAATATGGCTGAGTTAACCAGTAAGCTTTACAAATTGGCGATAAGTGAAATGTGACCATTTCACCCAGTTGTCCAAGAAACATAAAAGTTAGATAGCACGCATGGTGCTGCCTCAGTGGTGTGTATAGAGGGGCCTCGTTAGCACCAGGTCAGCTCTTAGGGTCACACGACATGTGGCTCTGCCTCCGCCGCTGGGTTCTGGTCCCTGGACAGCTTTCCTCCGTCTTCTCATCCCGTTCACATTTCTGCACTCAGAGTTCCTGACTCACCAGTCCTTGCTGCATCGGGGACCGTTCCATGGTGCCTTGCTCATGCCGCCATGCTGTTCTTTAGTCCAGAATGCTGCTCCCGCAGTTGTTCTGTCCGGCTCCTGGTTTAAATCCCACTCTGCGCGTTGTCGTTGTCGGAGAGGCTTGCTCTCCCTCAGGTGGTGGCGTCCCTCTGGGCTTCACAGTCTTGGGGAAGATTGCAAGGTTCTCGCACTTGATCCAATGTATAGGAAAGTAGTTGAACCGTTGTACAAGTTTAAATGTTACAACACTTTATATACAAGTGTTAGTGTTTTGGTGTATTTTCTTTCAGTGAACTTTTTTTTCAATCTGTACCCGAGGTTATATTTTTATTGATTTTTAGAGAGAGAGGAAGGGAGAGAAAGAAACAAACATTGAATTAAGAGAGAAACATCCATCAGTTGCCTCAACTGGGGATTGAACCCTAAACCTAGGCGTGTGCCCTGACGGGAACTGAACTGCAACCTTTTGGTGTGTGGGGCGATGCTCCAACCAACTGAGCCACCTGCCAGCGTTGTATTTTTTAAAAACAAAAACTTGGCGGACATAATATCTTATAGAAAGTTCTACACTTAATATATATATCAAACTGTGACCGCCTGGCTCATAGGTCGATGCTCAACCACTGAGCCTTGCCGGCCGGGCATCCTCTCCTCTTGGTGCCTGTCTGCCGCGTGCGCTCGCTCTCCGGAGGGAGGGGTTGCGGCTGTTACACCCCCCCCTCCAGCAGTGTGGGGGCCTCTGCTATCCGGGGAGATTGGGAATCTGCAATAATAAACTCACTTATTTTGAGGCCTCACTTCATTCCTTTGTGGTGAGCTTTCCAAGTTGGATTGCCCTTAAGTAAATTGGTTCAAACTCCCAAGTAAAATTTCCCTTTTCTCAAAAACTTTATAAGATTCATTTCAAAAGTTGGGATATAAAGGAAATAAGAAAAGCTTTGTCAGAGAGGGAATAAAAGGTTCGTTTTATAATGTCTGCATCTACATGAATATTAATCAGTGAAAATATTAAATGAATGAACTTTACTTCCCTTCAGTAACAATAGTTATCTTTTCAAAAATCGTTTGCATGCTTTTTGGAATTGTAACACTTAATAGCTCTACTGGATTTCACATATTTAAATTAAATGCAGCCACCTTTAGGTGTGCAAATGTGCCTCAATCGGAATTCTCCATAAATGAATTATAAGCCACAGTTTGAGCATAAAAACTGGCTTCTACAAAAGTGTTATATTATGAGAAGCTAAAATCTTTGAAAAGAAGATACAAAATTGAGGAAATCTGGATTTCCATCCTTTTCAACTTTATTCCCGATCCCAGTGTATTCATGATTTTAACAGAAGCTTCCAAGCTTCCACTCTGTGTTTTAATGGCACATCTGGGTCTACTTACAAAACAACAGCAAAACAAAACTCGAGTGAAATCCTCAGTAAATGGCCACCAGGATTCTGTTCAGCTTTTCTCTTTTTCTCTTGGGCTTAAACATATTTCGTGGATCTCAGTCACGTGACTCGACCCTGAAGCTCTGAATGGGCCTTCTCAGGCGGTCGGGTTTCCTGTTGGCTGCAGTCTGCGTGGTGGTTAGCGGTGCTCATGTTATCGAACGGGTTTCTTAGCCCTGAAACTTGCCAGCGGTGACAAACGCCGCCCTGCGTGAAGGCCTGGTCACCTCGCAGGGCGCGGCTGGTCCTGTTAATGGCTGCGATGTCCTTTTCGCTCATTCATGACCCCGACCTTCATTGATTCTGCAGGAAGGCTCTCCGCGTTCCTTCCCGTTCTTCACAGTTAGGAGGTATCTTCAGCCGCATCCCATCAGTGTTGGATCCGATCAGTATGTAGCGTGTGGACTTCCTTTATCTCCTGATCAGGCCATCGCCTACCAGTCCTTAGCAGAGAATCTGAGATGGAAACAAATCTCCCTTGAGTTTCCCCTGCTGGCAGCGGGAGGTGAGGGGACGGGCGGTGTAGCTGCCGTGTGGTCCGGTGTGGGCCGTGGCTGGAGGAGGTCAGAGGTGGGCAGTGATGCCAGGGTCTTGGGGGTGTGTTTGTTACCAGGCTCACCGGCAGCGGGTTTATTTTGGTGAATATGTTCACATGGAGAGCATGTTACAAGCACTGGCACACGGTGCGTGTGTCCCACCTCTTCACCGTGACCTGTAGACTCACTGAATGTCCCTGGGTGCAGCTGTGGCACTGGTGGCTGAGCGGCTGTACCCTCTGCAGGCGGACTCGTGTCCTGCTCTTTGCAGAGGTGCAGGTCTGCTTTGCGCAGCTGGTACTTCTCCAGTTGAGTCCTGACTTCTTTTCTAAAGCTGGAGGCTTTCTCTAAACTTCTCCCGCCCAGCCCTGACCGCTGTTCCCGGAGGCGGCCGAGAATCCCACCTTGGTTGCTGGCTCTATTGGGGGCTACAAGTAATTACCCAGAGAAAAGGGTGGTGGTAGACAATAGAACACGTGTAAGGATCCCCGCGCTGCAGTGTGGACGTTTATTTTTAATGTTTGCCTTTAAGTGTGCACGTGCCTTGTGATTGTTGAAAAATCAGTTATTTGAAAGAAATCCTTCAGATCATTTTTGTGTGTGTGTGACCATATAAGCCACATCACACAGATGGCATTTGTGCCTGTTGCCTAGCTCATTGCACACTTCATGTGATAAAATAAGGGTTTTCATTACTCGTGAAATTCTGAGTTTTTGCTCACTTAAAAATTTCTATTTGAGAAGGCATTGGAAGTTTGTGAGTTGAAATAGGTTAAAGTTATACAGTTTCATTATTAATTTGGCTGATAATCTTGAAGTTCCGTAAGTTTTATATTTACAATAAAATTTTGATCTGAACTGACCTTTTCCCACTCAGTGTTTCTTAAAATTATTGCTTGGTATTTGGTTCGGGGTTATCTGCTTTCTTCGTTATTTATTTTTCAGCTTTCAGTATCTTGAGCTAATGTTTTATTCTTAATGACCCTTTTGAAATGGAACCTTCTGGAAGAAACACAGCCCCTCCTATATGTTATTGAAGCCTATGGATGGCTCTCCTGACTGGGCTGTGGTGCGTTTAGATAGACCCTCTTAGTGACTTGCTCCTTGCACTTGGTGTCCAGGTGGGATACCTTCAAAGAGCGGCGCTGATTTCCACTCCCTCCTAAGTGGGGTTTCCTTAGTTTCTGTGCCTGATTGTGCGACATTGTAGCTGTGCTTTGGTTTGACGGCTCCCTGATGAATTCTCCCTCCTGTGCAACTAGTGGAGTCAGGGTCATTGAGAAGAACGGAGGGTGGCCTCTGCTTGGGGGCCGAGTGGGCAGAGACCCCGGCGCTCCTGTTTGTGGAAAGTAAGCAGCCGTTCATGGACCCGCCAGTCTGAAATGCCAGCGAGTGTTGCCAAGTGACGTGCTGACAGCTGGGCCTGACAGTGACTGCTCACCATGGGTGCTCCTGACCTGTCCCCTTGTCAACTCTGCCCCGGCCTCCCCTCCCCCCTCCCCCCAACAGAAACTGGGAGGGATGCCGCTTTCTCTGGGAGGACGGAGGACGCTCGCTCGCATGTTCACAGCAGTGTTCCCGCAGAGCCGGCAAGTCTCTTTGAACTGAGTGCTAAGGGCTGTTTATTTGGGGGGGGGGACGACACTTTGTCCCTCACGCAGTTTAAAACCTCCCTGTGAGCGGGCTGGACACCCCTTGCAGGTCATCTCGCTCCACTTCCCACAGCAGCACATGGAGAGGCCGCAGGGGCCCGGGCTGCAGACACAGCCGGGCATTGAGCAGCTTGGCGTCTGTTTGGTTTGTCAGGCCCTTTGTCCGCTTCCTGCTCGGCTCTCGGCACCTTTTCTCTGGGTTTCCAAGGAGCTTTGTGGCCCCCCTGCCCTGTGTCCCCTCACGCAGCGCAGCGGGTGGAACGCAGGCCCAGGCTCTTCTCGCTTCTACTCCTTCCAGCCTCTGTCTTAAATAAAAAGTGATTTCCTTCCATTTTTCTTCCAGATTTTCGAATTTTGAATTTTTAGAGATGTAAAGGCCTCCAAGAGGAAAAGACACTGGGCAGTAGTGGTTTTTTGTGAATGATTCCTTTTAGTTTTTATCCTAGATCAGGGGTAAAGATGGGTAGACTCGTACCTAAATCCAGACTCTCATAGCTCTGAAGTATCAGACAGTATCATGATAAGACTAGAGTGCGCTCTTTAAAAAGTTTAAATATGTCTTTATTGATTTTAGAGAGAGAGAGGAAGGGAGAAGGATAGAAACTTCGATGAGAGAGAGACATTGACTGGCTGCCTCCTGCACGCCCCCCACCCGGGGATCGAGCCGCAACCTGGGTATAGGCCCCTGACCGGGAATCAAACCGGGACCCTTTGGTTCAAGGGTCTGTGCTCAGCCGCTGAGCGGCACCGGTGGCTAGCGTGTGCTTTATTTTAATGTTTCTGAGGATATTTTTATACCCTTTTGGGTATTTAAAATATGTGTATGTTTTCAGTTTTCTCACATTTTCACACTTCTGTTCCTTTCTTTCCCCTCAATTTTATTGATGCCAAATTTTTAGACATTTAAAGTTTCTAGTCTGCACCTCCTACCCTGTAGGTCCTTTAGTCTAAAACTAAACCTATTGGACAACTTTAAAATAAAAAGTTTAAAAACATTTCTTTATAAGAAATGAATTTAAAGTTAATTACCTTCTACCAGTGGTCGGCAAAGTGCGGCTCGCGAGCCACATGCGGCTCTTTGGCCCCTTGAGTGTGGCCATGAAGTTTCAATTGCGCTGTACGTGCGCACCCGGACGTGGTATTTTATGGAAGAGCCACACTCAAGGGGCCGCAGTTTGCCGACCACTGCCTTATACCGTGAAAAGCTATTTCAAATAAATAAATTAGCCTGACTGTTGGGAAGGGACACCATGAAGGGGAGTAGATGAAATACCTTCTCTACTGAGAGTGCATTCTCAGTATTGGGCCAGGTGCTCCGTGTGCCCCCGCTGGGCCCCTCCTCCTGCAGCCTTTGCTTGTGTCTGATTTATGGAGGAGGGTTTCAGGGTTCTGTGAGAGAATGGACAGTCAGTAATTCAGTGAAGAGCAGTTTAATGTATGTTCAGAATCTCTCTTGGGCTTTAGGTCATTAATCCTACACTAGCCCTGTTGGGTAGATTAGAAACCTGCTAATTATTTGAGTTAAATAATTGTAAAGATTCCTTTTTTGTGTGAATGATTATGTATTCGAATTCCCTCATTTCATCTCGCATAGTTGTTTTATAAATACACATTTTTAGAGGTCTCCTCTAAATATGTCCACATTTGGGATTTTAGTGTAAATGCTGAAATTAAGGATCAGCATTCCTTTAGGTTTCTATAATTAGCTTTCCTTTCTGAAGCTGAAATGAAGGAAGATTAAAAACTTCTCAAACATATTCTAGCTTTTGGCTAAAGATCCTAACATTTATCCAAAGTTTTAAAAAGTACTACTCTTTACCTATCTCTTGATTGCTCAATATTTAGTCTGTTTTTCTATTTTTTACATATAAGTATAGGAGTGTTTGCCTCACTCTAAAAATTAATGTTTATAAAAGGTTTTTTTAAATTTAATATTTTTATTGATTTCAGAGAGGAAGGGAGAGGAAGAGAGAGATAGAAACATCAATGATGAGAGGGAATCATTGATTGGCTGCCTCCTGCACGCCCCCTACAGGGGATCGAGCCCGCAACCTGGGCCTGTGCCCTTAGCTGGAATCGAACCCAGGACTCTTCAGTCCACAGGCCGATGCACTACCCACTGAGCCAAAGTGGCTAGGGCTATGAAAGGTTTTAAGAATGCATTATAATGTAAAGTGTGCAAAAGAAGGAAACAATTGTATATTTATAGGGAAAAGGCTAAATGGAAATATAAATCCCAAGCTGGTGGGTGGCTGCCTGGTCTGCCTGTAAGAACTCCAAAGTAGCCCCCTCCCCCATGGTATCAGCCCATCCTGCTGACCTGCCACCCTCCTGCTGGGGCAGCGTCCTGCCTGCCTGCTTCTCCCCGGGCAGCAGGGCCCAGGGCCCGGAGGGTGCCCTTCTCTGCTCCTCTCTAGGCAGGCTCTTGTGTTCTGATGGTCTTCGCTGCGTTGACCCACCTTATCCTGTTGCAGTCCTAGCAATGGGTGGAGTTCCTGCCTTCACTCACTTTAGTTTTAGTTTGTATTTTGGTGGTTTTTTTTAGAGAGAGTGGAGGGGAGGGAGAAGGGGGAGAGAAACATTGATGCAAGAGAGACACATCGATTAGTTGCCTCTGGCATGTTCCCAGACTGGGGCTGGGATCGAGCCTGCAACTGAGGTATGCGCCCTTGACTGGGAACCGATGCTCTAACCACTGAGCCCACCGGCCGTGTGTGTGTGTGTGTGTGTGTGTGTGTGTGTGTGTGTGTGTGTGTGTGACTTCCAACTTCCGTTCAGTAAATGCTTATTTACACTTAAGGAAGCTTTGCTTTTTTGTACAAGAAGTAAAAGCTCTTTGGACTTAAACTTACTTCCCATTCCGTTCCCTCTGTGGTCTGCTGTGGCGCACACATTGGTTTCCCTTTTTCTCCGTTTTGCTTTCCAGGCTTTTATGGCTTGGAGCAGTGCCCCCACTCCCCACCCCCAGCTCCACCCTGGCGGGTCTACCAGGCTGACTGCTCCCTGCGTGTCCCATGCATTTCTCAGTCCCCACAGGCTGGCTCCCTCGCCTGCCGTTTAATGGTTGTGTCAGCTGTTGCCTTGACCTCCACATCTGTAAGGTGGGATGGTGATGTTATTTATCCCACAGGTTGTTCACAGAATTGCATGGACTAATACAGCCCAAATGTGTTAGCAAGCATTTTATAAAGTTCTGGTTTATCATTTGTTGCTTCCATGTCTACATTGCTTGCTGCTAATGGCCCTTTCTGTGTACACACACACACACACACACACAGACACACACACAAACACAGACACACACACAGACACACACACAGACACACACACACAGACACACACACACAAACACAGACACACACACAGACACACACAGAGACACACACACAGACACACACACACACACACACTCTTTGATGTGCATTTCTAGCCCCTATTTAATTGTAAGCCCCCCCCCCCAGCTTATCGAAGCATAATTGACAATAAAAGCTGCACATATTGAGGGTGTACAGACTGATTTCATATGAACGCTGCTGAGGCAGCGATCGGGGGCGTCCCCACATTGTAAGAGGAACTAAGAGAGCAGCACAGTCCGCCCATCGGCAAAGGAGCGAGTGCACATGCTGTTGCTCCGTGTTCACAGAAGGCGTGTTGCTCTCCGACTGTACAACACAATCCATTCATCTCTTCTGCATATTAAAGATCGTACTGTACCAATTGGTAAACTATTACATGCTTAAAAAACTGAAAAAACAGATGCCACTGGAATAAGATAAGAACTTAAAAATCAGACCTTTTAAGATAATCTTCAATGCTTTGAGGAGATGGAAGTCCCTGGCACGCGCCTGTTGTGTAACGTGCTGGATGGATACAGCGCTGTGGTGTCCGTGGGCATGACAGCTCCCGGGGAGCGGCTAGGCTCTGGGGGGCGGGGCTCTGAGCGCAGACGCTTGTTTCCAAGTGCGGCTGGCTGGGTTGGGCACCTGAACCTAAATGGGAAGGAGAGGGACTATTAAACATACTGACGCTTAGACTTCCCCAGTTATCTCAGCTTTTGAGAATTTCATGTTTGCGGAACTTTCTGTTTCAAGAACTTTCCTACTAATCCTCGCTTTCTGAGAGTTTTTATTATTATTGGGTGTAGAGTTTTTATCAAAAGCTTTTCCCCATATTTGTCAAACCGAATGGGTTTTCTGCTGTGTTCTGTAAACATGGCGAGTTACGTTAATTGGCTTTCAAACGCTAATCTTGCACTTCCGGAATCATCTCGTTAGTGTCTTCTCGTCCTGTTCCTTACGTGGCTGAGATCCGTTTGCTCTGTGTTGTGGAGGGTTTGCATTTGTATGTTTGTGTTCTTGAGGGTCTTGCTCTGCACTGGACTCTTGGGGAACGTCTGTCCCCTTCTCCCTTCACCCTGCCCAGCACCACCAGCTCCGTGTTCTCTTTCCTCTCCCCTCCCCTTCACGGCTTTCCCGCTGGCAGAGCTAAACAGCTTCAGTGACCCCCCTGCACTGGCCTTTGGAGGTCTCCAGTGGAAAGTGACAGGGGGGCCTCTCACCGTGTGGAGGAGCCTGTCGATCCACGCACGTGCCGCCCCCGCTCAGCTTCTGCGCCTTTGCTCAGTGCCTCGTGTTCCGTAGGCAGGAGCACCAGGTCCCCAGGTGCGGGAGAGGGGCCTAAGACAGCCAGCCCGCAAAGGGACCCGTGATGCCAGAAACAGAAGAAAGCTAAAGAGCAAAGTGGGGGAGTGAAAGACATTGTGCCTGTCAAAAGGAAAACAAAGGTGGCGGCAGCAGCAGGAATAAAGAGCGGAGAACAAGAACGAGCTGGGAGAGTTAAAACTGTCACCCAGGAAAGGATCCCAGGGCCAGAGTGGGAGATGGAAGGAGGAGAAGTCCCTGTGTGGGTGCCGGGACACAGGCCCAGCGAGCGTGGAGTTTCCAGGCGAGGAGGAGGCAGTGCGTGGACAGTGGCTGGGGGCTCTGCCTGGGGTGTGCTCCATGCCTGCGGACGTTAGTGTGATAGGCAGTGCTCACGGGGCCTAATGCAGACTGTTCCCATGGTGGAGCCCCGTCACCGCGTGTGTGGCACGCACTGCTATGATCACGGCGCCTCGGTTTTCGCTCTCCTCACCTGCGACAGAGGGTGGTAGATGCAGTACCTGCTCTCGGAGCGGTGGTGGCAGTGAAACGCGCTGAGACTGATGAGTCACCTGGGTCAGTGGGCAGCATGTGCTCCGTGCTCTTTAAAGAGTTGCTGTTAGAACCACCAGGCAGATGGGCTAGTATATGTGGATGGCGAAGAAAAAGATACACTTAAAAGTAACAAAGGCCTCCTGGGCTCATGGGAGAGCTCACCAGACGGAAAGCTAGCTTCCTGTTGCCACAGTCTTTCACCAACATTTCCCCCTGCCCATTGACGTTAAGAATCTGCAGAGCATGAATGAATGAATGAATGAATGAGCCCCTTAGTGGTAGCTTTCACTTATGGTGCTGAACCCTAGCTCCGGTATTGGTATCGGTCTTTTGATCATTGAAGAAACAGCATGTTAGTGTGTTTATAAGTATATAAGAGTGAAGTTTTCACAAACTTAAATGTTTTATTTCAATTACAGGCGTCGATTAGCCAGGTAGAAGTAACAGAACCATGGCTCAGTTTCCAACGCCTTTTGGTGGTAAGTTTTCAAAGATCTTCCTTTTAAAATGTATTTTGGAACCATATGTTAATAACTTAGTATTGTGGCAAATTTCAGATGTGCACATAAGTAAGGGAATAATATAATGAACCCATCTCACATGTGCTCATCTCAGAGTTTCAGTGACGAGCAGCCCATGGCCCATGTTGTTTCATCTGGATTCTTTAGAAACAACTCTCAGGCATCAAATCATTTCATTCACAAGTACTTTAGTACATGTTTCTAAAAGATGACACTTCTAAGGTATAACTCAATACCATTAGCATCCCTGCAGCGTTTATAGCAATGCCTGGTGGCAGTGTGAGGCTGTTAACCAGCGGCTTTGGTTAGGGTTTGTTCAGATCGGGATCCAAACAGGCGCGTGCACTGCGGTTAGTTGGTTCCCGGGTCTCCCCTGCGTCTCTGGCTGTGAGCGCCCTCTGTCCCCAGGTCGCCTTTGCAGTTTATTTGTTGAGGTGACCGGGTCACTGATTCTGTACTGTTTCTGAAGCCTGGATTTGAAGTGTGACACTTATTTTAAAAAAATATATTTTATTGATTTTTTACAGAGAGGAAGGGAGAGGGATAGAGAGTTAGAAACATTGATGAGAAAGAAACATCGATCAGCTGCCTCCTGCACACCCCCTACTGGGGATGTGCCCACAACCAAGGTACATGCCCTTGACCGGAATCGAACCTGGGACCCTTCAGTCCACAGGCCGACGTTCTACCCACTGAGCCAAACTGGTCAGGGCTGAAGTGTGACACTTTTATTTGTTTCACTTTATCTGCTTAAAACATCCTATGGATCTGCATGAAATGTGTTGTTGGGTGACTCTTCCTAACTTTATTGGAACGTGTGGAATACTTGTTTCTGCTCACTGGCTGAGGATTCTTTCAAGAGCGGGTGCCACGGTGATGGCCCGCGCCGCTGTCCGTGCGGTCACCGTGGAGAGAGGCCATGCTGGGTCACCTGTGAAGTCCCTGCGGGACTCCAGTCCGGAAGGAAGTCGGCAACGTTTTCAAAATCATTAGTGTTATTTCATCTTGGGTTTTGATTTCGTCCGCCTTTAATTCCTTTTTTATTTGTTGTTGTGTTTTTGGCTTACTTCTGACAGGGCAGTAAACAGCTCCTCCAGAACGTACGGGACTGTCAGGTGGGGAGGGAGGGACCAGGTCGGAACCGTCCCCGCTCCACCTCCGATGCCTAGCCCAGTGCTTGGCACCTAACGGTTCAGTGGTCTGTCTCCAGCGACCGAGCAGACCGCCGCCACCTGCCGCTGCCAGCGCAGACGCCCAGGGTTGGCGGTGTCCAGACACGTGGCTTTGTGCTGGGCATCGTCACACGTTGCCTGAAATATGCGCATGGTGTCTGCTCCCACCTTCTGGGGCGTGTCTGACATTTTGAGAACCTTCTGCCTATGGCTCTCACATTATTTGGGTGAATTTGAGGAGACCAGGACTGAAGGGAGAAGGGTCTCAGAAGCGAGGGGACGTCTGCTCAGTCTCAGCTGAAACTGAAGGACCTAAATCCCATTGTCTTTGGTTTGCCGTTAAAAAAAAAAATAGCCTTAGAGAGGTGTAATTTACAAGCCATCAACCTCACTGGTCCTCACCGTGCGCGTCAGTGTTTCTTTGTAAATTTAGAGCGTTACTCAGCCACCGCTAGAGTCCAACACCCGAGTGCTTTATCGCCCCCAGGAGGTTCGCGCACTCACTCGGATTCTGACTGAGCTCAGCTTCTTTCATAACTTCCGCTGTGGCATGTGGGACGGTCTGTTGCGTAAGTGTGTGTGAATGAGCGATGAGTAACTCACTCTATCTCCATGCAGCCCCGCTAACGACAGGGTGATAGGACAGTTGTTATAAACAGGATTGGTGCCAGTTCCTTTTTGGGTGGGAAGGGCTGTTTACGCTTAATTTTCTAGCTGTGTGTGCATTACTTCCAGGACAAACAGTGCTCATGTATCGAATCATTGCTAACGTGCTGACATACTCTTCATGCGATAGGAATAGTTCATGGAGGGCCTGGCGTGTTCTTCATCATTCAATAACGCGCTTGTCTTTCCTCGGACTGCAGGCAGCCTGGATGTCTGGGCCATCACCGTGGAGGAGAGAGCGAAGCATGATCAGCAGTTCCATAGCTTGAAGCCAGTTTCTGGATTTATCACTGGTAATGGGCGTTGGCACTTGTACATTTTCACTTCTCAGTGGTGCATGTATTTTGGAGAACCTGCCAGCGAGCTAAGGTGGGCTTACGTAGGACTGAGGGCATAGTTACCCATCTGCCTTCTCCTTGACCTGCCCTGTGACAGTGGCTTTTCCAAGAATGCATTCAAGCCTTGTTTGCAGTCAGTCTTAAGGAATTCTCTTATTTCCTGTGTCCCTGAAGTTCCTTCTGAACTTGGCCTTTCCTATTATCTTTCCTGTTTGGTTACTCTTCAGGCATTGTTTTCAGGAAAATAAGATCTAGATTCCCTGGGGACTTGTTTTTGTCTCATAGTTCTTTTTAACTTATTAAATCTTAACCACTGATGCGATTGTTAAAAACCGTTGTTACTTATTCTCCGTAAGTGCAAGAATGGTTGCTATCGGGAATGACAGAGACCCTTTTAAAAAGCAGAGACAAGCTCCTCACTTTCTGGAGGGTCCCTGCAGATGTGCTTGTCACATGTGTAGCTGTTACCATCCTGGTTAATAGCAGATGAATTCATGTCGACAGTGTCCACCCGCCAACGGCTGGCCCTTTGAGATGCTGGTTTTAAGGCGCTGAGCTCCGAAGTCAGTGCTCGTGGCGGGTGTTCCTGTCCTTGTGGACTTCTGTTTGGCTTCTATCACATTTCAGTGCCATGATCACAGGGTTACCAGCCTCTTCCTTAGTTTCGCAATATTATTGTAAGAAAATGTCTACTGTGGTTTAGCTGTTGTTTTGTTCTGAAACTTTTCCCACTTACTTTCCAGGTGATCAAGCGAGAAACTTTTTTTTCCAATCCGGGTTACCTCAGCCTGTTCTGGCACAGATATGGTAAGTGGGAACCTCACATCCCGGAGATGAATATTCTAGGGATAGAATTTCTTACGCTGCGGGAGGAGACCGTCCCTCTCCAGGCCGGACACTCGCTGCTTCTCACCAGAGACACTCGGGAAGGAGGTTTGTCATGTGGAACTAAAAAAAGGGTGACATTTGCCAGATACTGCTGTCAAGAAGTTGGAACTTGCAGTGGAGAAATCTGCATTTTGATATTTTCTCACTAGTTTGTTTTAACTTCACCCTTCCTCATCTGAATGCCCACATTTCTTGCTTTATTATGGAATGGAATGGCTCTGTATCTTCCATTGAATAAAAGGCAACACACACACACACACACACACACGCACGCGCGCGCGCGTGTTAGTAGGAAGTAGTGTTCTGAAATAGAAAGCTTTCCTGGGAAATGCGGATACATTTGTGTATGAATATATTCAGGCTGAAACCAAACAGCACCGCATTCCTGTGCTTTGTTGGTGTCTGCTCTATTTTCCTTCTCGGGGCTGTTAGCATATTGGCTGCCAGACCTCTTCCCACTGCTGAGCCTCCTGGCTCTGACCTCTGATCTGCTTTGAGCTTGGGAAATCAAATAACCAGCAATTTCTTTTAAAATTTTTTGGAATTACTTTTAAAATTAAGTAGAAAGCAGAGAGAGAGAGTGCGAGCGAGCACCGACCTGTCAGTGAGTGCCTGCGTTTGAATGGAGGAGACCTGTGTGTGTGTGTGTGTGTGTGTGTGTAAGAGAGAGAGAGAGAAAGAGAGAGCGAGCGAGCAAGCGCACGCACCGACCTGTCAGTGAGTGCCTACGTTTGAATGGAGGAGACCTGTGCCTCCTGCTTTGTTCTGCGCTGACGTATGATTGTGTTTCACACCATCAGTCAAGATCACGCGCTAGAACCTTCCTTTCCCAAGCATAACTCCCTCCATTGAATTCTGCTTTTATGCTCATTCCCAGGTAAGAGGTTCACTCAGGAGGCAGACTTATGATGCATGCTCTGCTGTAAGGGAATGTCACCTGCATGTACTCCTCAGTGTGGAAAGATATTATCAGGTGTCGGCTCTGGTCAGCAAGCATTGTAGGTGCTGGGGGTGTAGCTGTGAACAAAGTAGGCAAGTCCATGCTTTCCCAGCGACCGCCGCCCAACGGGAGGAGACAGCTAATCGCAGTGTGAAAACTGTCACACGTAATAAGTATTTCCAGTCAATTTCATTGTTTTAGATTAAGTTGTTTTCTAAACTGTTTTAGGATTAGTGTATTGAAGTCATTTTTCCAACTTACTTTATGGTGAAAATTTTTATCAACAATAGAGATGATGAATTGCTAGTAAAAAATGTTTTTGTCTTTAATTTTTTTGTGACAGTTTGTTAAATGAACTTGTGATGGCATTTTTTTTTAATCAATATATTTTTTTACTTTTATCAAGAATTGATGTTATGCTCTAGCCGGTTTGGCTGAGTGGATAGAGTGTCGGCCCGCAGACTGAAGGGTCCCGGTTCCATTCCGGTCAAGGGCATGGACCTCGGCTGCAGGCTCGATCCCCCGGCCTGGTTGGGCTCGTGTGGGATGTGTCTCCCTCACATCAATGGTTCTCTCTCTCTGTCACTCCCCCTCCCACTCTAACAACCAGTGGGAAAACACCCTTGGTGAGGATCACAAAGGAGAAGAGCTGCTGTCGGGGGAAACACTCCGTGAAACCTCTGGAAGGGGCCGCGGCTCCCGCACCTGGTGTCCTGAGAAGGTGCCGGCTGCAGGGCGAGGTGGGCGATTGGCTCTCCGACCGGCCCTGTCCTCACTCTGCAACCCTGCGTGGCACTTGACTTCCTCACATTTAGGTTTTAAATTTATAAAGAAGAGCAGCTGCCCTCATGAAGTGGGTGGCCTTTTCCCTCACGCTCATCTGTGTTCTCATTGGCTTTGCTGGGAGGGCGCCAGGGAAGGCCCAGGCCTCCAGGTGGATAGGGA
The DNA here is from genome assembly GCF_028538775.1 of Myotis yumanensis. NCBI lineage: Eukaryota > Metazoa > Chordata > Mammalia > Chiroptera > Vespertilionidae > Myotis > Myotis yumanensis. Next base: position 215,347,239 of record NW_027223753.1, on the reverse strand, counting down.
AATGGGTTTGCAGCTGCAGTTTCGTCACTCCCCGTGTTAGCCATCTGAGCAATAACGTTTGGATTGAGAGTGAGGAACTAGTTCTAGGCTATGTCTCTGGGCCTTACTTCCTTGGCTTTGGACCTCGATTCACATATACAAGTGATGTGGGCTGCGGGGAGCGCGTTAGGAACTTGTATGAGTTTTGATCCATGTAGAACCTGTATTCCAGGGAAGTTGTTTGTGGCTTTTGAGCTGTAGCCTGCTCGTACTTGAGGCCACCTATCTAGCCAACCCGATTTCCAAGTGAGAACACGAGAAGACTGGAGTTCTCGGAGCCCGGAGCCACGTCAGTGCGGGCAGTGCCGGCTGATGCGCCTTCCCAGAAACGTCTTCCTCCTGAGCGGGAAGGACACTGCCAACAGCCTGGGTCCCTGGCAGCTCCAGGGCTTCCGGTTGTTCCAGCCGCGGCCTGCAGCGGAGGAGGAGGGGGACGGGCACGGGCAGGAGTCTGAAGGCCCAGGAAGTAAGAGGGCGAGTGAGGGCTTTGGAGTCGGAGGCTGGAGAGGAGGGAAATGGGGTGGGGGAGCACCATCTAGAAATGGGCCCTAAGGGGGAGGAGCCAGAGACAAAGGTAGAAATCAGAACAGCCTGGTGACGTGCGGCCTGGGCACAGGGCGTGCAGCCATGGAGCCTGTACTGCCTCAGGCTTCCTCGGAGGGGCCTTCAGCCCCAACGATCCGTGTGCCAAAACCGTGCGCCAAGCCGTCATCCTGGGCTCGCGTCCCCACGCTCCCTCCCTGGCTCCTGCGTCTGCATCTCGGTTCATGGCCTGGAGCATCTGTCCCGCGTGGGCGCCATGCTGCACTCCTCCCTCCCTTACCCTGCTCACCCCGCCCATCAGCGCACACTTTTGTTCCATCTTCAGCCTTTATTCCAGTCCGGCCACCTCTGCCTCCACTGCCACGCCACGATCGGTCACTTCACCTGGCCCCCGGCTGGAGTGTCCTGACTGGCGTCTCTCACTCCTGTCCCTTCCGATCCCAGTCTCCAGATGACATTTTCCACCTCTGTCTCCTCATTTGGTGCAATCCGGTTTCCCTGACCTTTCATGCCCTACATGGGCCAGGCTTCCTCCACCAGTAACGCAGCTCCTCTGGATTCCCACCTGCTGGTCCTGGCCCTCAGGGGTCAGGCTGGGTCTCCCCTTCCAGAGGCCTGCGTCCTGACCACGCGCCCAGGGCTCCCTCTGACCCTGTGCCGGCCACTGCCCTCCCCCACCCCTGGCTTCGTTTCCTCGTTGCGCTCGCCATCCTGTGGAAGGAGCCGACTCATGTCCTTGTTTCCTGCCTGTACTAAAAGGCAGTCTGTGAGGGCGGGAACCTTGTCTGTCTTTTCACCATTGGAACCCCAATTCCTAGGTAGTGCCTAGTCTTTTGAAGAGGTGACCCTCTAAAAAAATATCTGTTGGGCCCTAGCCAGGTTCGCTCAGTGGATAGAGCGTCGGCTGGAGGACTGAAGGGTCTTGGATTCGATTCCAGTCAAGGGCCTGTACTTTGGTTGTTGACTCGATCCCCAGCCCTGATTGGGGTATGTGCAGGAAGCAACCAATCCATTTGTCTCTCACATCGATATTTCTCTCTCTCTTTCTCTCTCTCTCTCTCTCTCTCTCTCTCTCCAAAAACTAATTAATATATTTAGCTTGGATGCCAGTAGGGTTGTTTGTAGACTTGATAAATGATCTCAAAGTTCATAAGGAAAAAGATCTGTGAGTAGCCTCACAAAGTTTTTAAAAAAGCAACAGAAAAGCCTGGCCAGAATGTGCGCTCGAGCAGGTGTGCCGAGATCAGAACCATGGTGCTGCCAGAATAGATCATCCAGATAGATCATCCAGAAGGAGGTCTCCCTGCCGACGAGCACCGAGTTCTGCGAGAAGAGGCTGGGCTCTTAATCTCAATAAGTGAGTGAATGCTGCTGGCGAGGCGAGGCGTCCTTGCGGAGGGCGAGGCCGAGCCCTGGGATAACATACCGCACGCACACGTGCGCAGTTACAGTTGGTTTAAAGGTCGACATGGAATAAAATAATCTTAGAGAATAAAGGACTAAAAACCTACAGGCTGTGTGATCAAAGAAATATTTCATATGTAAAAATGTAAACTTTCTTACAGGAAAGATACTATACACAAAATGAACAAGTAGTAAGTTTTAACCATCTTTCTGCAGTTGACGGATAAGCAGTTCATATATAACATACAATGAGTTCTTCTCAGCAGAGAAAGACACGCAGCCCGTCAGAAGCTTGGCGAGGGTGTGAATGAGCGATTCATGTATGAACTGAAGTGACCGAGAAGCGGGGCTCCTGGCAGTGGGCGGTGAGCTGAAGGGGCTCATTGACGGCAGGAGGCGGGGCGGCGCTCTCTGAGGCCAAAGGAGCTTCCTGTAGCCGCGGGGTTCCGGTTCCTGCCTGTGACCTTTTTTATTTTCCAAAAGAATAGTGTTGACTTTTACAGATTGTTTTTTAAAATATATTTTTATTGATTTCAGAGAGGGAGAGAGAGAGAGAAATATCAACGATGAGAGAGAATCATGGATCGGCTGCCTCCCGCATGTCCCCCACCGGGGATCGAGCCACAACTCGGGCCTGTGCCCTTGACCGAATCAAACCCGGAACCCTTTAGCCCCCAGGTCGACACTCTATCCACTGAGCCAAACCAGCTAGGGCAACTTTTATAATTTTTATCATTTTAAATCTTCGTTATATGTCATGCTTTTTAATTGTTTCATATTTTCTCTCTCTGAGTTAACTCTAGCAGTACTGTTACTACTTATTAACACATTGTATGCGGGAAACGTATTTATACATTTTACGTTGACTGTTTCCCGCATACAATGTGTTAATTACTACAGGTTATTTCCTAAGAAACTTACTTTTCTTTTTTGGGCGCTCCCTGCGTGTGGCTCATTTAAAAGATTGCTCGTCATGGCATTTAAAAAATATATATATATATTTATTGATTTCAGAGAGGAAGGGAGAGAGACAGAAACAAAAATGATGAGAGAGACTCATTGATCAGCTTCTTCCTGCACGCCCCCTACTGGGGATTGAGCCCACAACCCAGGCATGTGCCCTTGACTGGAATCGAACCTGGGACCCTTCAGTCCACAGGCCAGTGCTCTATCCACTGAGCCAAATTGGCTAGGGCCGTCATGGCATTTTGATTGGAGCAGCCGGTCTTAGCATTTGCTGTTTCAAATAAAATTTTCTTAAGATTGGTTTAAAGAAATCTCCACCGTTCTAATGTCTAGAGCAGTGGTTCTCAACCTTCTGGCCCTTTAAATACAGTTCCTCATGTTGTGACCCAACCATAACATTATTTTTGTTGCTACTTCATAACTGCAATGTTGCTACTGTTATGAATCGTCATGTAAATATCTGATATGCAGGATGGTCTTAGGCGACCCCTGTGAAAGGGTCGTTCGACCGCCAAAGGGGTCGCAACCCATGGGTTGAGAACCGCTGTTCTAGAGTAAAGGAAATGAAATCTGAACGAACGTTTTCACGCAGAGAACGTTACGTCATGAACACGCACGTTGCATCGTGGTTTCCAGTGTTGAGTGCAAACCCTTTTCTTTTGTGAGACTGTCCTTCACATCAAAGCTCGTTGCAAGTTACACTTGACCATTTATGTTTCAGAACCATTTTGAATAGCAAGCACACTTGTAAGCTCACTTAGTTAATTTCCCAGCTTTAGGAGTCTAGGCGGACGCATGGCCTAGCACGGCCTGTCCCCGGGCAAGGTTTGTGGGACCCACAGAGGAGTTGGTGCAGTCTCGTCACTATCCCTAGAAATAAGCTTTCTGTTCCTAAGTACTCTTTCCTAGTGCTCGGTGACATAACTCACAGAATAAACGTTCCCCTTAAAAGTGTCTTAATTCCTTGGTTTTAGTCTGTCTGGAGCTCTGCAACCATCACCACTATCCAGTGTGAGACATTTCCATCCCCCCGAAAAGAAACCGTCTGATTTCCAAAGTCCATGTCCTGACACGCAGACGGAAGGTCGCCTCATTTGTCACATAAGCAAAGAACAACACAGTGAGGAGCGCTGTGCGATGTGAATGTCAGTGCTCCCAGCTGACTCCTATAGCTCCAGACACGTTTTGTTTTGTGTTGCTTTGTCTCTTCTGCTCTCCGCAGGATTCGGGGGGCTGGTGAGGTTGTGTGTCTGTGTGTGTGGGGGGGCGCTGGGGGGAAGGTCACAGTCCTGGTCCTGGTCTTGAAGCTGCTGTCGGTCTGCAGGGCCCTTGCCGATATGAATAACGACGGGAGGATGGATCAGGTGGAGTTCTCCATCGCCATGAAGCTGATCAAGCTGAAGCTGCAGGGCTACCAGCTGCCCTCCGCCCTGCCCCCCGTCATGAAGCAGCAGCCGGGGGCCATCGCCAGTGCACCAGCCTTCGGTGAGTGTGAGCAGGAATGGGTTCGGCAGCTCCCCGTGCAGTTTACAGACACGTTTCCCTCCCCCTCGCAGCCTCTGGCACCGTGCAGTGCAGTCCCTGAGGTAACCGAGGTAGCCCGCTGGGGAAGGGATGGTCTCAAGGAGGAGCGAGCTCCCGCCGCCGCTGCCCCTGGACCAGCTCGCAGGTGACGGGGGCAGAGTCTGGCGGGGACCCCGCACCTGCTGCGTGCGACTCCTGTCTTCTGCTCCCACTGCGGTGCTGACCTCACACTGTCACAGACTTCCTCTGGGTTTCTGTCTCCATAGCGCCTTTCCTTTCCCTTGTGTATAAACAACCCCTGTGGGTTATGGTGCCTCAAAATATATTTTCAAGTTTGCAGTATTGAGGCGATTGGCCACATGAAATTCTCTCGGAACAAAACGAAGCAGGAAAAGCATGAGCAGTGTTACCCCAGTCATAAACTGGATTCTGTAAAATACTACCTTTTAGGCTGATATTTTTCTTCAGAACCTACTGGTAATTAGTTGACTGAGATCACCAGTGCTCTGACGTCTGCTGTTGGCAGCGCAGACCTTGGCCGTGTGGGTTGATGGAGAGGTCACAGTATCAGGTGGAGCCCCTGGTTACGGGTCAGGCCCCAGGTGCCTCTGCCAGGTGATGAAGGGAGGAGATGAGGGCGGAAGACAGGCCAGGGCGGGCTGGGGCTTTGGATGACCTTGGGCAGGTGCCTGGAGCCTGGTCGGAGGCTTGAGGGGCGCGTGGAGCTGGAGGCGCGGGCGCTGGAGGGGGTTTGGGGCGGGAAGGCCCCACAGTGTGCGTGTAGGAGGAAGCTCGGTGACTGAGGAGCGGTTGCGGGGATAAGACTCCATGCGCCCGCCACTCACAGAACAGGCTCCCGGGCGGTGCTGTCACATCCGCTGTGCGATGGCTCCTTTGTGAGAAAGAACGCGGACAGCATGTCAGAGCCTCTCCGAGGCCGGCGCAGTGGCTGCATCTACTCGGGAGCATCCAGAGAGAGCCGCAGCCGCAGCCGCAGCCGCAGCCGGAGCAGTGAGCAGCCACTTGGTGGGAGCGCGAGCGCCCAGAGCAGCACCCTGCCTGCCGGATGCGAAGGGTTAGCGGGACGATGCGGGGCAGCGGGCCCCATGCGCTTCCTGCCGGCTGCACTGAGGGCGCTGAGCCAGGCGGTGGGTGCGCGTCATCCTTAGAAAAGAGGGAAGAGCCCCGCGCCCGAGGGCCCCGCTCTGCAGCAGGAGCTGAGCCGCCTGAGGAGAAGCTTCGGGTCCTGGGAGCCACGCAGTTCTGCTTCCACGGTGAGACACAGCCGGGGCGGGGCAGTGAGAGCAAAGGCCGTTCAGGATGAAGCTGACGCCGAAGCCACACGGGACAGTCTGCGGAGAAGTGGGCGGTGAAGAGAGGAAGCCTGCACACGTGGCAGTGAAAAGGAGATGGAAAGTTGGAGAAAGGTGGCGGATGCCGCAGGCGGGGGTTGGGGGGCCAGTGGGGGCCCCTGAAGGACGCGGGAGCGGGGCCGGGACGTGGGCAGTGAGGCTGGGAGCTGCGTGAGCCGCGTGCTGGGAAGACTCCCACGGAGCTGCGTCCTGGCGACACGGAACGTTCTCGGGCTGCGGGCGAGAAGGCGGCTGGCCTGCAGGAGCGGAGCTGGAGCTGGAGCGAGTTCACCGCCTGCGCTCTGCGCCAGGAGGACATGGAGGGACCTACTTAGGGCCCAAGGGCAGAAGGGACCAGGAGATCCGTTTCCAGAAAACCAGTGTCTCAACCCTCCGGACACTAACTTAGTGTCGAGAAATTCCCTTCGACCCACACGGACCACCGGGGTAGCGGCCAGTCCACGGTTAAAGGCTGTCACACACGACTGTCCCCACGTGCGTCACCAGCAATGGGTCCCCAGGCCCCACACGTCTGTGTGACTTCCCGACATAGAGGTCCCCACACACCCATCTCCCCTTTTCTCTAATTTGCTGTAACAGCTCACAAAATTTGGAGAAACTTCGGGTTACATCTACCAGTTTGTTATAGAACAAAGGCTATTCTGAGGGGACAGATGAGCAGCCAGGGAGACTGCCCAGGGCGGGTCCTGAGCGCAGGGCCTGTGAAGTCGGGGTGCTCCCCAGCCCGAAGCTGCCCAAGCCCTCCGTGTAGGTTCTCATGGGGGGTTCATTGCGTGGGCGTGAGGGACTCAGTCACGGGCCATCGGCTCTCGCCCCTCCAGCCCCCGCCCCCCAGGTCTGCAGGCAGGTGGGTGGGACTTCCTAGGCTCCAGTCATGTCTTCGTATTTCCTGTCCCGGCTCCCAGCCCTCAGCTATTCAGGGGCCCCCACCCCCTCAGCCGCCTCATTCAGGTGCAGAAACATCCCTGCAGAGGTTCCCGGGTTGGGGAAGTTCTTGCGTCGGGACCAAGGACCAAGAGCGGATATTGCAGCAGAGGCTGTGGCTGTCCGTCAGGGAAGTACAGGGGCTCAGGACCAGGCACTGGGCGAAGACGGGCGGGGTCTCTCCTCACAGTCACGGGACGAGAAGAGCCGAGCAGGAAGGAAGCATTCATTGCACTTGTCTCATTTCTCCATTTTTTGGTCGGAATCCTGGAAGGAGTGACGGCCCCTCAGACGTCTGGCTGCTCTGAGGTTCAGTGTGTAAAGGACAGGCAGGAGAAAGCTCGGATTTATTTCCCCTTTATTTGCTAGTTTTCAAAATAAATTACCTGTGGTGACCAGCCAGGGTTTTTGGCTGGTTGGTTTTGAAGGCCATTGTGAGCTCCCGCGTCTGGTTCTGCGCCGCTTCCAGAGCTCTGCAGTGACTGTTTGGTTGGTCCTTCCCTCCGTGGGGTCTGGGTCCCTCACAGTTTGGTGCTCTCCCACGTGAGTGCCCGAGTGCGTGTTCTGGGGGGACTAGGTGGGAAGAGGGGAGCTCCTCCGCAGTCCTGGGTCCTGGTCACTGATGTTGAAACGTGCCTCCGTGTGACCGCCATCCTGTCCTTCCTCCGCAGGTGTGGGCGGCCTGGCCAGCATGCCCCCGCTGCCGGCGGTCGCGCCAGTGCCAATGGGGACCCTCCCCGTGGTCGGGATGTCCCCCCCCCTCGTCTCCTCCGTCCCTCCAGCAGCAGTGCCTCCCCTGGCCAACGGGGCGCCCCCGGTCATGCAGCCGCTGCCTGCATTCGCCCATCCTGGTAGGTGTCACACGTTCTCGATAAACCTCTGTCTTCTTTCTGATTATATTCAAGTGGAGTTTTATTCCAGAGGAAAGTATTTTCATTTAATTTCTCATTGTTTTCAACATCTCAAACGGGAGGTGTGAGACTGATTAAGGTATATATACTTGCTGAACTGAAGAAAAGGATGAAAAAGTTCCTAGTTTCATTTTGAAACTTTATCCAAAGCCTTTTTCCCTGTCATTGAAAGAAAGCTGGAGTATAAGTGGAGACGGCCTAGTCTGACAAATGTTACTGAGGTCGTACCGACACGGAGCGTGTGCTTGTTAAAGGGTTTTGGATGTTCGAGTAAATTCAGTGCTGATGACAGTTGGGCGTTCGCATTTGAATTTGATCCCTGCGCTCAGCCCCGGTTTACCACATCTCTCAGGGTGTGTCTTTAAGTTACAGCCAAAGGATGTAAGTGAACCTCTTTTAAAGCTTTTTAAAATTTTTATATGTTTTTATTGATTTCAGAGAGAGGAAAGGAGAGGAAGCGAGAGAGAGAGAGAAACATCAATGATGAGAGAGAAGCATTGATCAGCTGCCTCCTGCACACCCCACACTGGGGATTGAGCCCACAACCCGAGCCTGTGCCCTGACCGGGAATTAAACTGTGCCCTCCTGGTTCATAGGTCCACGCTTAACCACTGAGCAACACGGGCCAGGCTGAACCTCTTTTAAAAAAGATTTTCTTGTCACATGTGGTTCATCTGTCACATGTGACCGCGGCTGCAGACGTGCTGGCCGAGAGACAGGGACTGCAGTGGTTCCAGGGATGTGGTGCCTCCAGCACCTCCTGTTTTCTTCTGTGGCTGCGGGCAAGGCCTGCAGGACGTTAGGCAAGGACGAGGGACTGTGCCCAGAGCTTTCCCTGACACGGCCCAGCAGCCCCAATGCAAATCAGCCGCCCCCACTGCCCCCCCAGCGCCCCGTGGTACCTGGCCCTGGGACTTCTGTCTCCTCCACTCGGGACTCCCTTCAGCTCCTCAGTGCAGTGAGGAGTGTGCCGTCCATATATTTAAGCTCTTCCTTCTCTGACTGTGACAGATCTTATGAAATATGATACCAAGTGTTTGATGAAAGTAAAGTTTTGTGGGTGTACACGTTACTACTTAGGTGCCTTTCAGTGGGAACAAGTAAATCTAGAAACATTTACAAGAGGGTGGTGGGAAGCAAGTCGGGAATAACGTTTTGAGTCCAGGATGGGGAAGGAAGGAGGAATGATTTCTGCCTCAGACTTGATGGCTCTGCTTTTTCATTTTTGTAAGCAGGGGGGAAGGTTTCTTATCTGTGTGGAATTAAAATTATTCAACATTTATTTATTTTTACAGCAGCCACATTGCCAAAGAGTTCTTCTTTTAGTAGGTCTGGCCCAGGGTCCCAGCTGAACACTAAGTTACAGAAGGCGCCCTCGCTCGACGTGGCGAGGTAAGTGCGCCTATTTTTGACGGGCAGTTTGGTTCAAGTATCACCTGATAATGCACAAACGTGAAAACGAGCGAGCTGTGTTCTTTATCGCCTTTCTTTTGTAGAATGTCAAAATGTTCTCACTTCTGGTTTTACATGTGTGTGTTTACAGCATCAAGGACATGGTGTTTCCTTTAAAGGATGTTTTTTAAGAGGATGGGTAGTAGTAAATGTTTAAATCGAATCAAATGCAACTCGAGGTGTCAGGGGAGAAAGCAAGTTAACTATTTTGTGTTAGTCATGAAAAGTTTACAAATGTTTAATATGAAGATGAGAGCAATATTTGGCCTTATTTTAAATTCCAGCTCAGATAATCGACAGAACCCTATTTAAGGTCGATTTTTATGAAATGGATTATTCAGATTAATGGACAGGTGCTGTCCACCAAGTATGTGCCTCAATTTTGGCAAAGCTTGCGTGATTTCATTGCTTATATTTTGGCCAATCTTGGTTTCATGATATCTTTCATACTTCAATTTTCTTTTACTGTTACTTCTCCCCGCGTGTGGCTGCACTGAGCTGGAAAATTAAGCTCGGCTGGTAAGCCATCTCAGAACCTCTGGAAGGACGAGGGAATGTAGTGAAGACGATCCATCCTTTCTGTCTCAGTCCTCTTTAGAAATCTCCCCTAAGTGAATCAAGGTGTTTCCACTTTAAAAAGTGTGTTGGATATAATTCAAATGCGTCACCTTTTAAAAAACGATTTAAAGAAAACTGTAAACTGAAAAGCACTGTGCCAAATGCTTTCTGTCCATTCCCTCATTTAATGCTCACTCTCTCCCCCGTAAAGTGGCTCTTCCTGTCCCCGTGGTAAGATGAGGAAGCAGCTCAGAGACACTGAGAGACTTGCTCAAACTAGCATCGCCCTCAGTGCCCGCGCTCGGGGTTGGACCGAGCGCTTGCTGATTTTAAGGCATGTCCTTACCTGTGGAAGTTTGCTCCCAAACTTCAGTTACTAAAAGAAAACGCACACACTCCGGTTACTGTGGTGACAGACATCTGTGTTCCACTTCACTGAGGTTCTACACTCAGACTCAGGGACCTTTGCTCAGCATCTGCTTAGCAGACACCTCGTTAGCCTCGCCCCCCCCCCCCCCCCTCCTCCTGGGCAGGAAGTAGTGTCTCAGAATTGTGCCCGGGGAGATGGACCCAGAGAGGCCGCTGCTCACCCAGGGTCACAGCTGACCAGTGCACAGCTGAGGTGGACACTCGGGTCCTCGCGCCCTGAACTCCAATCTTCTCCCTCCAGCGCCACGCCGGAGGCTCGGCTGCCTCTGCTCTCCGCTGCATGGTCAGTCTGTCCTGACGTTGATTTATGACATTAGAATGAATAAATAACCAGTATTCAGCAAACATTGGTGCTATGAAGACACTTTTTTTAGGCAGTCATCTTTTCAGTCATTTAAACTTCTAGCAAATTCCTGTAATGTGGCCTCTAGCTTTTTGGCTACCTGTTGATGAATTTTTAGTCTGTTTACATTCTCAGGAAGTTGGCAGGAAACTCTGCCTTGATAAGTGTAATCTGGGGCCACTTCTGTGCGCAGCACCCGAGCCCGGGGTGCAGGGGGCAGATAACCAGCCCTGACAGATAGTCAGGAGCTGGAGTCAGCAGCTGGGCGTTAGCTGAAAATGAGGGAGCTGTTGCAGAAGTACACGCAGCAGGCGAGGCGTCGGTAAGTGCTTTTGTTCAGGGTCATTCATAAAAAGGGAAAAGGTGAGCTTGTGCAGGTGCTTCCCGTGCCCGGGCCAGTTCCTGTGCGTGTGAAGCGCTGCACTAGGTGTGAGTGCCCAGGTCCTGTCGCTACAGGATGCTCGCAGGTTCGGCTGATGGTTACAGTTCGCTTTTGCATGTGAGGAATAGGTGTTTCCGTGGCAATGAAAGGAAACGGCACAGGGCACTAGGCGTCGCCAGCCCTGGAACGCAACGCGCTGCTGCTGTCATTGTGTGTAAGTTATTGGCTCTTCACAGCCCCGGGGCCAGTGTGACGCTGTGGGCCCTGCTCTCCACGGCCAAGGCCGGGCTGTACTCCGGGCGGGCGGAGCCAGCTCCCGCCGCCGCCACCACCACGGGTGCCAGGGCCCTGCGCCTGTGCCCCTTTCTGGGAAGGCCTCCATTTGTGGGAATTGAAACTTCCCGGAACAGAATGACTGCCTGCATTAAGAAATACATCCTGAGGGGAGGAAAAAAAAAAGGAGACATATATAATATTCTTTGTAATACTTTAAGCAATAAAACAATAAAAAAAAAAAAAAAAGAAATACATCCTGTGTGTTGGTGCGTAGAAGGTTGGACTTTTGGAGAATGAGTACCTGTGCAGGGAGGGGCTTGTCGGCGATCAGCACTGCTGTTTAAGCCAGGAGAGAACGCTCTAGAAGCGTGAAAGTCTGGACATTGTCAGATCATCTCAGTTCCGAGGGTCCATACCTGTGTAGGCCCTTGAGATGATTAAATTGTGTAGAAAAGCCGTGTTGCGCTTACCCTTGATTCTGGAAGAATCATACGCTTATTTGTATCTCTTATGAAAGAGATGCTCACGGCCTTAAAAGGTGGACAGACTCATTACAGAACATTCAGAAATTGTGGTTCAGAAGTGAGCAGAGGTCAAGCGGGTTTTCTAGAGACGGCTCGGCTGATCGACACTCCTGGGCGGTGCTGCCGCTCACGCCTCCCTCTCTCCCTCCCGCAGCGCCCCGCCGCTGGCCGAGTGGGCGGTGCCCCAGTCGTCCAGGCTCAAGTACCGCCAGCTGTTCAACAGCCACGACAAGACCATGAGCGGACACCTCACAGGTATTGCAGAGGAGAGTGAGCGTGGTGAGCGTGGGCTTTGTTCGGGAGGCACGCTGTTTCTAGCCGTTGGGCCAAAGAGAGTCTCCGAGCCTTTCCCCACTTGCTTTTTGGGAACAGGGCTTTCATTGGGGTTCTTACCCTGGTCCGCCCCCCCCCCCCCCCCCCCCCCCCCCCCGCTGATGCAGCCAGCCGTGGTTCCTGTGCCCTCAGTGCCTCAGGCGTCTGCCCGTTGCTCTTGGTAAATGGGAGGAGACCGGACCCTCCTCCCGGCTACCTCGCTGGCGTGCACAGCGAGTGGCCCTGGCAGAGAAACCCTGCTGGGAACACCCGCGCCAGGTCCCGAGTGGGCTCTGTAGGTGAACTGGGCGCTGCCCACACACAGGCTTAAGGCCGTGAGAGGGGGGAGGTGACTGCCGGGGGAGGGGGAGCACCCAGCTCTGCTACCAGCGCGGTGGAGGCCACTCTACCTATTGGATCTGACTTCACGGCTAAGAGGCCAGAGTGCAGTTACCTGGTCTCGGGAGGAGGGTTTGGGAGAGCGTCTAGAGCAGTGGTTCTCAACTTTCTGGCCCTTTAAATACAGTTCCTCATGTTGTGACCCAACCATAAAATTATTTTTGTTGCTACTTCATCACTGTCATGTTGCTACTGTGATGAATCGTCATGTAAATATCTGATATGCAGGATGGTCTTAGGCGACCCCTGTGAAAGGGTCGTTCGACCGCCAAAGGGGTCGCGACCCACAGGTTGAGAACCGCTGGTCTAGAGCCCTTCCTGAGGGTTGCTCGGAGCGTCCTGGAGAAGAGCTCGCTTTTAGTAAAGGAGAGCGAGGCCTCTGACAGGACCTTCGGGGCACAGGGGAAGGAGGCCGTGCCCGCTGACCAAGGCGGAGGGAGGCGGAGGCCCGCTTCCCGGGACGGGGCGCACTGGGTGCAGCCCAGCACTTCATTTCCGGTGCGCGCTGTCTGCCTGTTTTTTCTGTCTCAATTGCAGTTTTTACTCCTAACAGAAACTTTTACTCTTGTTTAAAAATGTCAGGATTGGTGAGACCTTTGAAGGATTCTGATCCAACCGTGACCCCCCACCCCATAGATCTCAGCACCCCTCAAACAAGCATGTATTTGTAACAGCCTAGCGCACCCTCTGTGCCTCCTCTGCACACGGCCGTTACACGCGTCCTCTGTGCCTCCTCTGCACACGGCCGTTACACGCGTCCTCTGTGCCTCCTCTGCACACGGCCGTTACACGCGTCCTCTGTGCCTCCTCTGCACACGGCCATTACACGCGTCCTCTGTGCCTTCTTTGCACATGGCCGTTACATGCAGCGTGAGGAGCCCGCCGCGCCCGGCACTGGGGATCGCTGGGCAGGGGCGCTGTCAGCTGCTGGGCATGGTGTGCTCGGTCCCGGAGCGCCATTCCGCCCCAGGACTGCGCTGCGGCGAGTCTGAGACCTTTCCTACAGCACCTGGTGTCTGCCATGAGTTGATTAAAACATATTTAGATGCTACTTTGAGTAGAAATTCAACTTTCATGTTGCCAATTCTAAATACAGCGTGAGGGATGAAATAAAAGGAACAGTGAACTTTTTCATTCCAATACATCACAGAGCATTTCACATTAATTCAATGGATTGTGTTTTATTCGTAGGTGTTTCCATTGTGCACACAACAGGAATGTATACGTACGTTCACCCAAATTAGAATGTTCACTATTCATAATAGCTCCAAACTGTGATATACTACAGAGCGGTTAGGATTATGTTCTACAGCAGCGTACAGTAATAACACGAGCAAAATCAGCCAGACTTAGCGTTGGCGCACTTTGCTGTTAGGAATCGGCTGCACTTGGTGGGAGGGGAGATTGAAGGGAGCTCCAGGGGCTTTGGGGGTGCTGCTCCCTGGTGCTGTTTGCTAGGCCATTGCCAGTCTGGAACTCATTAAGCTGCCTCCATGTGCACATGTGCAAGTCCATAGGCACATATTCATGTGTGCTCTTATATGCAAGGCCGACTATTGGCAGTGAGGCGACTGCCCTTTATTGAGCGCTCTCTGTGTGCTCGATGTGCTGGCTCTGGGCCAGGCTCCTGCTGTGGCTCCTTGTGCCATGGGTCATCGACTTGGAAATGTGGAACGGGTTAGGGTTAGGGTTAGAGTTAGGGTTAGGGTTAGGTTTCGGGTTAGGGTTAGCATTAGGGTTAGGGTTAGCGTTAGGGTTAGGGTTAGGGTTAGCATTAGGGTTAGGGTTAGCGTTAGGTTAGGATTAGCGTTAGGGTTAGGGTTAGGGTTAGGGTTAGCATTAGGGTTAGGGTTAGCGTTAGGTTAGTATTAGCGTTAGGGTTAGGGTTAGGGTTAGAGTTAGGGAGGATGCTGCCTGCCCAGCCCCTTAGCGCATCCTGGACTGAGCAGGCCCGAGCCCCTGCTCACAGTGCTTTTGCTGGCGTTCTTGGGGCCTCCTTTGCGGGAACCTGTGGTGCTCGGTGACTCCTCACCTTCGGCAATCCCTGTGGAAAGGCCCACTCGTGTTTCCTCGGGCGGTGCTCTCTGAAAAGAGAAAGAGCTGAATGAATGTTCCCCGTGGTTGCCGCCGCTCTCCACTCCTGGTGGCCATCCTGGGACCTGGCCCCCGGGGCACGCTGTGCGGGAGGGAGACGCCCGTCCCTCCTGGTGCCCGTGAGGGGCTCACTCCGCGCCCCTCCAGCCTGGGACACGTAGGGCTCGTTTAGTTCCCGGAGGGAGGACATTTACAAGAATTCCTGAATGGGAGCTGATTTTAGAGGAGAGTTGAAATTCCAGGAATTCTTTTTGACTGTGTGCTATTAGCCAAGATATTGTGCAACCGTGAGCACGTCGCTGTGTCTGGTTACAGCTGTACTGAAATGGCTCTCGGTGAGGTCCCTTCCCCTATCGCTCTCTGCCCTTCCCTGCTGGTCCGATGGTCGTCGTGGGGTCGGGGGGGCAGCAGGTGTGGAGACGCCGCTGGCTTTAGACAGAACGCCTTCAGCCTTGGCAGTGGAGCCTCACTTTGAGGGAGATGATACTCCGGACCGAGGGGCGGTTCTAGTTCGAAGCTGAGTTTTCCACTCACCCTTCCTTCGTCATCTGTGTCACAGGCGTGGACTATGTGCTGCGTGTTTCCCCGTTTCCATTGGGGTTTAGTTTCCTTTTGAAAAGCTCCTGGATGAGGGTGAATGCTTGAAGCGGTGGCTGGTGGGGCTGCGTGGCCGGGGGTTGGACAGTGGCGATTTGCTGGTTCACGTGACACTTTCTTCTGGCTTCTGCTTAGGTCCCCAGGCAAGAACGATTCTCATGCAGTCAAGTCTGCCGCAGGCGCAGCTGGCTTCTATCTGGTAAGGGAGGAACGGACGGCCTTGGTTTGTATAGGGTGTCCCAGAATTCACGCAAGAAGTAATTTTGATAGAAAACACAGGTTTATAATTAAAAATTGTAAATTTTTAATTGATTCATAAAGTATACAGTATAGGGTTATGTATGGAATAGCACATCGGGTAAATGGCCTCCATGGCTTTGCTGGCACATACGCAAAGCCGTGGTCTTCATTGGTCTTCATTGTCCCTGCTCCTGGGCCATAATTGGTACTTGGTCATGCTTATCAAATTGAAGGGATTGAAATCAAAGGGTAACAGATATTAGAATATGATTCAATAAACCAAGTAAATTAGGCTTTTATTTTTTGTTGTTGTTGTTAATGCTCACACAAAATTCAAATCTTGTGTGAATTTTGGGACACCCTATATAAAGAGGTCCTTGGTTTCTTTCATTGGGATGGCTTCACCAGTCTTCCCATTAATACCGTTATTTATAGGGGGGCATGGAATATGCTTACTTTTTCAATGACTTGTAATGATTACCTGTCTTACATGTTCCCATTTTGATTTTGGAAAATGCAAAAGCAGAGAGAGTAATATAATGAGCTCTCAAGAACTCATAACCCCACTTTAATAGTTTCCACTTGTGGCCAGCCTGGTCCTCCCTCCTCTTTCCGATTATTTACAGCCAACTCTGTTATGATATCATTTTCATCTGCTCATATTTCAGCTTGTGTCTTCAAAAGAGACGGATTTTTTTTAGCGTGACTATAATACCAGTTATTCCACCTAATTTTAATAGTAATTCTTAAGTTAATCAGATGGTGTTCTCTCTGAGGAAAGGTCAGATTTAAGAGGAGTTTCTTGGCTTAAGGCCTCGGCCAGGCCAGCTCCCAGGGTGGCCTCCGCCCTGTCACATGCTGTGAGCAGCTCTGTCCTGTCCGCTCTTGGTGTCCACAGGGTAAGTGGAAGCGCAGTCTCGGACTTGCTAGGAAAATCTGTTGACGCAAATCAGCTACGAGGGCAGGTTGGTGATGAAGAGCTATGGGGATCAATTCCTCAGATTGAAGAACAGAAAACACCTCAGCTGTGGCTGGAGGCCATAGAGATCCCGCGAGGCCTAGATCAGGGGTGGCCCCTGAGCCCGGGGCTTGCACCAGCTTGTGTAAAAGGCGTTTTATGGTAACGACCCTGCCCACTAGTTTATATGTCATTTGTGGCTGCTTTCCTGCTACAAAGACAGAATTCAGTGATAGAGACTGTGCCCTGCGAAGCTGAAATACCTGCCTGACCTGCTAGTTCGCTGAGTATAGTGGTACGCACACGTAGAATGTAAGTGTGACACGTTTTAAGTGGGCTTGCGCGGTAGAGAAGAGTATAGTTATATCGTAGGTAACATTGTTGGATGCTAACCACCCTGTCAGCGCTATGGATTGTCTCATTTCATTGTTGCCACAGCAGTATAAAACAGGTGCTGTTTTTATAAACGGAGGCACAGAGAGACTTCATTGGCCTGGAGTCAAAATAAGAAAATAGAACATTTAGATGACACATGAGCAGTAACCAGCGTGCGTCTCCGTGAAACCAGATCACAGCGAGCTTCTTGTTGAATAGGAACCTCTCTGACATTGACCAAGACGGGAAGCTCACGGCGGAGGAGTTCATCCTGGCCATGCACCTCATCGACGTGGCCATGGCCGGCCAGCCGCTGCCGCCCGTGCTGCCCGCGGAGTACATCCCGCCCTCCTTTCGGTAAGGAGCACCTCGGGGAGCCCGTGTGCCCCGCGTGCAGCTGTCAGACGTGGCTCTGTCCTCGTCACTGTTACTCCTGGCAAGTAAACCAGTCATCCTCGAGCTCAGGAGAACCTGTCCAGCTCTGTGCTCGCCTGGGCTCACGTACAGGCTTTGGGGACACTGAAGGCGAAACCTTGTTTTTTTTTTTGCTGGTGGAGGGTCTTTCCTTCTTCAGTTTGTAAAAAACGCAGCCTCTGTGGAGCGCGGTAAAGCGAAGCGCAGCGCAGTAAAGCGAGGTCTGCCCGTGTCAGTAAAACGCCGAAAGGCGGGAGCTGTGTCTACCAACCTGTGTCCTTGAAGCTCGCAGAAGTCTCAGCAGCATGAAGCCGTGCCTGTCCGTGGCCAGTAAAGCAGGGAGCCTGCCTTGACTCCTGCTGGTGGGGAGAGAAGGGGGCGCTGGCGATGGAGACGTGATAGTCAGGAAGGGAACTGGGGGTGCGGAGAGGGGACCGAGGTCCAGTGGGAGAACCTCAGCCACCAGCATCCTCCACCTGCACGGCACCCACTCCCTCCCAGGCAGGCCCCGGAAAAGACAAATGGAGACCCTACAGCACAGGGAGAGAAAGATAAGAGTTTCTGTACTAATTCCTCAAACATGAGGAAAGGCTGCAGGAAAGGGGTCCGTAAGAGCAAGAGAGATGGAGCCGTCACTGTCAGCCGGTGCCGGGACGGGCAGGCTGAGCAGACCGCTGGGGCGGCCGTGTCTGAGGCCCCGGGAGGTGGGGGGCGGGGGGCGCTCAGAAGCGGCTCTGGAACTGAGAGCAGGTTAACGAGTCCAGTGGAACCCGTCGGTCACCCACGTGCTTAAGGGCGTCAAAGTGCAGGCGTTCCATGTTTACGAAGCAGTAAGACGGACAGACGTTCTATAAAGGGAATGAGATGCTCCCAGTGAGCGGGTCCAGGCGGCGTAAACTCCCATAAAGGTGATGGTGATGGCGAAGGCGCGAACCCCTCCTGTGTCCTGGCCTGTTCTGGCCGCCTGGGATTGCTCACGGATTCATTTCTTGGGGTGGCCCTAATTCTGGCGGTGGTTCTGAACATCTGAACACGCTTGGCACTGAGCCTGATGACTTCAAATACTTATTTCATTAAACTTTGCAAATAGTGAGGATCAAGTCTTTTTTCTCTCACAACGCCATGGTATAGAGCCTAATCTTTTAAAAATCTTTTCCACAGTTTGCTCAGTCCCACCTGGACAGCTTGACGTCACTTTTCTTTTTTCTTCTTTTCCACGATCGCAGGCGAGTTCGCTCTGGCAGCGGCGTGTCTGCCCTGAGCTCGGCCTCGGTGGACCAGAGGCTGCCGGAGGAGCCCGTGTTAGAAGACGAGCAGCAGCTAGAAAAGAAGTTGCCTGGTAACTTGCATTCGAGTTCTATCACCTCAGAGGTTTTCATCTCCGAGGCAGAGATAGAGGCAGAAATAAGCCTGATGACATTCGGCTGTGTCCCTTTAGCCGCCCTTAGAAAGGAAGCGCGTTAATGTGCTTTTGGATTTGCATGTATGCATAGAGATGAGAACGCTGTGTACTCTGCAAACGCACCCTTGTTCCAGCTTTTTACATGGACATCGGATTATTCACTAAACAAAAAACTTCTAAGTGTTATTTATATAGCACTCAATAAGTCTTTAAGGAGATTGCTTAATACCACCAGAAATAGGAACTAAAATCGCTACTGTTACTTTCTCACGTTGTTTGGGAGAATTGGAAACGCCATAATAACAAGAAGCTATTTTAAATGTAACATGTAAATAATCCTCATTTACAAGGATAACCCCATCACAATAATAAAATACTAAAGGCCCGGTGCACGAAATTTGTGCACTTGAGTGTGGTGGTGGGGGGTGGGGTCCCTCAGCCTGGCCTGCGCCCTCTTGCAGTCCAGGACCCTTCGGGGGATGTCCAACTGCCCCAGAGGCAGGAGAGGCTCCCACCACCGCCACTGCGCTTGCCAACGTGAGCCTGGCTTTTGGCTGAGTGGCGCTCCCCCTGTGGGAGCACACTGACCACCAGGGGGCAGCTCCTGCATTGAGCGTCTGCCCCCTGGTGGTCAGTGTACGTCATAGTGACTGGTCGTTCGCTGTTCGGTCGATTTACATGTTAGACTTTTATTATATAGGATTCTAAGGCAGCTGTGAATTATTAATGGTGATGATAGCGATACTAAGAAGTAAGTGAAATGTATTAGGGAGTTTGTGTGCTTAATACTTCGTCAGTGTTGTCTTGTTGCATTTAAAGTGCTTGGTGGTTAACCGACATGCTCAGGACACTAGTTTTCCATTTCCTCTTTAAATTAGTTTGTTCACTGATAAGCCATTCAGTGGAAATGTTCTTCATGCGAGTGTGCTGAGCACAGTGAAGAGTCTAAATGTTAAGAATGCGTGGTCCGTGCCTCTAGAAGGTGATGTGTAACTGAGGGTTAAACGTCCATGTAAAGAGTCATCAGGGCAGTGCATGGGGTCAGCTGCCGAGTCCAGGTCATGGAGGAGGAGACAGATAGAGGCACCACAGGAGAGGGGGTTGCTGTAGACGGCGCAGACTTGCCATAGGAAGAGTCTTTGGAAATGGTGTTCTGAACGCCATGATGTGGCACTCATCGTGAAGGGGGAGCGTGCGGGCAAGGAGCGAGGGAAGGCATTGTCGCTGCTTGCAAACAGGGCACAGGCAGGAGGGAGCGCAGGGCCTGGTGTGCGTTCGTGCCACAGGCTCAGGGGTGCCTCGGGTTCTTCCTTCCAAAAGGGCATGTTGAGTATGACTTTTCACAGCTGTTTGTTTCTCGTTTCAAAGTGACATTTGAAGATAAGAAGCGTGAGAATTTCGAGCGCGGCAACCTGGAGCTGGAGAAGCGCAGGCAGGCGCTGCTGGAGCAGCAGCGGAAGGAGCAGGAGCGCCTGGCGCAGCTGGAGCGCGCGGAGCAGGAGCGCAAGGAGCGCGAGCGCCAGGAGCAGGAGCGCAAGCGGCAGCTGGAGCTGGAGAAGCAGCTGGAGAAGCAGCGGGAGCTGGAGCGGCAGCGCGAGGAGGAGCGGAGGAAGGAGATCGAGCGGCGTGAGGTGAGCCCTTCAGCCCGGGGATGTGTCACGGTCCTTTCCACAGCCCTGCGGTTTCAGTGCATTCGGAAACTGTGAACCATCATCAGATCTAATTCCAGAACATCCCACCCCGCTAAGCAACTCCTTGCCCTTTAAGCAGTTACGCTCCCCTCCCCCTCCATCCCTTAAACCCCACTGATGAGCTTCTGTCCATGTCGGTCTCTCTCTGGCCATTTCATGGACCGGGTCGCACAGTGTGTGGCCTTTGGTGTCTGTTCTCACTACATGCTGTTTTCAGGTTCATCCAGATTCTAGCCTGAGTCAGTGCTATATCATTTTCTGTGGCTGAATAATATCCTTTACACGAATATACCACTTGTTACGTCTCCGTTCATCAGTTGGAAATGGTTACTTCTACTTTTTGGCTACTATAAGTAATTTTGCTACGCGAATTCATGTACAAGTTTTTGATAAGACAGTTTCATAACAAGCCACTGATATGGGTTAAGTATTTCTCCAGACTTTTCCTGTGCATTCATATGCAGTGTAGGGACACGAAGGTTTGTTTGGTGGAAAGGGTGGGGATTCAGTGCAGATTTTTTAACCGCTGTATTTATCTAAGTCAGTGGTTCTCAACCTTTCTAATGCTGCGACCCTTTAATACAGTTCCTCATGTTGTGGTGACCCCCAATTTCATTGTTACAAATTGAACATAATTAAAGCATAGTGATTAATCACAAAAACAATATGTAATTATATATGTGTTTTCCGATGGTCTTAGGTGACCCCTGTGAAAGGGTCATTCAACCCCCAAAGGGGTCGTGACCCACAGGTTGAGAACTGCTGATCTAAGTTTTATTTTCCTATTTTGTAATGGAATTTCTCAAAATGTTTAATAACATTTCATACCTAACAGAAAAGACTTACCCGCTGTTATCATTTATTAAGAGACATTGTATAGTATAAGAACTGAACAGTTAACAAATCATCTGTTTCTGTGTGTCCCAGGCTGCAAAACGAGAACTTGAAAGGCAGCGACAACTTGAATGGGAGCGAAATCGAAGACAGGAACTATTAAACCAAAGAAACAAAGAACAAGAAGACATAGTTGTACTGAAAGCCAAGAAGAAGACTTTGGAATTTGAATTAGAAGCTCTGGTGAGTGAAATTGGATTTTGCTTTGGGACTATATCAACATCAAACAATTAAAATGGTAATAATGTTTATTATTTTTCATCTGTTAAAGAATGATAAAAAGCATCAGCTTGAAGGAAAACTTCAAGATATCAGATGTCGACTGGCCACCCAAAGGCAAGAAATTGAGAGCACAAACAAGTCCAGGGAGCTGCGAATCGCCGAAATCACCCACCTGCAGCAGCAGTTACAGGTGAGGAAGGGGCCCCTCGGATGTGCAGCCAGCACCACGCGCTCAGCGTGCACTCGGTTCCGGGCAGTCACAGCGAAGCAGACCAGGTCCTTGAACCAACAGGCTGTCTAGCAAACCCACTCAGCACACGTCAGCTGAGCGCCGTGTGCTGGGCCGGGCGCCCCCTGGGCACAGAGGTCCAGCAGTGAGCAGCAGAGGGGAGAGCCTCGCCTTCATGGAGCTCACCTTAAATAAGTCAGGTGTGCCCTCTGTTAGAGCGTGAACGGTGTGCTGCAGAGGGAGCAGGGAGGGTTGCGATCTTAACTAAGGTGGCCCGGACAGGCCTCGGTGAGGGTTTCATTTGCCAGAGACTTAGGAGACGAGCGGCTGAGCCGTGGGGAGTGGGGAGGTGCGGCAGAGCCGGTCCCAGGTGGGGAGACAGCGGTGGGAACGTCCCAAGGCTGCAGCTGGTCTCTAAGGTACAGGTGACAGCAGGGAGACCACTGTGGCTGGGGCAGGTGGGGGCTGGACCGTGTAGGACCTACAGTCCGTCATGGGACTTTATCATGATCATGACAGTGAAGAAGTGCAGTGTAAGTGTTTGGGGGAGTATGAGAGATACACAAATAGAGAATAGTTGGGGACACGATAGAGTGCAGCTTTGATCTTATTACCTATGCAAAGTTGACCACCAGGTTGTCATAACATCGCCTGATCTGGTTTCGGTTGTTGAGTTGGGGGGTGGGGAGCACCAAATTCAAGTAGATATTGTTCTGCATATCACCACGTTTTAACTGTGACTTTTATCTCAGCTTCTTTTCTCAGCACGATATTGACATTTATTCGTTTTGTTGCATGAATCAGTAGTTTGTTCTTTTTCATCACTGAGTAGTATTTCCTTATTTATCCATTCACCTGTCGATTGACATTTAGGCTCTTTCCAGTTCCAGACGTTTGTGAAAAAACAAACAAACAAACTGCAGTGATCATTTATTTCCAGGTCTTTATGTGGAAATACGTTTGATTTCTGTTGGCTAAATTTTAGGAGTTGAATTTCTGTGTCATATAAGTGCGTGCTCAGCTCTATCAGACTGTTTCCAAAGCGGTTGTACATTTTGCATTCTCACCAGCGGTGTGTGGCGGTTGTGCATTTTGCATTCCCACCAGCGGTGTGTGATGGTTGTGCACTTTGCATTCTCACCAGCAGTGTGTGAGCGGTTGTACATTTTGCATTCCCACCAGCGGTGTGTGGCGGTTGTGCATTTTGCATTCCCACCAGCGGTGTGTGGCGGTTGTGCATTTTGCATTCCCACCAGCGGTGTGTGGCGGTTGTGCATTTTGCATTCCCACCAGCGGTGTGTGGCGGTTGTGCACTTTGCATTCTCACCAGCGGTGTGTGAGCGCTTGTGCACTTTGCATTCTCACCAGCGGTGTGTGAGCGCTTGTGCACTTTGCATTCTCACCAGCGGTGTGTGAGCGCTTGTGCACTTTGCATTCTCACCAGCGGTGTGTGAGCGCTTGTGCACTTTGCATTCTCACCAGTGGTGTGTGGCGGTTGTGCACTTTGCATTCCCACCAGTGGTGTGTGAGCGGTTGTACATTTTGCATTCTCACCAGCGGTGTGTGGCGGTTGTGCACTTTGCATTCCCACCAGCGGTGTGTGAGCGGTTGTACATTTTGCATTCTCACCAGCGGTGTGTGGCGGTTGTGCACTTTGCATTCCCACCAGTGGTGTGTGAGCGGTTGTACATTTTGCATTCTCACCAGCGGTGTGTGGCGGTTGTGCACTTTGCATTCCCACCAGCGGTGTGTGAGCGGTTGTACATTTTGCATTCCCACCAGCGGTGTGTGGCAGTTGTGCACTTTGCATTCTCACCAGCGGTGTGTGAGCGGTTGTGCACTTTGCATTCTCACCAGCGGTGTGTGAGCGCTTGTGCACTTTGCATTCCCACCAGCGGTGTGTGATGGTTGTGCACTTTGCATTCCCACCAGCGGTGTGTGGCGGTTGTGCACTTTGCATTCCCACCAGCGGTGTGTGAGCACTTGTGCACTTTGCGTTCCCACCAGCGGTGTGTGAGCACTTGTGCACTTTGCATTCTCACCAGCGGTGTGTGGCGGTTGTGCACTTTGCATTCTCACCAGCGGGGTGTGATGGTTGTGCACTTTGCATTCCCACCAGCGGTGTGTGAGCACTTGTGCACTTTGCATTCTCACCAGCGGTGTGTGGCGGTTGTACATTTTGCATTCCCACCAGCGGTGTGTGATGGTTGTGCACTTTGCATTCCCACCAGCGGGGTGTGTGGCGGTTGTGCACTTTGCATTCCCACCAGTGGGGTGTGATGGTTGTGCACTTTGCATTCCCACCAGCGGTGTGTGGCGGTTGTGCACTTTGCATTCCCACCAGCGGGGTGTGAGCGGTTGTACATTTTGCATTCCCACCAGCAGTGTGTGATGGTTGTGCACTTTGCATTCTCACCAGCGGTGTGTGGCGGTTGTGAGTGCTTCAGTTGTCCCTCATCTGTGCCGACACTTGGCATTGTTACCGCTTTTTACTGTAACGTTTCCACTTGGTGTGGGACAGTATCTGACAGTGGCTTTAGTTTGCATTTTCCTGAAAGCTCATGCCATTGGGCCTCACTTCATGTGTAGTGGCTGTACCTTCTTGTGTATGTCTTTTGTGAACAAATCTTTTGCCCATTTTCTTATTGGGTTGTTTTTATGAGATTTTTATTCTTTTAACAAGTCCTTTGTCGGATATATGACTTGCAGATATTTTTACCCAGTCTGTGGCTTGCCTCTTTTTTTTTGTAATGGTGCTTTTTAAAGGGTAGAAGTTTCAAATTTTGATAAGTTTCTTAAGTTTTTATTTTATGGTTCATGGTTTTTCGTGTCCTATCTAAAAAAATCTTTGGCTAGCCTCAGATTGCAGATATTTTCTCTTCTATTTTCTTCCAGTGGTTTTGTAGTTTTATTTACATGCTTAGGTCTGTGATTCACTTCAAGTTGATTTTTATGTAAGTATAAGGTGAAGGGTAAGGTTCGTTTTTCTCCATACTAGTACCTAATTGTTCTAACAACATTTATTAAAAATACTATAATTTTCCGCACTGAATTACCATGGCAGCTTTTTGAAAATCAATTGATCATATTTGTCAAGGTCTTTTCTAGACTTTACTGTGTTCCATTGATCTGTGTCTGTTCTTTCACCAGGACCTTACTCTGTTGATACCTGTAGCTTTATAATAATTTTTAAAATAAATTACTCTGAAATCTTCAATATTCTTTTTTTTCCACATTATTTTGAGTAGTTTATATCCTTTACATTGCCACATAAGTTTTAGATCAGCTTGTTAATTTTTACAAAGACGCTTAGAGTTTTGATTGGTGTTTCATTGACTTTATAAATCAATTTGGGAAGAATCGACATCTTGACAATATTGAGTCTTATATTTCTCAATTTTATTTCAGTTATTTTAAATTCCTCTAAACAGTGTTTTGTAGTTTTTAGTGTATAAGTCTTGTACATATTTTGTAAAGTTTACCCCTAAGTATGTCATGGTTTTTTATGTTACTTCAATTTCCTTATTATTTGATGCCAATATATAGAAATATAGAGTTTCTGTGTACATAAGCACATTGTCTGCAAATAATGACAGCCATTTCTTACTTTCCAATCTACCTACCTTCCATTTATTTATGTATGTATTTGTTTGTCCTGACTGCATTGATCACAGCCTCCAGTACTGTTGTGAGTAGAAATGGTGCGAGTCCTGTTTTTGATCTTGGGGGAAAGGCTTCAGTCTCGCCATTAAGGACGGTGCTAGCTGTAGGTTTGCTGGTAGCTGCCCTTGATCAGGTCGAGGGACTTCCCTTCTGGCCCCTTTCTGCTGAGAGTTATGGCCATGAACAGGTGTCTAATTGGGTAATGTTTTTCCTGGATCTGTTGAGACGTTTACATGTTTTCCCCCCATTGTTTTTTTTAATACAGAGTGGGATAAAGGTAGGTTTCCAGTTGTTTATATGGAAAATAATGTAATAATTATTAAATAACAATGCAAGGATCAACTGTTTCTAGTACTCAACTGTAAACCTACTTTTGCCCTCTCCCCTTCCCCTCCCCCGGTATAATGACTTACTTTGGTTGAAATTTGAATGTTAGACTACCTTCTATTTCTGGGATAAACCCCACTTGCTCATGATGTATTGCCATTTAAAAAATATTTTACAAGATTCAGTTTGCTATTATTAAAGATTTTTCATTTAAATTCATGAGAAATACTAGTTTATAGTCTTCTTGTAATGTCCTTGTCTAGTTTTAGTATCAGGGTAATAAATATGAAGATAAGTTGGAGACTATCCTTTTTCCCCTATTTTCTAAAAATGTTTTTGTTGAAATGGTATTTCTTCTTTGAGTATTTGGTGGCATTCACCAGCGAAGCCTTCTGTGCTAAGAGTTTTCTGGGTGGTAGGACTTTTATTGCAAAATTTATTTATTTATTTAAAATATATTTCTTTTATTGACTTCATAGAGGAAGGGAGAGGGAGAGAGAGAAAAACATCAATGATGAGAGAGAATCATCGAATGGCTGCCTCCTGCATGCCCCCCACCAGGGATTGAGCCCGCAACCAGGGCATGTGCCCTTGGCTGGAATCGAACCCGGGACCCTTCAGTCCGCAGGCCGACGCTCTACCCACTGAGCCAAACCAGCCAGGGCGAAAACTTATTCAATAGCTATAGGGCTCGTCAGATTCTCTGTTTCTTCTTGAGTCTTTCGATAATTTCTATCTTTCAATGAATTTGTCTCGTTCATCTAAGGAATCAAATTTATTTGTATAAAGTTGTTTACAATATTCTCTTATTATTCTTTAGCAGTCTGTAGTATCTGTAGTAATGTCACTTCTTTCATTCCTGGTACTGAAATTCTGTATTTCCTCTCTCCCTCCCCATCTCCTCCTCTTCCTCCTCCTCTCCCTTCCCCTCTTCCTTCTCTTAATCCTCTCTTCCCTTCCTCCTCCTCCTTTTCTTCATCAGTTCTAGCTAGAAGTTTACTGGTTGTATTGATTTTTTTCAAAGCCTTTATTTTTATTAATTTTTCTCTATGGTATGTTCATTTTCTTTTTCATTTATTGAGGCATTTTATTCCCTTCTATCAAAATTGGGTTTAATTTGCTTATTTTTAGTTTCATAAAGGGGAAACTTACATTATTGAATTTGGACCTTTCTTCATTTCTGATATAAACATTTTAAGCTATAAATTTTCCTCTAAGTATTGTTGTAGCCATATTACACAAAATTTTTAACGTGTAGTGTTTTCATATTCATTTAATTCAAAATATTTTTTATTTCCTTTGTCATTTTTCCTTTGATGAGTTATTTGGAATTATGCCGTTTAATCTCCAAATATTTGGATTTTTTCCAGACATCTTTCTGATTGCTTTATGGCTCAGCATAGGACCTGTCACTTGTACAGAATGTGCCCTCGTACTTGGGTGGCGTGTCCCGTAACGTCAGCCCGATCAAGTTGGTTCATGGTGTTTGTGTCTCCCACGTCCTCACTGGTTTTGTGACTTCCTTCGGCCGCTGGGAGAGTGTTGAACTCTATCATTTTCTAAATGTGGGTTTCTCTTCAGTCCTGTCAGTTGTTTTAGGTTCTTGGAAGTCCCAGTCAGTTGGAGACATAATGTAATAGTATCAGATGTTCAGCGCCACAAATTGCTTGAAAACATTATTCCAGCTCCCTCTGTCTTTCATTAACTCTTTATGAGCAGTTTCATAAAACATTCCCTTGGAAAACTTAGGAGTGAAGGCCGTGTGCTTATTCCTTATCGCACCAAACACATTTTTATTATATAAGATTGACAGCATGTTCACTTATCCTATATAATAAAAGGCTAATATGCAAATTGTCCCCTCGACCAGGAGTTCGACCAGGGGGCGGGGCTGGCCAACCAACTGCCTGCAGCCCCTTCCCCTGGCCGGCCGGCCCCACCCGTGCTCCGGGCCTCTAGTTGATAATAAAATACAAATCAGGGTTCCGGAAAATTTGGTGAAGTGAAAAGTAACACATGGTTTGAAGAAATCTAGGTACTGAGATAGGGGCTCCCTTTCCTCCTTGAACGAGGGGTCCTGGCTGTGCCAGTGAGGAGCGAGCCCCCATGTTGGCTTGTCTCAGTCAGACACATGGGTCACATTAACCAAGAAGAGGAGCGGAGTGAGCTGAGCACGCTTCATCGCGCTGCTCACTGTGTGAGGTGGTTCAGGAGAGACTCCGGTGCTGGGGGCGGGGGCCCTGCCTTCGTCCAGGGAGGACCGGAGGAGCTCCTGGCTTTTTGGAGAAAGATCTGTTTGTATGTTCTGTTTTGTCCAAATTTGGGGTGTGTGTGTATTACTCATACGAGAAGACTATTCCAAGTCCTCCCTGTGAAGCTACTAAGCCCGCTGCTCTTCAGACACGTGGCACAGTGACTTCTGACACACAAGCCTGTGTATCTAAGGATGGTTGTTCCAGACAACTGGCTCTGAACCTGGATGAAAAAATTTTTTAAAAGATATTTCTATTTTTTTCAAACCAAAAGCCAATATATAGAGATGTTTTTTTAAATTTAGGTAAAAATAGAAGTTAAATATTCCTTATTCTACACTGGGAAGGCTGTCATTTACTGAAAGGTGCAGAAACTGTGAGGATAATTTCCCCTGAACTTAAGCAAGTACAGTGCTTGGCAAGGCATCCAGGAAAACTCCAAATAGCCTGGTACCGTGTGATTTGGTTTCTCTCACGTCGGGTAAACAGTAGTTGTTTCAGGAATGCTGGTGCCTTGAAATGGCAGCGCCTTGCTGAGCGCGGAGGAACCGGTGGCAGCCCAGGTGCCAGGTTGGAAATGTCTGATCAGTGTCCAGTCCCCGGTGTGTGGTCAGCCTCAGCGGAGCCCCTACAGAGCCAAGTTCAGAGCAGCGTAGTCCCCATTAAACCGCCGAGCCAGCGCGCCCTCCCCCCACCCCCCCGGCCACATCTGAGCAGCGCCACTGGGAAGCCGTTGCTTTAATTTCTCCGCCAAGTACATTTTTAAAAGCTTATAAACAGGCAGTAAGTCAATAAAAGTTTAAGAAACACCAAGGGAGCTATGACCATCTCAACCTGATCTCGGTGCAAAGCCTTTGGCACACAGTGCTCCTCGGAAGAAAGCGGGACGCGCCCGCATTGGCAGCTGAGCGCGGTTCCCCCCAGGCCTCGGGCTGCGGGTGGGAGTGTTTGGGGCACAGAACTGGCTGAGGTCTGGCTGGAGGGTCAGCCTGGACCCGGGCCTTCCCCTCACTCACCGTCTTTCCTCCTCCTCCAGGAGGCGCAGCAGATGCTCGGCAGGCTGATCCCGGAGAAGCAGATACTCAATGACCAGCTGAAACAGGTCCAGCAGAACAGTCTGCACAGTAGGTGTTGCCTGGCCTTTTGCTTTTCACTGACAGGAATTTCCTCACTTGAAAGAATATTAAAAACCGGTTTTCCTCACCGCCAGTTGGTTTTTCTGATCTTGCAATATTTTTCTAAAACAGGAGATTCACTTCTCACACTCAAAAGGGCCTTAGAAGCAAAAGAACTGGCTCGCCAGCAGCTCCGAGACCAGCTGGATGAAGTTGAGAAGGAAACGAGATCCAAACTGCAGGAGATCGACATTTTCAACAACCAGCTGAAGGTAGCGTGCTGTGCCCGCGCTGCGCCCTGCCCCTCGCGTCCCCGCCAGGCCAGGCGGTCCGGTCCCCAGCCCCGGCGCAGCTCCATCAGGCTGGTTGAACGTCACAGCCTGAACGCATGTTTCTCCTCTCACACATAGCAGGGATTTTGGCATCTGAATTGTGGGTGAGTGAGTGGCCCCAGCATGACGCCTGTCTCTGAGCTGAATTGCATTTCTGTGCCTCTCCCTCCTTTCGTCTGTTGCTGACGACCCCAGGCTGACTCCCAAAAGCAAGGCTGCGAAAGCTCCGTCTTCCTTAGGTCCTTTGAAGACTGAAAAGGGACTGTTTTCTCTTTTAAAACCAAGAATTTTTCTGCCACTTTTTATCTTCAGGGTTGTCCTTGAATGTAGATCTTTATTTTGTTGCCTCATATTTGAAGTTTATTGTTGAATGGAGGGATTGCTTTGTCTCTGTCCGGAAGTGGTGTGGGATTTTGTGCCATTCACACAAAGGTCAGAAGACGCCAGAGCTCGGAGGGGAGTGGGAAGATGGTTGTCCCAGCCTCCCTCTGATTTGGTGCCTTCAGTTTAACTGCACAACCTTGTCACCTAAGAATGTGCATCTTAAAACAAACCCAGAAGGTACACAGTTCATTTCCCATCAACAGTGAGCACAGACTTTAGATTGAAGTACATAGTGGAGTTTTTAGTAATTATGTTCTGATATGAAATTGGATTTTATACTTTTTTTCCAGGTACTCATTTTCCTTTTTTAACTTAAAATCCTTTATACTGACTTTGGCTAATTTAGCTTTTGTAACTAAGAAAAAAGTAAAACTGGTTTTTTTTCATTAAAAATAGAAAAATTAGGAAGCATATTTGAGGTTTTTAGTTGACCTTTGAATTGAGATTCCAGGCTGGGCTCTCTAGACATCTGAGCTGAGATATTTGTGCTTTTCTTTTTTCCCCCCAATAGTAGGTAATGAAATTTTCTCAGTTGTGCCATTCCAGGAAAGTGCTCTGAGGGGAAATTTTTTTGAGCCGACCTAGTGATTTTTTTCACTTGGCTCCTGTGCTTACACAGTGTGTGCCTATGTGCTAACTTCTTTTGTCAAAGTTAGGAATGATTAGTTCATTGAAATTAATCGTTGTGTCTGAGTGAGTCTTTCCTCTTGACAAACTGCGAGCGACGGTGGAAGCTCCTGATTGCAAGCCGGGAGGGACAGCCCGCTCGTCTCTACAGCAGCCGTGGAGGCACTCGCGTCTGCACTGGTGCCGCAGCCGGAAAGAGACGCCCAGTGACGGTGTCCATAGGCGTATTTCCATCCCGCGGGAAACTGTCTAGTCAGTATACTGTTGCAAAGGGGGACAGTAGTTTATTTTTTATCTTAGCAAAATATGAATATTTAGGATGAACTCAGAGTTAGGAATTACATTGCTCACGTGTGTGGGAAATCCAGGCTTACCTTGGACACCAGCGGCTCCTGGCAGCAGGCATCCTGCCTGGGACGACAGCTGGCCTCCAGCCCCTCCAGGACCGGGTTGTAGGCAGGCACAGCGAGGGCGGCTCTTGGCTGCAGACACTTGCTTTCCTGGCAGGCAGCTCACTGCGAAGGCAGAGGAGGCCCCGTGTCAGCGGCCAGGGGAAGGAGCCAAGAGCTGAAGGAAGAGCTGCAGGGCAGAAGTTAGGGGAGGAGATGCGGAGGGAAACTGAGGACAGGCGAGACCCAGAAAGAGGAGGGCAGAGACGGCAAGGCCGGTCGGTGGGAATTCAGACAGCTGCCGCTTTCTCGCACCAGTAAGTGACGTTTGGCTGTTTCATGGTTTGCTCTTATTTTGTTCAAGATTAAATTTTATGTTTACCGGTAGGGTCATTTTGAAAAGCCCTCTTTTCCCCAGAAGAAGTGAAATTCTCCAGCTCCTTCACCGTGCTTGTGATTGTGGACACTTTACGCAGATTCCTTGAATGTAGAAAAATAAGCCGAACACTCCCAGGGCTCAAAATAGCCAACAGAGCCGCGCGGCAGATCCTGGGCCCGCCCAGCTGCCTCTGGCCGGCTGGGTTGAGTGTGTCAGTTATAGTGTGGGTTACTTTGTTTATGAGACTTAAAAAATATTTAAGAAAAGGTGATCTGGAAAAGGCAAAACTCAATCTGTTGCCCCTGCACGTGCCCCGACCGGGAATCGAACACGAAACGTTTTGGTGCAGGGGGGACACAGTCTGTGGGCCACCCAGCCAGGGCAGAACTCACTCTTTTGAAAAACATAAGTTTCTTTCAATTCTCTTGTTTAGCCAAACCTCTGACCATTGTATCCTTTAGATTGACGTGCATTTAAGATAATGGGGTATTGCCTTGTAAATAAAGATAAGACACTTTGGGAAAACTTAGATTTTCTAGACAAAATGGAGTCAGTTTTCTCTTTCTGGTGAAGTAAGGGAGGCCTGAGAGCAGGTTCTTAATGAGCTCTTCCTGTTGCCAAGAGGACAGCATCTTCTAGCTCTTTCGCTCTCTGTCCACCTGTTTCCTGACCCCTTCACACGCACACTTACATGCACACAGATGTGCACACACATGCACATGCGCACATGTGCACATGCATATGCACACCGCTCCCCAGTGCATTCCTGTTGGCACTCGGGCTACATCGGCTGCTGGCTGTGCCGTGGGGAATTGGACTTCTGTTTGGTTGAGTACTGACTTCGGGTTTAGAAGTCATATTTAAACATGTCTTAGAATTTAAATAACCGGTCAACGTGTTTATAACTCTATGTTTTATGTATCAGGAGTGAACCTGTGTTATGATTCTGTGGTCAGTGGAATATCAGCTGACCCTGATTTCGGTGCAGTTCTGTGTTTTGTAATCTCAGCTATTGTTCAGGTTTCACTCAGGCACTGACTGCCCTGTCCTCGTGGGGTTTGGTGATTGGCTTTTAAAAGCAGCTTTCGATTTGTTTTGCAACCACTTGATTGGGATGAGTTACTGTACTTTAAGACTCAAAGGCTTTTTAAAAGTTCTGATGTTGTGTGCTACGCACCCCTCCTGTGGACCAAGCAGGGAGCTGATTTACATAAAAGCTCTTACAGAGGCACTAGGTTCAGGCAAAGCAGCACCGTGTTTCTGATGCTGGTGCCTAGATCCGCCTCCTGTGAGGCCAGTTTCACATTAACCTGAGGAGGTGACCATAAATGTGACGGGTGTGTCCTTATTTAGGTGCATGGCGGTGAGCTCATGAATTTCAAGTCAGGAAGGTTTATTATTTTGTCTCTTTTCCGAGGCAGCCTAGGCAAAAACCAGAAGCAGAGTTAGCCTTCAAAAAGTCACACAAATTAGCAGGAAATGTCGGTGAACGGCTGCTCTTGGTGGCCCTGATTGCCGGTTATTTCCTCTCCACAAGCGTCGGTGCGGAGTCTATGGAAAGGATCCCATCGTGTGGTTCAGTGGATGCTCCTCTCTCCCTCCAGTGGTCCCGCCTCACGCGCTGCCTCCAGCTGTGCGTGTCTGAGAGCGAGTGAGCAGAGCCGCCGTGTTTAGGTCAAGTGGTCCTGCGCCCGCACCGCCCAGAGCAGCCGTCTTCAGTGAACTTGGCAGCGAGCCAGGCTCCCGGGAGAAGCTGGCTTCTCGAGTATTTAATTTGTCAAGCGATCGCTTTAGAAGCACTTGGGCTGTGCGCCAGAGCTGTCCAGAGATGTTTTATGGTGATAATATCTTCATTCTCCAGGGAAAGAAGTGACTTTTCCTCCTTGGTTGAAGGGATAAAGTTAAATTAAGCTGGTTTTCACGTATCTTAATACAAGACAGAATCTTTATTTGCCAATCATTTTCTTACTGTGGTTCATAATCGGTTTGATCAAAGCGCTTTGAAAGCCAGAGCTCTCTGCCGGGAAAGGCCCACGTCCCCGTTGGCGAGCGGGTCAGTGGTGCTCGTGCAGCCAGAGCTCGCGCACAGGCCCTGCTTACGAAACCGTCGTGTCTCAGAATTCTGTGGGCATTATTGGTGATGAAAATCTCATTTCAATTTATATGCACTTCACACTTTACGGGAGTTTTATCTTCCCATGTGTTTGTTTGTAACAGGTAGCTAAAACTTCTTTAATGAATATTTAATGCTTTCTTGTTTTTTAAGAAAGGTATCATACTTTTATTAGGAGGTAGATTAAATGATTGCACATTATATCTAGTATAGAACATATCAGACCCTTGAATAGAACTTATAGAAGAAAAATCAGCAAAGTTGTACTTGATATCATATTGTTAGAGAAATATCCAGCAAAGACATGAGTCGTTGTTAGTTTTAGGGAGCGCCCCGCGTGAGATACTGAGTTTTGATTCTTAGCAAATTCTTCCTGGTTCTGTGTTTATCTTAGTTTTAGTAGAGAAGTAACTGACATGTTGCATGGCGTTTGCAGGGCCCCTTTCATGAGGTTGACCACCAGCAGCAGTTGACAGAATTGTGTGAAGCTTTTCTGAGCTGGTCTCCCAATAGTTCTCTACTTTCCCAAGGAGAGAATTTAATGATGCCTTCAAACCCTTTCCCTGATGGAATAAAAGTAACTGTCACTGTGCTCGAGGTTTTTAAACTGTTGGAAAGGAAGGAGCGACAGGGCGGCCCTCTGCTCCGCACGTGAAGGGCTCTGTCTCCGGGTCCTTGTCGGGCACAGGCGTGAGCCATCAGCCCGTGTTTAGTACATGTTCCTTCATTCTGAAGATCGCCTCTCGTAAGTTCAACTTTAAAAAAGTGACTGACTTAAGAATCCTGCTTCCTGCATGTTTTGGTTCATGCCAGCTTACACTCCAAGTGCAAGAGAGGACGGAAGAGCCGGAGCGCCTGCGTTTGCGGCATCCGGGTTGTCTTAGAACCGATTGCGGTCCCAGCAGGTTGGATGGCGGAGGCACTGGAAAAGCGCTGCAGCCTGCAGATCTGGGTCGGAGGATGCCAGCGCGTCTGCTCCTTGATGTGACATCTGTTGTTTTATGGCCGAGTTTCCTCGGGAAGCTTGGAGCTGCAGCGGATGTCCAGCCCGCCTCTGACGCTGATGTAGCTGATGTACCAATGCATCAATGCGCTTTAGTTTTTAAATATCTGCCTTCATGTATTTGATGTATTTAAAATACATCATTAGCATAATTTTTCCTGTGGATTCTTTAAATTCACTTGTTTTTTTTGTGATAAATGCATCTCATTGATTTAGATGTTTAAGCTCTCGCATTACATTTTTAGAAGCTGGTGAACACTGACAGATTATTTCTCCCACAGAGCTGTAGGCACCATTCCCAAACAGTGTAAATATATGGCTGAACTAACATCAAGACACATTACCATTGTATTAATGACATAATAAAACAGATGATCAAGTATCCAAACATTAGGTCACCCAGGAGATAAGACATTAGATGCTTGCTCAATTCATTAGCAGAAACCCACTCCTTTTATTTTTTGCAAGAGAGGGGGGGAAGGGAAAAGTCACTCTTCAAACAAAAACAAGTTGGTAAACAACTTCAGAATGTATGGAAAAAATACAAGAATCTCAGAATTTTTGTGATTAAGAAACGTTTTAGCTACAACCTAGCATGTCTGCCTTTAAGAAAATGTTTACCAAAGAGCATGTTCTACATGTTCCACTAAGACACAGGCAAAATTTTACTAAAAATACTTACTAGCCCCTCAGTCTCTCGCAGGCCTCCCTGTAAGTTGCACATCAAGTGCAAACATTAAAATGAACTGAAGGCTTGTTGCCTGGAGACATCAAAGACGTGCGTCTGTCCATGCAGGTTTTCACGGTGGAGGCTTTCCGTCAGCACCGGAGGAGGCTGATAGCAGACTCTAAGTCATAACTACGACGTGGAGTAAAAACCAGAAAGTTGAGCCACGCTGATGTATACTTGTGTGAATGCGGGAGACGTAAGCATGGAGCGGGCAGGCCAGTAACCACAGCAGCCCTGCTTTCTGTGTTTGAAGTGACTGAAGGGATGAACCACACAAGGTCCAGAGTGCGCACAGCTCCTGAGATGTTAGTTCTGTATGAAACTAAAACACACAAGTATTGTGCTGGGCACTTTGTCACCCAATCTTTCTAAATCTCATCTGTCGATAAGATTCTGGCGTGGGAATAGATTTAAAGACATAACTCAATATGCATGATTTCCGGGGAAGTAAATTGGTGCGAATGATGAGCACATTGAAATGCTGAACAGTAAGAATCTTTTGCTAAGTGTCAGAATAGGCTGATCAGAACCAAACATCGAGGTTGAAGTTCTGTCCGGCTGTGGCCGGGAAAACTGCTTTCAGCTCCTACGGAAGCCTCATTAGACTTAGTCACACGCCAACATGTCGGCTCAGATGGAAGCCCATCTCCGGTTCCACTCCCAGGGCAGTGGCATCAGGCCCCGTTTTACCGAACGCGGCAGTGGTTTCTGTGACCATCGGAGTGTTTGAAGCGCAGCCGCATTTTAGGGCGGAGCTTCTCCAAGTACAGAAGTTGCTGGCGGCTACAAGCTCCACGCCGCGTTGTCTTAGGGGCTGCACTGCCTCTTCCTACCTCACTCCACCTTCGACTCACGCAGGGCAGCACGCCCCGGAGCTCCCCAAGGCCCGCAGCACAACGAGCCGCAACACCACACCCCGCTTCACGAAGCTTAGTTGTTACAAGACTTACCCGTCATCACCCATCTGGTTGGATGGTGGCGCCATCACCGAAGGCCAGTCAGGAGCACGGAGCCTTTCCCCCAACAGGAGTGCCAGGCGTTGCTCCACACACTGTCACTGCTGTGGTGGTGCCATACGTCTAAGTTCCTCCGTGAGTTTGCTTGAGGCCGCGTGGGTTGGTCTGTGTAATAAGAAAGCTCGTGTTCTTGTATGCGACTGCCGCAGGAGCGGGCGGTTCATGCGAGCCGTGATAATTTAGTTAAAAAACACTCACTAGGGCGATGAAAGTGTACAGAATTGAATGTAGAAAGGAAGCAAAGAACCTGAGTCTCCCTCAGTGCACCCCACGGACACTCGGGGCTGCGAGTGGTGCTGGGAGCGGTGGGAAATCACACGGACCCCCTGACAGGAAGCAGCAGTCTCAACCCAGTCGCCCTGAGCGACAGCAAGGCCGTGCCCGGGTTACCCATCCGGCCAGAGCTCCTGGGAAGTGCTCTGCAGCTTTCAGCTTCACGCCTCTGGGGCCAGGCTGACCTCACCTGGGGCGGCGGGGGGGACAGTCACGGGTTTCTGCAGTTCACTCGTGTGCACAGAGGCCCTGCCGTGCCTGGCAGTAACCTCCCCGCCCTCAGAAACCCCATAGTGTGTGACCAAGACCAGCACAGAACTGGGGCACATGTTTGCTCATGGAAGACGGTGGTCTCATCGCACAGCCGGTCCGAGGCGGCGCGGGCAGGGGAGGCGGTGGCCGAAGCGGGGGCCCCACGCTCCGGGAGAGCGCGCAGCTGAGCCCTAAACTCATTGCTTTCCGCTTTCATGTTATAGTGCCTCCTAATACGTCACTAGCTTGACCTCACAGGGCTTCACTTTGTGTCCCATGACCTGTCAGAGCCTCTGTCACCGGGAGCCAGGGACAGTGCGGAGAGCAGATGCGCAGAGTGCGCCTTGGGTGCAGTGAGAAGTGTGTGTGCCCCACGGGCCCGCGCCCGCTCTCCGAGGCCGGTGCCCCCGAGGACCCGGGGCTGGGCATTTTGACTGTCACTCCGCCTGTGAGTCCACTTTTCCTGCATAAATAACGTTCTCTTTCCACGCACACCCGGGCTTCTGGGCCTCAGACAGACGTTACTCCTTCCTGTCCTCTCCTCTCCTTTGTATTGAGTTTCAGCTCAGAGTTACTTTGCCTACCACTTACACCTTTTTGGTTTATTCCTGCGCTAAAAATAAAACCCTAAATAACAGAGACCTGAGAGGAAGAAGGCATTTGTGTAACGAAACGTTGTCTGCGATGTAGCAGGTCCCAAGCGGAGAGGGAGCCCCTGCTTGGCTCGTCCCGCCTCTGGCCGCAGGGCACCTGGGTCGGCATGCAGGTGTCTGTGCAGTCCGCACCGCTCGCTGTAGTCTGTTTCCGTAAATCCTCCTTTCTGTTCCAGAACCCGCCACCGTTGGAGATGGAGTTTAAAGTAGGATCGGAAGGGAATCTTCCCATCCCCTCTGACCTGCCTTAAAGGGCGTTGGCGTTGGCGCTGGGCTGGCGGGAGAGCGCCGTCTGCGCCGGTGACTGGGTCCTCGCAGGGACTCGGGTGGCTCAGTGTCACGCCTGTGTTTCCTTGTCGTGTGGACATGTGTCAGCTTGAGCCGAGGGTGCAGATCACACCAGCACCAGGAATTGGCCCACTTTATCTCTTTGTCTCAGAAATAGCAAATTCAAAACATGAATCACATGTTCATTTATGTTATCAGAGAATACTATTTATGCTTGAATCCACATTCCTCTGGGAAGGAATCCTGCTGAATTTTTAAACACATGAAAGTTTTACATCCCATGGTGTGACGGTGAGGAGGAGAATGGAAAACGGGATTCTCTTTCCTGGGGGTGGTGCTGTTCTTAGTGCCTCCCCGTCTGCAGTCGTGGCTTCCTTGCCCCTCCCTGTCCCAGGCACCCTTCAATTTGCAAGCCAGGTGCCAGGGCTGCTGCCATGGGGACTAGGCCGCCAAGTTGCCTCCTCGTGCTGCACCCTGCCTGGAGGGTCCGCTCTCATCTGCTGGGCCGCCCACTGAAGCGGCCCCCTCTCCCCCGTCCCCGGCCCTGGTACCTCCCTCCCTCCGGGCCCTGTCTCTCCCTAACCTCCTGATCTCCAGTTAAACTTCTCTTGTAGCCCATTGGGCCGGGGCCTCTCAGGGTACAGAGTGCTGGGTGGTGCGTTGGGCTTCCTCTTAAGAGCAGCCCCGCTGGCAGGAAAGGTTAGTCTGACACTCAGGGCTCTTCACGGGGAAGAAGAGCGTTTTAACACTGACCTGCTCCACGTGCTTCCGAGACCCTGGGCTTCAGTCTCTGAATGAACCTGAAGGCAGGAGTTCAAGGCAGCGAGAGCCACCTGTGGACTTGGCAGTGAGCAAAGCCAGAGCAACAGGCAGCCGTAGCTCTAAGCCTCCCCACGCAGACCCGGGCTGGCCACGGGGACCAACCCTCGGCAGCCGGGCCGCGCAGTCCCCGCAGGTCTGTGGGCTCCTGGGTGGTTGACGCAGTCAGATCGGTTCCAGTGACTGCACCTCCAGGGTTCCCCTGAACTGGCATTTTTGTTCATCCTTTTGGGCGTTTAAGCTTCAGCTTGACTATCGTAAGCTGCGTTGTATTTTCAGTAGCCCGTGAAAAAGCGCCTGGTTCTGCTGGGCCGGTATCGGATGGGGAAATGGGGTCCAAGGTGCTGGCAGGCTCTTTACTCCCTGTCACTGCTGGCTGGTCGAGTCTGGGCGGCCGACGCTGTCGCACTGGCTTTAGAGAGAAGATGCTCTGAAAGAGGTGATTTGAAGGCAAGCGGCCTGGGTGGGGGAGCAGGAGGTCACGGAGCAGAGGCTGGCCCTTTGTTCGGAGGCAGGGCAGCAGGAGGAGGAGGTGAGGTTTTAGTGGAGATGGTACGTGAGGAGGTGTGTGCATTGTCAAAGCCAGTGGAGGCTGGTGTTCCTTCGTGACCAGAAAGATCTCGAGGTTTTAATCATGATCAGCACCGTGTCTTAAACCGGTCACGCCCCATTGTTATTGCTGAGTTGGGCCCTGGGGCTCCTGGAATGCCCTTCCCAGGCTAACACGGCCTCTGAGCACGGGTGGAGCGCGAGGTGTGCACGGGGCTTGTGCACGGCTCTCTGCAGCGGCCTCTGAGCACTGGTGGAGAGTGCAGCATGCATGGGCGTGTGCAGCGGCCTCTGAGAACTGGTGGAGAGCGTGGTGTGCATGGGTGTGTGCACGGCTCTCTGCAGCAGCCTCTGAGCACTGGTGGAGAGTGCAGCATGCATGGGTGTGTGCAGTGGCCTCTGAGCACTGGTGGAGAGCGTGGTGTGCATGGGCGTGTGCAGCGGCCTCTGAGCACTGGTGGAGAGCGCG
This sequence comes from Myotis yumanensis, assembly GCF_028538775.1. Taxonomy (NCBI): domain Eukaryota; kingdom Metazoa; phylum Chordata; class Mammalia; order Chiroptera; family Vespertilionidae; genus Myotis; species Myotis yumanensis. The sequence continues at coordinate 215,308,131 of NW_027223753.1, read as the reverse complement.
GTGTGCATGGGCGTGTGCAGCGGCCTCTGAGCACTGGTGGAGAGCGTGGTGTGCATGGGCGTGTACAGCGGCCTCTGAGCACTGGGGAGAGTGCAGCATGCATGGGTGTGTGCAGCGACCTCTGAGCACGGGTGGAGAGCGCGGTGTGCATGGGCGTGTGCACAGCTCCCTGCAGTGGCCTTGCCAGCTCCTGGAGCGCAGTCCTACCAGAGTGGAGGGGGTGGCAGCTTTCCAAGGTCACGCTCTTCACCTCTGAAATGTTCTCCCTAAATGCCTAGGCCTATCCACTGTGAAATGTCGCTCACAGACAGTGGCAGTGCTGTCGCCTCATGCATCACCTGTTTCTTGATTTTATAGGAATTAAGAGAAATACATAATAAGCAGCAACTCCAGAAGCAAAAGTCCATAGAGGCCGAACGCCTGAAACAGAAAGAACAAGAGCGAAGGATCATCGAGTTAGAAAAACAAAAGGAGGAGGCCCAGAGGTGGGTCTTTTCGGGGGGCGGGCCCATCTGGAAGGCACTGGGAGTGTCCACTATGTGCTGGCTTCTGCAGGTGTCTTCCGCGCCAGAAGGAGCCTTCAGTCTGCGTGTGTGTGTGTGCGTGTGTGTGTGTGTGTGCGCGTGTGCGTGTGCGTACAAACGTGTGTATATAAATCTTTGCACGTATAAGTAGCCCAGGTTTTGCTTGGTTCCCAGAGCTCTCCTGACTTACAACTCTGGTCAGTAGGACTGTCCAGGGAGCCTGGGCCTGTGGTGCACTCACTGCGTGCCAGTGACCACACTCTTCCAGGCACAGCCTCTCAACAGCAGCGAGGGGCTGGCCACACAGCCTTCCTCCAGGACTGACCGCCCTCCTCCTCCTCCTCAGCTGCCAGTTAAACTCGGGACCTAGGAGAGCGTTCGCTGCTGCCCGGGACAGGCACGGCTGTTTCTGTCTGAGTGTGTGAGTGTGAGTGTGTGTGGTCTTCATTTCTAACTTTCTGCTGTACATTGTAGGCATTTATCTTTAACTGTTGGTGTGTCTGATTTTGTTACTGGATACTTGCTTTTTACATTTCTATTGATTTTAGACACAAATAGCCAAATATCCCAATGATACAGTATAAATCGTAAAGATGGATTATTGAATTTAGACAAAAAACGTGAAGAGGCAGCCACTGACTTCGTGGCGGGGTTTGGTTCCGGCTGCGCAGCAGTTTGAGCCTGTGCTTGGGCTTTTCTCAGGCCGGGGGGTAGGGAGCAGTTCTTCGTGGACGTTATGCCCGCGGGCTGTACGGCCCGGGTGTTTGCAGGTCGCACTGCTGGTAAAGGTGAGGAGGAGTCATTGTTCTGACCAGGGGCTAAGCTACAGCAGAGACCAGGATGCTCTTGCTGTGATTCCCTAAGCTGTGGTTTCATCTCAGAATGGGGCCCGGAGCCTTGTTCGCTGGTGCAGAGCGCTCAGCGCTCCGGCCGGGGCGTGAGCATCCCGCTGGCCGGATGTGGTTTCCTGCCAACCTGGAGGCGCGTCCCGCGGTAACCGAGCATCTTGTTGGCAGGCGGGCTCAGGAGAGGGCCGGGCAGGGCCCCGAGCATGGGCTGCAGGACGATGAGCAGCAGCGGCCGCGGAGGCCCCACGAGGAGCAGCGCCTCCGGAGGGAGGAGAGCGCCAGGAGGAAGGACAGCGAGGACAGAGGCCAGCCCGAGGCGCAGGACCGGCTGGGCCGGCTCTTCCCGCAGCACCAGGAGCCCGCCGCGCCGGCCATCCACGCACCCTGGTCCACCGCAGGTATGAGGGGTCAGAAGTGACCTGGACGTCAGGTCGTCTTCTCTCCCACATCCTTCTGGAAATTTCCACGTCTAATCAGGCCCTGTCCTGGCTGTTAATAGAGGCGGCCATGCCAGGCTCCTTGCTGGGGACAGTGCAGCTGTTCATGTGGGGCATTCGGATCTGTTAATTCTCCCACCCCCTGCCAACCCGCGCCTGCCCTCACACTGGCATCAGAAGGCTTGCAGACAACAGTGGCACACGTTTCATTGAGACACCTGGTTCCTAGGAGAGGTCGGAACCTCGCCTGCTGCCTCTCCAGCTCCGTTCCCTCGGGGGGCTCCTGGGCTGTCCCGGGAGCTGGAAGTGGCTCCTTCGCCCTGGCCTGCCCTGCGTGCCAGCCGCTGTCCTCAGTCGGCCCTGCAGGAGACTGCTCGTCACCCTTCTGAGAGCGAGGCTGGTGTTTGCTCTTTGATCACAAGTTGCCCGCTAAGTAATGAGAAGTGGGAAACTTAGAAAAAGCTAGAAGGCATCCCGTAAGCAGATGCAAACTGGGATGGGTTTTAAATTCTTGTGCGGCTGTATGATACTGGACGGCTGTGCAGAGAATCCCCGCTGAACGGAGCGATCGCCTCTTTCTTTGTAGGCAAAGTACACTGACTTCATTGGTCTGACCATCAGTGTGCTTTCTCCTGGTGTGCAGAAAGAAAAGACAGGACAGACAGTTCTGTAAAGGCTTGCTTGCTGGCGCACTGGGCAGGGCTGGGAGGAGGGCTCCCAGTTGGGTCCGCACCCTCCCTGCCCAAGGTGCTCGCCGCCCAGGGAGGAAGTCAGCAGATCCCCTCAGGGGCGCCCCGTACGAAGGTGAAAGGTGTTTTGATATGAAAATCTTTTCCCCGTGATCTGATCATGGGCAGTTTAAGTTCCTTGTGTTGCTTCCTAGTCAGGACTTTCTCCTTTGGTCAGGGAGTCCTGCAGGGCACCCCACTTCCAGGCCACAGGAGGGCAGCTCCCCCCCTCCCCCACTGCTCTCAGGGAAAGCAGATGCGTCTGTGAACGTGGGCAGACAGTCCAGAGGGCATGCTTAGTCCTGCCAACCAGAATCCAGACTGTCCTCTGCTCTCGTGCATTTTTTAAACTTTTATTTCGTTTCAAATCTAAGCCATTTTCATCGGCCCATGCGCCTCACTTCACTCAGGTGATCATGGTGATGGCTGTGGTGAGAGCCGCGGGGGTTCTGTAGGACTGCACCAGGGCCCCACATCAGCATGGCCCGTGCTTTAACTGGAAGCTGGGCTTCTCTGCCTCCCAAAGCGCTTCCTTGTTGGCGAGTCCAGCCCTGGGGTCCCATTGGATCTGCCGCGTTGGCTGGGTGGGCGGGGCCTCGGTGCTTCCAGGCCTGCGGGGCTGGAGCCGACGGCAGGGGGCCTTAGCCTCACTGCACATGGCTTTGGGGTGACCTTTGCTTAGAGGGTCCGCTGATGCTCTGGTGGGTCTGGGGAGCCGACATCGGATTGGGCTCCCCGGCATTCGGTGTGAGCTTCAGAGCCCTGGGTGGGTGGGCCGTGCGGGTGTTGAGGCGGTAGAGGGGACAGCGGCTGTTGGCTTGTTGTCATGTTCCGTGTAATGTTTATTTTTCCATCTCCCCCACCCCACCCCCCACTTTGTTTGTAAACAGAGAAAGGCCCGCTCACGATCTCCGCCCAGGAGAACGTGAAGGTCGTGTACTACCGGGCGCTGTATCCCTTCGAGTCCAGGAGTCACGATGAGATCAGCATCCAGCCGGGCGACATCGTCATGGTAAGGCCGCCGGGCAGCGCCTGCGTCCGTGGCAGCACGCCTTTCTGTGGCCTTGACTGGCAGCTGCGAGCTCGTCAGGGAGTGTGAGAGCCAGTAACCAGCACCGGTGTCCGAGCTGTAGGCTCCGTCTCCTTCCCTTCCTGTTGGGATGGGAGAGGACCTTAGCCCTGTACCCAGCGTCGCCTGGAACCAGAGCTGTGAAGGCGACGGGCTCGTGGCGCAGCCTCAGCGTAGTTGTAACCGGTGACGGCCCGGAACCTCAGAGCTCAGGTTACTGCTCCAGTTCCGTAGTAAATTTATTTTCAGGACTAGTTTTACCTGTGAAATACTCCAGCATCATTTCCAGTTGCCAATTAAATACGTATATTCTTATGATTGTAACTAAAACTATAGGAACCAGTTTAAGAAAGAATAAAGCCATGTGGTTGACCTAAATTATTTTCTAAAAGAAAACGTTGTACCTCAATCTAGTCATCACCTTCAGAATAAGAGTCTTAGAAGTGGCCACCTTTGCATTGCTGTTCGCATCGAAAGGGCAAACAGGCAGCGGCCGGCATTTTAAGAGCGGGGAGGCAGGATGGAGACAGACGCGTTTCTCCTGCCAGGACCCTGGCTCTGAGGGCAGAGGTGTTAGCCATGGCTCACGCATCCGGGTGTACAGCTGAGCTCTGTAGAGCGTGTGATCTCTAAGGGGCCAGATACAGCGGTTCTCAACCTGTGGGTCGCCACCCCTTTGGCAGTCGAACGACCCTTTCACAGGGGTCTCCTAAGACCACCCTGCATATCAGATATTTACATGACGATTCATAACAGTAGCAACATTACAGTTATGAAGTAGCAACGAAAATAATTTTATGGTTGGGTCACCACGTGAGGAACTGTATTTAAAGGGCCAGAGGTTGAGAACCACTGGGCCAGAATATAAAGAAAGAACAGAGAAATCAGCCCGTCCCCACTGTTATTCTGACGGCCTTTTCTCTAATTGTGGGCGGGAATCAGGAGGGCCAAGGCCAGAGGGTCGGAATCTTCCTGAAGCTGAGGAACGAGTGTATCTTCAGACACACCCCGCCCTTCACAGACAGCTGAGTGCGCATGTGCCGGTGCCGGCCTCCCTCTTACAGAGAGACTGGCTCCCTGAGGAGTGGGCACCGCTCCGGACACGGTGGTGCCAGGCCAGGCGGGCCTGCCTCTCCACCACCTCCTGGCGCTCACACTGCCTCGTCTCTGAAACGCCGCCCCTTACAAAGGGACGAAAGTGCAGTGCGACAGCAGATAGGACCGCATTACAAAGTGGCCTTATCTCACTTGAAAAACTAAGCTTAATGTTTTGTTTTGAAAATATATTTTATTGATTTTTTTACAGAGAGGAAGAGAGAGGGATAGAGAGTTAGAAACATCGATGAGACAGAAACATCGATTCAGCTGCCTCCTGCACACCCCTCACTGGGGATGTGCCCGCAACCAAGGTACATGCCCTTGACCAGAATCGAACCCTGGACCCTTCAGTCCGCAGGCCGATGCTCTATCCACTGAGCCAAACCGGTCAGGGCAGCTTAATGTTTTTATAATTGCATTTTGTTGCAACATAAGTTGCAGAAAAGTAACTGTGCTCTTCTCGAGATAAGGGAGTGTTACAAATGTTCCCATAAGGAAACGTTAACAGATGATCTGTATTTTAATGAGAAGGTATTGCTCTTTTTTTGAAATGTAAATTTTTTACAGTGATATTGAGTCCTTTTCCTGAAGTTGGCTAGTTCACCACCAGCTTGACTAGATGAATAGTTAGATATACTGTAAGAATAAGCCTTTCATTAAACATCTGTTTTGCTTTCAAACCTTTGCTTTCCCGGTGGAGGTTAAAGGGGAATGGGTAAGTGCTCTGTGGCTGTCAGGAAGTCTGCATCGTAGTCAGTGTTCTGTGCCTTTAAGTCACTCAATCCTGTGTGGGTGCCCGTCTCTGTGGGTGTTGTCGCGGTAGTGGAAGTCCATTTGGAGTGTGTGGTGTGTTGTGCTCACAAAAACCAGGAAGGAGACAGGTGAGCAGAACGGACAGGCCTCCCTCGCCGGGGACCCTGGGGGGCTCATACGAAGGCTCTGTATTTGGCAAGTTGTTAGGTCAAGTCTCTGCCTCGGCCATGGACAAACACAGGTTCCAAAACTAAAAGATAAAATTCTAAAAATGTGTTTTTTTACAAAGGTGGATATTGGAATAATTTTATGGCTAAGAAATGCATCTGTAGGTTAAAACCAGAAGCCATAAATGACAAAAATGGACAGATTTGACAATATAAAAAATTAAAATGCGTATGTCACAAAGTACATGAGAGACAAAAGGTTAATATCTGTATTACATAAAATATTCCAAAAGGTTATCATGAAAGAAACACAACTTAGAAAAGCTGGTGGAGGATATGAAGAGACAGGTACAGGTGAAGAAAAGTAAATGAGTTAAAAAAAAAACAAAAAACGAAAAGATCATCCATTTCATTGGTGATCAGGAAAATACAAGTTAAAAAAACGAGATAGTCTTTTCCATCTCTCAACTGAGCAAGTGTAAAAGCTTGCTACTGCCCAGCTCTGTCAGTGGAGGCGAGTGGGTGTAATATCCATTGTCAGCCTGGCTGTATGAATTGGCTAAGTCCTTTGGCAAGACCTCTTCAGGTTTAAAACTCTCTGAAAGTCTGGTGCTCTCCCTCCTCCAGCTGTTTTCAGCATGTGTCCAAAGACGTGCACCAGCTGTTCACCAGTGTGTGGGTAACGGCAGAAGGGCCCAGCCCAGAGCTGGCTGTCGGGAGGGGGTTAAGTGACTCACAGTGTAAGTAAACAGCATAATGAAGCGGTTAGAGAACCACGTAAATCCACATCTACAAACAAGCTTTCCAGTAAAACAGCAGAAGCAGAGTAGAGTATAACTGGGTTTGGTTAAGTGAAAACTGTGTGTATGTGAATGTTTATGTGTAGTTAACAGTCTTGAAATACAGACTCAAACTGTTCACAGCGGTTCCCACTGGGCAGTAAAGAGGCTTTCGTGCTTAATTCTACCTACTTCTGTATTATTTTCCTATTTATAAATGTATGAACATTTGTAATTTATAGTAAAACACTGAAAGTAAATCCAGCTTTGATGGGTGACAGAATGTCCACCGGGACTGGATGGAGTTCGCTTTGCCTTAGGCCTTCCAGATGCGGGAGGAAACGCGCAGTGCGCCCCGAGCAGTGTGGCGGCCTGCTGAGGGCCAGGGGCAGCGCCCCATTTCCTATTACACAATGTAACATGACCCCCCATGACATTCAAGTCTTACCTTTGTGAGGTTAACAATATGGGCGGGGGGCGGGGCAAGATTGACATGTAATAGTAACAGGTTTTATTTCACTGCAGTTAAGAAACGTAGGCATGAAAAATATGTCGTTAGAACATTACTGTCAGCCCCTCTGGGTGAAATGATCAGGAGTTCCCTTATTTTGTGGGCACAGAACCACCCGATTCTCAGATTGCTTCAGCATCTTGGAGAACCAGCCGTGCACCTGTTAGACCTGAGCAGCTGACCACGCTTCCTTTTTCAAGGCAGGCTGGCGGGGGACTTTAGACAATGTTTTGATTTTGAAAAAAAACTTGACTATCAGCTTAGATTTTCCCCCAAATATATATTTTTTGTGGTTCACAAAATTAAAGTGCTATCTTGTACATAGTCCTATTCTCAGTGTCAATAACACAAAGATATCTAAGGTGATGCCTGCCATTCATGTTCAGAGTCTCTGTAGGAAAGAGGAGAAACCCATGGAGAGCCGGCGCCTGGGGAAGGCGCCGTGAAGGCTCGCTAGTGCTGCCAGGAGTAGCAGAGGGGCAGGCCCAGAGCGAGCCAACATTGCTCAGACTCCGAATGGAAGCTTCCTGGTTGAGTTTGAGCTTGACCTTGACAGCCAAGGCTTAGATGCTGCGGAAATCTGTGGCCTGTCTTCTCGTCTGGGGGTCCCAGTATCTGGGGGCGAATAAATCACATTTGACCTCTGTAATGTGTTGGAATAGCATCGGGACTAGAAGACCTTCGCTCATTGCTGTGCAGTTGAGGTTTATCTTAGCCCAGGCGCGACCAGGCACATCAGAACTGCTCAGGGAGCTTAAAGCCCGCTCCATGCGCATCCCGAAGCAGCCCGAGCGCCCACCAGTGCAGGGACGGGTGGAAGCGCCGTGGAACGCGTACACAGTGGAGCGCTCTGCAGCAGGGAGAAGGAGGGTTTCTTACCCTTTAAAACCTAGTCTCTCTTTCTCGTCAGGATAGTCCTGGATTCTTTGTGGACAGTGTCTCCCTGAAATGCCCAGAAAGGAGGCCCTTCAGCAGTCGCCAGCCACACGTTCTAGAACTTGTTTGTCTTCTAATTTAGCATTTCTGGCATAACAAATTTTTTGTCATAACAATTTAAACTCATGCCTGTCTTTTCTCCTCTCCGTGCTCGGTGGTGATAGATCCAGTCACGGCAGGGTGGAGGGCAGGCACACACATGTGGCGCCTGGGGTCAGATCCGCCCCGCGCTGTGTTGTAATGAAGCTGCTGGCAATAGCCAGGCGCACTCGTGGCCACACTGCCTCCAGCTGCCTGGGCGCGGCCGTGGCAGAGTTGAGTGGTTGCGACAGTGAGGGGGACAGTTCGCCAGCCGCCCGCTTCCAGCTTTGAAAACAGTTTCACATCCTCCCCAGAGTTTCCAGGGAAGCCTTGTGTGTCCCGTGGCAAATGCGCGAAACCCGCTGCTCTGACTCCCAGCACACCCCGGGAGCGGCTCTGGGTCCCCTAAGCCCGCCCGCTGCCCCGGCTTGCCGGGCTTGGTCATGCTTGGGAGGGGATCGGGGTCCCCGCTTCCCTTCTTTGTGACAGAGTCCGTGGTTTGAGGGTGTTCATCTACTCACTGTAAGTGGCTGCTTTCTCTGACCCTTAAAACGTGATTGTCCGTAAGAATGAGTGGGTTCCTGTAAGAGCCAGTCAGCCTGCCGGACACTCGTTTGGTCGGGTTGGCAGGGAATGTCCTGGAAGTGAGCCTCCTTGAGGGCGGGCCCCCTTCTCAGCCGCGCAGCCCCTCAGGGCACCTTCTGTCCCGGAGGCCGAGGGACAGGTGGCGGGGATCAGTTAGCCAGGGGGAGCCAGGTCTGCCTGCAGTGCGGTGCGGTGCGGTGCGGTGCGGTGCGGGACACTCCTGGGGGCTTCGCATCCGTAAGCGGTCGGCCAGCAGCCTGTTACGGGCAGACCCTGTGTCTCGGGCGGGAGGCTGAGTCACAGGCCAACCTTGCAGGAGTCCAGCGTGTGCAGGGCAGCGTACTCGCCGGGCACGGCCGTGACTGGTTCCAGGCCCTGAGGCGTTCCTGCTGCCAGAGGCAGCCAGAGGTTCCTGCACACAGGCCTCTGGGCACGGAGCCCCTGTGAGAACCAGAGGTGGTCCCGGGAGGGAGGTCAGGCGCAGGCCAGGCTGTAGAGGGAGCGGGAGCCGGGGAAGAGGGCGGCAGTGCAGAGTCCCGGCCAGGGAGGCGGCTTCAGGAAGCTCATGGAGCCCAGCCGGTGAGCGTCGACCTATGAACCAGGAGGTCACCGTTTGATTCCGGTCAAGGCACATGCCTGGGTTGTGGGCTCGATCCCTAGTGTGGGGCGTGCAGGAGGCAGCCGATCTATGATCCTTTCTCATCATTGATGTTTCCATCTCTCTCTCCCTCTCCCTTTCTCTCTGAAATAAATTTAAAAAATTTTTTTTTAAAAATCCTCATTTAGAGAACCAGTTGGGACTGCCCCGAAAATGGAGTTAGAACAAACTGTGGGGAGTTGGATGAACAGTGACCAGGCGTCCACCACTGACTCAGTGTCAGCGAGGATCACAGGTCTGCAGAGCCGAGCAGAACCTCCCAGCAGGACTGCACTGTCTCCGGGGCCTGCTGTGGGGGGCCCTCAGCTGCAGACACTTCCACCGGGACAGCAGGGCTCCCTGTGGGGAGGGGGGGACCCTCAGCTGCAGACGCTTCCACCCGGGACAGCAGGGCTCCCTGTGGGGAGGGGGGGACCCTCAGCTGCAGATGCTTCCACCGGGACAGCAGGGCTCCCTGTGGGGGGCCGAGCAGGCGCCCTCCAGGCTGAGTCACAGTTCAGTAGTCGGCTGGGTGTTCCACTCTCTCCACCCCAAACACCTTTTTAACTCAAGCAAGCAAATGACTATTACACGCCCTTACTCTGCACAGAATACAGATAAGTGTTCAGGTCTATAGTTTTTTGCTTTTTTTGTTTGTTTGTTTGTTTACTGAAATTTGAATGGGTTAGAAAACTGGTATTTTTGCCAGTTTTTCTAAAATCATTGTTAAGACCCTGCCTACTCATTTCTGTGACTTCTAAAAAGTAATGTTAATGTCCAGTGAAGTGTTAAATGTGTTACCTCCTTAGTATGTTAAGGGATTCAAAATCAGATGAGGTCTCTGCTAGCCCCGTATTTGACCTAGAACAGTGATGGCGAACCTTTTGAGCTCCGCATGCCAGCATTTTGAAAAACCCTAACTTAACTCTGGTGCCGTGTCACATATAGAAATTTTTTGATATTTGCAACCATAGTAAAACAAAGATTTATATTTTTGATATTTATTTTATACATTTAAATGCCATTTAACAAAGAAAAATCAACCAAAAAAATGAGTTCACGCATGTCACCTCTGACACGCGTGTCATAGGTTCGCCATCACTGGCCTGGAGCGATGAACATACTTTTCCAACCATGAGTGTAACTCCTCCCACATCGTTCTTCCGTTGCCCCTAAAACAGTGGGTAACTTGTAGCAATAAGCAGAATCATCCTGCTGATTCCAGCAGCCCTTCTGAGTCAGAACTGAAGTCCAGCGCAGACATGAGGAGCACTTGCTGTAATACGCAGCCTCTGAAATGTTAGGCAGCAGGATTTCACATTCTCACGTGCACCTCCTGAATAGTAAAGTTGAATTTGTACAACAGAAAACTATGGGACCTTAGTAACTGTTGTGGCTACAAATCATTATGTCCTTACTTTTCCCATCATGCACCTGCGCGCTTTCACCTGGCTCAGCAGCGGTCCGCTCTCTTCCGCGGAAACCATCTACGGCTGTTTGATCTTTCTTGACCCTCGCTGAGTAACTCCTTGTTACTAGAGGTTTTTAAAGAATACTGATTTATACTGACGGCGCCCTTTGCTTCCAGCTCTCAGTAGGCACCACCAGCTGTCCGTAACGATTAGCTGACTCTGAGCGGTGCAGCGCGGCCGTCACTTTCCAGTCCCAGCCGGTGCTGGGCTCAGCAGTTGCGCGTGGGCCTCGGCCAGGCTCTAGGTCTGACCTGCCGTGATTAGGAAAAGGAAAGAAAACTGAAACCCACCCGGGGTGAGAGCTGACTGCTGGCTCCTCCTTTCGCTCAGCCAGGGCTTGGGCACCCGGCACCACAGACCTGCCCAGGGTCAGGTGCAGAGCCGCCCGAGGTCAGGTGCAGAGCTGCCTGGGGTCAGGCATAGAGCCACCCTGGGTCAGGTGCAGAGCCGCCGGGGTCAGGCATAGAGCTGCCCGGGGTCAGGCATAGAGCCGCCCGGGGTCAGGCATAGAGCTGCCCGGGGTCAGGTGCAGAGCCGCCCGGGGTCAGGCACAGAGCCGCCAGGGTCAGTCTGCCGGTCCGGGCCTTGTCTGTGTGTCCGGTGTCTGCGGGCTGGTCAGTCCTGCTCAAGTTCAACCCTGTGGCTCTCCTGCAGGTGGACGAGAGCCAGACTGGAGAGCCGGGGTGGCTTGGAGGAGAGCTGAAAGGCAAGACGGGGTGGTTTCCTGCCAACTACGCCGAGAAGATCCCAGAAAACGAGGTTCCTGCCCCCGTCAAACCAGTGACAGACCTGACCTCCACCCCCGCACCCAAGCTGGAGGTGCGGGAGACGCCGGCTCCCCCGGCGGTGACTGCGGCCGAGCTCTCCGCCACCCCCAACAACTGGGCGGACTTCAGCTCCACGTGAGTGCAGCCGTGTCATGGCTGTGACCTTTCAGATACCCGCTCAGTGACCTTCCTTCTTAGGGGCTGTCATAGTCGGGGGTGCAGCCGTAACCGGTCCCAGCCGTGTGGGTCCCTCTCCCGGAACGGGCTAATGTGCGCAGCTCCATGATCACAGGGCAGAGGCGGGCGTCTCGCTCCCCAGTCTCTGTCCGGCCCTTTCATTCCGTGGAGGAAACGGAGAAGTAGCTTCCCAACAGCCTCTCTGACGTCCATGCAGTCAGCAAACCTCCGTCACTTCCTGCACGTCCACAGCACGTTTCAGCTGGACAGACAGACGGACTCAGTTCTCGGCTCTGAGTGAGACAGGAAGCTGCTCCTGTGTCGCTCTCCTCTCCCCCGTCGTGTCCGGATGCGCAGTGAGGAGCGGTGTGCCGTGGCCATGATGGGCCCTTGGTCTTCAGGAAATGGCATTAAAGACGGGTCAGCAGAGGCTGGGAAGGACAGCTGAACCACTGCCCACACTGGGTTAGAGGCACGCATGCGCGAGGTGTGAGGGTGTCTGACCCCCCACCACCCCCGTCCAGGCACAAGCGACACGAATAAGAAGTGCTTCTAGTTTTTCTCATGTCCCTCCGTCCTTCAGGAGAAGCAGAGGAGCCGAGTGCTGGGGAGAGATGAGCTCAGCTGGAGGGAGAGACTAGACAGCTCAGCTGGAGGAGGGGCTGAGGTGGCCCCGCCCTTCCTCAGTGAATGTTGCTGCGCAGTCGCTGCTGTCATTTTGGGCCTCTTATTTTTCAGCCCCGAGCCGGGACGTGCAGTCCAACAAAGGCATGATCTTGATTTTCAGCTGCGTTTATGCCTCACAAAGATGTAAACAGTAACCTGCAGGTGCTGCCCTCACACAGGGTGGTTATTTCAAGTCAGAGAGTGACCGATCTGAGTGTCCCCGAGGTCCGGCAGCTGGTGATGGGGCGGAGGGAGAAACGGTGTTGGGAGCAGGAGCCACCACGCAGGCGCTCCGCACGGGGTGTGTGACTTCCTCTTCGCCGCTGTCGCTGCTGCTGTTACAGATGACAGCAATGGTCAGGGGAGGGCGTTGCTGGTGCTCGTGGTTAGCGTGTCTTCCCACCTGGTATTTCACATGACCCTCCCACCAGCCAGAGGGCAGAGTGGCCTTCCCATTAGTGGGCGAGGAAATCAGGGCTCAGAGAAACCGCTGTCTTCCCCGAGGCTCGTTGCCCGTGGGAGCTGGCCCCGCCCCAGCCCCTCGCCTTTCTTCCTCTCCGTCCTGAGCTGCAGGAGCCTGGGCCTGTGCTGGGCTGTGTTTACTGGGGAGCAGCTGGTGGCTGGGAAGGGCCTGCTGCTCATGGAGCTGCTTCCCTCCCAGGTGGCCCAGCCCCGCCGAGAAGCCCGAAACAGATAACTGGGACGCCTGGGCCGCCCAGCCCTCGCTCACCGTCCCCAGTGCCGGCCAGATACGGCAGCGGTCGGCCTTCACTCCGGCCACGGCCACCGGCTCCTCTCCATCCCCGGTTTTAGGCCAGGTAAGCAGCTGAGGGTGTGTGTGTGGGGGTACACATGCTGTGGGGACTGGGGCGTGGAGGGGGGCACACATGCTGTGGGGACTGGGGCGTGGGGGCCGCGCATGCTGTGGGGACCGGGGCATGGGGGGGGCGTGCTGTGGGGACCAACAAGGTCAGCAGGTGCCTGCGGCTGCCGTTTACAAGGAGCCTCATCAGATGCGCCCAGCTCCGTCCTCCACCTGCCTTTCGGGAGCCTGGGGGTGTGACTAGCAAGGGGGTGACCTCCCGCTTGGCCGGTCAGGGGGGAGAAGAGGACATAGTTGCAGGGCCGGTCTTCTCCTCCGGGAGCGGGAGGGGGAGGGGGAGGGGAGGGGAGGGGGGCTGGGGGAAGATGCAGGAGAGAGAAGGGGGCCTTGCTCCTGCGGCAGCCTCGGGAGGCGAGGAGTGCTGGGCTGAACGGGGGCGGGAGAGGCCCTGCACACTGTTGAGCGTCACGGCGCTCCACACTGTGGGGTGGAGGTGGCAGGGTAAAGGCGCTGCTGCCCCGTCAGTTGTGGTTTAAGATTCTATGATGCTTCTGTGCTTTACTAGGTAGTGAGTGCCTCCCTGCCTCTCCAGCCTCGGCTCTTCCCACGCTCCTGGCACCGAGGCTGCAGGCCCCGGGTGGTGCCCCTCCTCCTGGGCCCCTTGCAGAGCTGCACCCCGAGGCCTTTGCTGGTGGCCCATCCTCCGAAGCCCTGGCTGCTGCATCCTTGTGCTTCGGGGCCTGGTGCCTGCCCTGTCCTGCTGTCCCCACCGTCCCTGCCCCCACCGTGTCCAGCTGGAGCCTCTGTGCCACCTGCCAGGGGGCATTCACAGTTGCTTGTGTCTCTCTCTTCCCCGTGAATTGTGGGTTTTAGTGCCACACTGTCCCTTTTTATCGCACTTTACAGCTTATAAAGGGTCTTACCCCGGGGTACTTTGGGGAGGCAGGTTGGCATTCCGTCCTGTGGTGACCCCTATGTCCTGCAGAGGGATGGCCAGTAAATGCGATTGCAGTGGACTCGGGCTCGCCAGGCCTCTGTTCTGAGAGGGGACGGGAGCTGGCAGGGTCCCGAGAGGCCCCTGGACTGAGGTGCCAGTCACTCACCCGTTGGGGTTTCTTAGGGCTTCTGCTTCGGTGTTAGCCTCCCTGACATCCCGTCAGCCTGGACATGGTGGGGGCGCCCGGGCAACACGAGCGTGAGCTTCAAACCGGAACGTGGAAGGCGCGGGCCAGGCAGCAGCGTAACCCGACCTCCGGCTTGTTGAAGTGGAGAGTTCTCCACGCCGGACAGTGGCTTTGGGAACGGCCGGCAGCTTTGGCCACCACATTGGGAAATAAACAATTCCTGAGAACGGAGGTGTCTGTAACCCTGCTGTCTGCAGTGGGCCCGGATCACACTGTGACGAGGGTCCTTGTGTCGCCCCCACAGGGTGAGAAGGTGGAGGGGCTGCAGGCGCAAGCCCTGTACCCCTGGAGAGCCAAGAAGGACAACCACCTGAACTTCAACAAAAACGACGTCATCACGGTGCTGGAGCAGCAGGACATGTGGTGGTTTGGGGAGGTGCAGGGCCAGAAGGGCTGGTTCCCCAAGTCCTACGTCAAGCTCATTTCGGGGCCCACCAGGAAGGCGGCCAGGTATTCTGTCACGTGCTTCTAGTCGAGGAGACGCTGTTAGCCTTTCGGTTACTGTTTGCGTAGTTCGGGGCCCTCCGAGTCCTTTAACCGTGAAAGTTGGGGCCATGTGACCTTGAGGGCGGCCTCGTAGAGATACATGCTCCTGTCCTGCCGGGGGGAGCCTGGGAGTCCCGTGCTCCATGAGCTCCCGCGAGAGGATTCTGTCTGGGGGTGACGTCCTTGCGGACCTGTGGGCGATCACGCCTCTCCCAAGCTCGTCGCGGTCCTCAGACATGCAGCGAAGCGCAGAGGCCCGGAGCCTCGGGAGTTGCCTGGGAGAGGGACTGTCTTTCCTACCAGGAGCCTTGTTGCCAGGTTCCTAGCAAGGTGGTTGTCTAATTATCCCAGCCACGTGGGTGTTCAAACACGAGCCATGAGTTTTAAGAAGAGAAAATAGCAAACATACTGCTGAGCGCCTATCAGCCGGGCTCTGGAACAGACCCGCACGCTGGCTGCATGTCCCGCACAGCCAAGGCCTGAGAAGAGAGTGTGAGCTTGGAATCGGGGCCGAGCGCCCTGCGTGTCTTAACGAGTGCATCCGTTTCAGCTGTAGATTGTTCGCAGTGTTTAATGTTAAAGTTTTAAAAAAGAAAAATCAGTGTCTTATACTATTTCCTTTGAAGATAAAAATTGAAACACTCTCCCCTCCCCTCTTCCAGTGCGGATTCCGGCTCCTCAGACAGCCCTGCGCCTCTAAAGCGAGTGGCTTCCCCGGCGGCCAAGCCGGCCCTCTCGGGAGAAGGTGAGAGCCCGCGTCTAACTGCCCTTTGGGGGTGGGCAGCTGGGAGCACCTGCAGCCAGTGTGCGAGACCAGCCTGGGTTTCCCTTCCAAACAGACGGCATTCGTTTGTGTTCAGTAGATTAGCCTCTAAGGTAAGTAGCTCTTTATGGAGACTTTCAAAATACTGTCAGATGCATTGATCATAAAACTGCATTTTCTCATCATGTTTGATTAGAGCCCTTTGGCTTTTGAAAGAGCCCATCAGCGTCCCGGAGGGTCGGGTTTCTGAGCACGTTGGCAGCTGATTGTAGACATGGCTGCTCTGGACGTGGACAGGAGGTTAAGTGGTAGCTCCCCATCCGCAAACTGTCCCAGCGACACCAGCATCACCTGTACTGTCCCAGGTGGAGCCAGAGTTCAGTTCCAGGTTCCATGGAAGTAACCACACCAGCTGATTTAGGCCTAAAGTTGCATTTTGCGTTTTATTACATAACAAGCGAGTGCTTTATTTCCTGGTCTTTGCTTCATGACATAACCCTAAGGATGCATGGGCCGCTCCTGACGCGGGTTTGAAAGTGAACGAAGCCCGCCTTACGCAGGCTCCCGCGGGAAAACCTCAGCCTGTCGGGCTCTAAGTGTCGGTGCTGCTGCGTTAGCCGGGCCCTCGTGGCCGCTCTGAGCAGCGTTGGTGGCTGCCCAATGTCTACCCAACTGCATAGGAAACGTCCTGGGCCCCTTGGACACATGAGAGGAGGACAGAATGTTTATGTAGCGTGTGTGCCATCAGGAGATGGTTGTGTTCCTGGGAGGCCTTGGCTTATGAAATACAGAATTATTGAAGCAGTTGTTTCCATGGAGACAGCAAGGATTAAGGTTAATGATACTTCAGACTCACAGTCACCAAGTGACTTTTTCAAGAGGAGTTTTAGAGGCACATTTCTTTAAATGTATAGGTTAGTTATAGAAGCTCGTCACTAAACACAGCAGCGCTTTAGTGCATCCTTTTTTTTTTTTTGCTGTTACCACCAGAACAATCAGCAGCACAGTTCTCTGTACCCACGCTCATCAGCCTAATGGTTTCTTTATCCACTGTTAGGAGAACGGGGCAAACAGCTCTTACACACTCCCCAAGTTCCGGGCGTGATGCCAGCTGAGTCTCACTGAGCGCCCTCCCCTGGTAACCTTATGTGTGGGTCTGGCCCCTTCCTCAGTGTGCAGCGGGAGGAGGAGATCGGCAGGGCTATGCGATCACAGGTGTGAGGGTTTGAGAATAAAGGTCAGTGACGTCTGCTGCTGCGGCCCCTTTGGCTGCTTTCCTGGTTGTTGCCGGAGCGCGCCCGCAGCTGCGGATGAGACATGCAGAGGCCTCAGTGAGCAGGTCACCGCCGAGCCCCACACATATGAGCGCGGGGTGACATTTGCTCCATCCGGGGGACACGATTTGCATTTCGAAACGCGTAGCACTGGGAGAGTGCTGGCATCTCGGGAGGGAGCACATTGGCTTCTGAGATTCTGAGAAGAGCTCTAACCAATACTAATGGGCTGCTTGTTATACTGCATTAAACATCGTCAAATCTAAATAGACCCTAAGCCAGATTAAATAGATCGCCAGTGTGGGTAGGTCTTAAAATAGTGGCCTGGGAACAGCCAGCACCCATGTTAAATGTCCAGAAGGGTCCGGGTGGGTGCCACTGTGTGTCCTCATGTCCCCGCAGGTCCCTGTGTGTGGAGGGCGAGGGCAGCCACGTGCTGCGGCCTCCTTCGGACCCTACACCCGCTGCTCGGCTGACTGCGGCCGGGGTCGTGCTGCCTGAAGTTTCTCAGGCACTTTGAGAGCTACTTCAAAATTTGGGTCCGTTTTGGAGAAAGTGCTTTTTAAGCGCAGGGACCACTGGGAAAGCATTGCTTGCCCCGTCACCATGCGGAGCTGCAGGACATGGGGTGGTTACCCTATCTTAGGCGGCCAGACATGAGCTAAGGCACAAGGAACAGAGCAAAGTGGAAAGGGAAGGTCAGAACAGAGACCAAAGAGGACTGTGCTAACGGGAAAAGAACGTCCTATTAAAGCTGCCGAACTTGGCTTCCTCCGTGGGACCATTTCTCCAGTTTGAACGATGGAGGTGGCACTGCCAGCACCAAAGGCTGAAGACAAGGCGCCCCCTGCTCTCCCGGCACATTCGGAGGCCTCGGGTGTGCCGTGGGCCCGCGGCCAGAGCCTGGAGGTGAAGCAGTCTGGAGCCTCCCACACGTGGAGCTGCCCACAGGAGCGCAGTGGGGCTCTGTGTCTGGTGGTGGCTTCAGCTCCACCAGCGCCTCCTGCCGAGGCCCCTCCCCGCCGGTCCCCTGCCTGCTGGTTAGCGCCAGGCTCGGCAATTAAGGCATCACCCGAAGTTCTAGCAAGGAACACACAGTGTCCATCATAAAAGTGTACTTTTGGGGTACAGTGTGATTTTTTTTTTATTGGTTAAAAATATATAACTGCTTAGGGTAAATGGAGCAAAGGTAGGAAAAAGTATTTTGCCCTGTACTTACTTTAGCGTCTAGAATTTGTGCCTGGTGGTCCTTCTTAGCATGTGACGTGGTGTCTAAGCTGTTCATAATTAAAAAGCAGAACTTCCTCCGCAATACACGCCCTTCCCGCTCAAGACAGTAGAGAACATTAGCTCTTATTCTTAAGACTAAATTACATGAATAATAAAGTGTAAGAAACTGATTTTTCTCTTCAATTGGTTCAAAAAGGCTTGATTATTTCTGGGATTGGCCACACCCTGCTTTTATCGTCACTGGGAAAAGCATTGCTTGCCGAGGACCTATCTTAGGTGGCCAGACATGAGCTGAGGCACAAGTAACTGAGCAAAATGGAAAGGGAAGGTCAGAACAGAGACCAAAGAGGACGATGCTCATGGGAAAGGACGTCCTTCCTAAAGCTGCCGGGCTTGGCTTCCTCGTGGGGAACCCTTCTACCGTGTGCACTTGAATGACAACTAGATGCCCATCTTTAATGAAATAATGTGTATTTTTTACTCTGTGCTCTAACAGCTTCCTGCCATTTGTGTGTATGGCACAGTAGGACAAAAATTTTCATTCAGGCCCCGAATAATGAAAAGCGTGCCTTATTTGATTTGCATGAAGGACATACTACTGAATCTAAAAGTTTACGAGAATTGTGACTGGGTCCCCTCAGCATGTGCTGGGCACACAGGAGCACAGGTCCAGTGCTCAGTAACTCAGAGAAAATGCAGCAGTGTTTCCACTCGGAAGAAGCCATGATGCCTCGTTGTAGCGCACGCTCGGCTGCTGGGGTTCTGTCCCTGCAGGGCCTGAATTTCCTGTGCAGCCGAGGTGTGTAGCCAGGGGCGCCTTGGAACTCGGTGTTTTATCTGTGACGAGCCTTTCTCTTGAATGCTCCCCTTCTAACCTCCTCGTTCATGAACTTTCTTTTGCCAAGCTGTCTGGGACTTCTGTAAACAAGCTCTCTCCGTCTCTCAATGTTTCTCTCCACCAGAGTTTATTGCCATGTACACTTACGAGAGCGCTGAGCAAGGCGATTTAACCTTCCAGCAAGGCGATGTGATTTTGGTTACCAAGAAAGATGGTGACTGGTGGACAGGAACAGTGGGCGACAAGTCCGGAGTCTTCCCTTCTAACTATGTGAGGCTTAAAGATGCAGAGGTAAACCCTGTTAACTGTTTCCTCCCTCTCTGTGCAGTATTCTCTCCGCAGGGGGGCTCGGACCTTGGCCGGTGGAACACTGGTTGGGTTTGGCTAAGCTCTGCAATGTGGCAGCTGAGACAGTGTGACCTGTCATGTTGAACTTGCCGTTTGGTGCTGCCCGGTAAGCGTTGGCTTCCCACCGGCGGAGAACGGCCCAGGCTGACGGGGGCTGCGTACCTGGCGCCCGCAGCAGCGGGGGTATGTGCGTCCCCGTTCCTGCGTGGACTCATGTTGGACTCAGAGTAACGCTCTTAATCAGGTCTTCACGCCACTGATTTGGGGCCCCAAAAAGGGGGCCCAGCAGCGTTTGGCCGTGGAAGGGAGGTGTCCGGGTGACCCTGCCCCGGGAGACAGGCCGTGGAGAGCTTCTAAGGCTGACATTTTTGCCGACACAGTAGGAAGACGCAAGATCCAAGAGATCGTCATGCTTTCGGCCTTAGTGTCTCTGTTGATGAGGGTCTGAGCTTATTTTCATGCTGTTATCAGTGGGAAGTGGCCCCCTTGTTGTTAAATGGGCTCTACAAGCTCTGACAGCTCAGTGGCGTAAACTGGTCTTGAGATGCTATGAGTTTAATGAAATGGGGGCGGGGAGGGGGCTCGCCGGGTTTGGGAGCCCACCTCGACCTCGTGGGGCACAGTTTCACGTTTGTGTAAGGGTTTCAGGGTGTCCATGCAATGGACAGCGTTGCTCATACACAGACCAGCAAGGACCGGCCGTCAGCTCAGCTACGCTCCCTCTCTCCTTGGGCTTCCTGTGCTTATGCAGGCGGAGGCCCATCGGCACCTAGAGGGCCCCCTCCCCAGCGATCAGCGTGGACACAGCTCTCTGTGATCTTCGAAGCTGGGGGTGGGGGTGGGGGTGAGAGGGGCCTCAGCCTCTGCAGCCCCGCTGCCCTGGGAGTGAGGCTGGGCCTGGTGACCGCTGCAGCCTCCACCCCTTCCCTCCGGCCCAGGAATAGCTTCCAGCTGTTCTAGGCCGGGTCTTCCTGACCGACCTTGCTCTCTGTGTTCCCTGCTGTGGTCTGAGAATCCTCAGGCGGGAAGGAAGCCCCCTCCCTGTGGGACAGCCCAGTGGCCCTGGATCCCCAGCGTCACGCAGATGATATTTGGGGGGCGGGGGTGTTTAGGGGCCCTAAACACTAAACTTGCTTTCTGTTACCTCTGTCACTTTTAAAGTGACTTCACCTTTTGGATTAGTTAAAGCAAAAGCCATTACTTATATTTGAATAAAGTAGTTTTCTGCAGAACACCACCTGAAGCCAGTCAGTAAAAAAATACACTGACATCTTTTAAAGAAAAGGTCAGTTGTAAGGTGCTTCTTAAATTATTAGTCCTGGGAGAGCGAGCCACGCCAAAGATTTGGGACCTTTAGCTCCATGACTTCACACTGAAAGACTCACCACGTCAGCTCGGCCCCCTCCGTGGACAGAGTTCAGCGGGTAAGGGAACGCCCTCCAGTTACAGGCCGGACTCACCCCGATTCCAGAGCCGCCGGGGCTGTGGGTGGGGCTGCTCTCCTGGGGCCTCATGCCTGGCAGCCGGGCAGAGCCTGGACAGGGAGCGGGAGCACATCGAGCCACTCGAGCCCCTGTGGGCGTGGCCCGTGGCGCTGTCCTCTCCACGGAAAGTCCGGGGGTTAGCGACAGGCCTGTCCTGGAAGGCGACTGGGCGTTCCCACCGTGTCCTTTCCTTGAATGCACAGCCTATACACCCAGCAAGGGAGCTGCTACATGTAACCTGTTAGTACAGAAAGCACCCTCGGAGCACAACTCTAACCAGCTTTCCCTGCAAAACGGCTGTTAGACCTCAACAGCCGAAGTGAAGGGACGGTGGCAGCTGTGTCCCTTGTAGGGAAGTTACAGATTTTTACTCACGGTGCCTCCTTACGTGTGCTGAACCTGGTGTTCTAACTGGAGTAAGTTACTGCGAGGAGAGGGGGAAGTCGGAGAGATGCAGAATAAAGCGCTGGGTACGGCCCCATGTGGCCAGGCCGGTGCCCCCCCAGGTCTCCGTGGGCAGCCCTGCTGGCTGGAAACGCCATGAGCGTCCATGAAGGAGCTCACCCGACTCTGGGACGCTTCATAGTTGGAAACACATGTTCTGCTCATGTGGGTGATGCGTCCAGTTCAGAGAGAAAGGAGAGTTTAAACGGTCAGAGGTTTAGGGGGAGAGGAGGTGGGGTGGGGGAGGGGTGTCTGACTTGGCTCTGTAGTTCTTTTATTTTTTAAAGGAAATGTAGCAAAATATTGCTATTGCCCTGTATTAAATCTGGGCGTTGGGCTCACGGATGTCTGTGCCCTTTAAGTGTGAGCTATTTCATAACTGACAGTGTGAACAGGAAGCATGAGACAGTGTGTAGGACGTGGGCCTGGTAGACGTGGCCGGGACAGAGGGGCCTGTGCCACCTGGGACCTGAGCCCTGGGGCCTGCAGGCCGCCTGTTCTGCTCTCTTCTCCAAGAAGAGAGTCAAGGCTGCGTGTTTGGGGTGCGTCCTCTGCCCCGTGTTCTCCCGTGTTTCCCCTCCTCCTCCCCGTCAGGAGACCCAGCGCCTCTGTTTCCGGGATGCGGGGGCCGGGGGGGGGGGTTCAGGCGCTCAGCGGGTCTGTGTCACCGTTAATCGTTTTTAAGTTGCATGACCGAAACTCTGCAATATGCAAATGAGACCTTTTGCTCTGTTTTAAGGGCGCTGGAACTGCTGGGAAAGCAGGGAGTTTAGGAAAAAAGCCTGGTAAGTTCCCCCCACACTTCCCTCTCGGGGCCGGGAATGTGCTGGGCAGCCGCTCCCAGGTTCTGGTTCTGGGGCCGGGAGCCCGCATGGCAGGCCCTCCTGGGAGCCTCCTCCCGCACCGGCTGTGAGATGGGCCGTGGCTCCACTTGCGGGGGCCGGGGACCCCACGGCTGTGCCGCGGGGCGCAAGGCAGCGGTGCCGCAGATGAGGGGGGGTCGCAGCTGTGAGCTGCGGGTTCCCCTCGCTGGGCTCAGGAAGCCGGGCCATAGTGGTGGCTCAGCAAAGGACACGGTGGTCAGTGCAGGTCCCAGGCGCAGGGCCGTGGGGGTGCTCCTCAGGTGCACGTCAGGCCCAGCTGTGGTCCTCCCTCCGCCTCAGTCAGTTCATCGAAACAGCTTCTACTCATGGAAGCGAGAGGGGAGGGAACAGGTGGGCAGCGTGTGGCTGTGTGCACGTCCTCCCGCCTCTCAGCCTGAGGAGGTCACAGGCTGAAGGGCCCCCCTGCCAGGGGGTGTCCCTGTGTGTGCTCAGCGGGGGCCTCCCCTGCCAGGAGAGGGGTTCAGGCTGCGTGGGGTCTCTCAGGCTCAGGTATGGGAGCCCAGGCACAGGTCTCTGCTTAGGGCAGCGGTTCTCAACCTGTGGGTCGCGACCCCTTTGGCGGTCGAACGACCCTTTCACCCGGGTCGCCTAAGACCATCCTGCATATCAGATACTTACATGACAATTCAGAACAGTAGCAACATGACAGTTATGAAGTAGCAACGAAAATGATTTTATGGTTGGGTCACAACATGAGGAGCTGTATTTAAAGGGCCAGGCGGTTGAGAACCACTGGCTGAGGGGAAGAGTCTGCTTCTGAGCTGTCCCTCCGCAGGGCCAGGTGGGCTTACCTCAGCCGGCTGCTCAGGCACACGGTGAGCGAGAGGCTGGGCAGCTGCTGGCCACGCAGGCCCGGGAGGCGCAGGAACATCTGAGGCCAATAGGTCACTGGCCTGGACTTGTCCAGACCGAGAACTTGGGATCTAGACCAGTCCTCGGGGTGCTCAGGCCTCGGGGCTCTGGTCACCAGGGCTAGGGTTGCTTGTGTGCCTCTAGAGCAGCGGCTCTCAACCTTTGGGTCACGACCCCTTTGGGGCTCGAATGACCCTTTCACAGGGGTCGCCTAAGAACATTGGAAAACACATATATAATTACATATTGTTTTTGTGATTAATCACTATGCTTTAATGATGTTCCATTTGTAACAATGAAATTGGGGGTCACCACAACATGAGGAACTGTATTAAAGGGTCGCAGCATTAGGAAGGTTGAGAACCTCTGCTCTAGAAGAAGAGGACATACTGTCTCGGGTGGGCTTCACCTCTTCTCCCTCCCTCCCTCCCTCCCCAAAGAGGATGGGGCGGGCGCGTGCGGAGGGGAGAGCAGTGCGTCCTGTCGCTTCTAGAAGTTCAGGATGCAGTCCCTGCGGATGTGCCAGAGAAGGGTCTTGCCCTCGCGCCAGACCTCCCAGCGCCGTGGCCTCCCAGTGCCGTGGCCTCCCAGCGCCGCGCTGCTGCTGGGCTTGTCCCCCTGACGTGCACAGTCAGGGAGAGGACTGTTTGCATTTTTCTGTGCTGGATTTTTTTTGCGTAAACTTCCCACCTTTACTCCAGGTTCGTCCTTCAACTCAAAACAAAAAGCAGTCAACTCGCATTGACACGATTCCTGCCGATACTCAGGGTCACTCTCACATGTGAGCCCCAGACACGGCCTGTGGGCGGGTGCGGCCCTGAGCTGCAGCCGAACTGGGCAGAGCCAGGCGCCAGCGGGCCCCGCAGGAGACAGGCTGCTCTCTCCGTGTCCCTTGGTCGCTTGCCTGTCCGTGAGTGGGCGGTGCTGAGTGCTGTGGGCAGAGGGCGGGCAGAGGGCACTTGGGACAGAGGAGGCCCAGCTGTTGAGGGAGGGGCTGGGACAGAAAGTGCTGGAATTGGGGGGGCAGCTTGTGGAAGGAAGCTGCGAAGTTCTGAGGTGACCGGGTCCTTCCACGTCAGCCTGGGATGGGCGATGGGTGCGCCTTCCCTTGGAAGAAGACAAGCCCCGAGGTTGGCTTTGATGGTGTGAACCTGTGAGCCGGGGTGGCTGTGTCTCCTTAGAATGTCCTCCTGACTGACCGTGCGCCGTGTCTCATCTTGTTTTCCAGAAATAGCCCAGGTCATTGCCTCCTACACGGCCACGGGTCCTGAGCAGCTCACCCTGGCCCCGGGCCAGCTGATTCTGATCCGAAAAAAGAACCCAGGTGGATGGTGGGAAGGAGAGCTGCAGGTGGGTGCCTGTCCTGTGGTGTGAACTCCTGTCCGGGTGGGACTACACAGTCACAAAGGGACGCTGTTTCGTCACAGAGTGACCCTGCGTTTGGGTAGCGGGAGATGCGCCGTAGTGTCGGAATCTGTTGGGTACCTGAGCTTCGGCCCGCCCGCAGCAGGATTCTTCTGAAGATGATACAAATGGTTTGGGTTCCTGACTCAGCTGGTGAGAGCTGGGCCAGAGAGTTAGCGAGAAGGTCCCCTGCAGGAGCTCTCCATCGGGCCGGAAGGTCCTGTGGCAGGTTCTGTGTGTCCAAAGCCACCTCTGCCTCATAGGACTTTTAGTTCCTGTGTGTGTGTGCGCGCGCATGTGTGTGTGCGTGCACATGTGTGTGAGTGTGGGCGCTTGTGTATGTGTGTGTGCATGCACACGTGTGTGAGTGTGGGCGCTTGTGTATGTGTGTGTGCGTGAGTGTATGTGTGTGTGCGTGCACATGTGTGTGAGTGTGGGCGCTTGTGTATGTGTGTGTGCGTGAGTGTGTGTGTGTGTGTGTGTGCACGCGCGCATGCATGTGAGTGGTTTTGGCCTCTGTTTCGGTCGATGCAGCATTTCTCCCGACCCGACTGTTCTCTTCCTTTCATAGACTAGTCAGGACTGCGAGCCTTGGCTCCTGCCATGACTCTAAGTCCTTCTGGGCCACACGCCTGTGAGCACTCGGTCCTGGATCTTGTGCTGAATTAGATCAGAGTGAAGGAGAGGCGTGACGGTGTACCTGGTTTCTTTCTTTTTTTTTTAAAATATATTTTCATTGATTTCAGAGAGGAAGGGAGAGGGAGGGGGAGAGATCGAAACATCAATGATGAGAGAGAATCATAGATTGACTGCCTCCTGCACGCCCCCCACTGGAGACTGAGCCCACAACCCGGGCATGTGCCCTTGGCTGGAATCGAACCTGGGACCTTTCAGTCCACAGGCCGATGCTCTACCCACTGAGCCAAACCGGCCAGGGTGAGGGCCGCTGGGTTCTGAGAACAGTGTCCGGTTTAGACTTGGGCTCTGTGTGTGCATGGGTCTTGCTTCTGCGGTTGTCTGTTCTCCACTAGAGGAGTGCAGACGTGCGTGTGAAGCTAGGCTCGCCGCCAGCTGGGACCTAGGGACTGCCACTCCGCTTCCCTGAGTCCCACTGTCCTGTGGATGGTGCAGATTCATGCACAGGAGGTGCCTGGCACAGGCCTCGCTCATGAAAAGCACCCAACACGCCACGCTATTATTGTTCCTAAAACCCGCACATCGTGTTGACATTAGCCGTAACCTTTCTGTTTCTACTTTTTTTTTTTTTTAAGTTTTTTGATTTTAGAGAGAGAGGACGGAAGAGAGAGAGGGGGAGAGAGAATCGTGGATTTGTTGGTCCATGCACTTGCTTACACACTCACTGGTTGGCTCGGGGCTGTGCCCTGACCGGAGATCGAACGTGCATCCTGTGTATCGGCCGATGCTCTAACCAGCGGAGCCACCCACCAGGGCTCAGGCCCAGTCTTGCCTCACCTGATGGCAGCAGCCGAGGCAGGCGCACGTGCGCAGTGTTCTGCCCGCACGCACACGGCTCTCTACTCTGCACTGTGGTCCCTGCGGCCCAGCCCTGCAGCAGCCTCGGGCCGCTCACCAGTGACTTGCTGCCGCGGCTGGATTTGGCCCCAGTGTCTTTGGTTTGCAGTGTGCGCCCAGGGGTTCCACCGTGTGCAGCTCGCCTTTCAGCTCCGCGTGCCTGTACGGGTGCCCAGTCACAGGGCAAACACGTCATGAAAGAACGTGAACCTCTTACACATTTTGACGCCACTTTTTTTTATTTTAGGCTCGTGGGAAAAAGCGCCAGATAGGCTGGTTTCCTGCGAATTATGTAAAACTTTTAAGCCCTGGGACAAGCAAGGTCACGCCCACGGAGCCGCCCAAGCCCCCGGCACTCCAGGCAGGTGAGCACTCTCCCGTCCCCACTACAGATCCCTGCGTCTCGCCGCCTTCCCACGCGGTCCCTGAGCAGGCGCAGGGCCATCAGCGGAGGCGCTCCTTGTCCTGCGATGCGGAGTATGTTTTCCTAAAGGACCGAGTGTCAAGCAGCTTCGCACTGCGCACAGCAGAGCCCTTGTCGGAACTCTCCCCGCCGCCGGCCTGAAGGCTGTGGCGTTAGAGCCAGCTGTGCCCTTGATCCCCTCCAGCTGTTTAAGCAGGTTGGGCCCGGGGGTGAGGGATGGAGAGAACTTGTGAATACAGATGGCTGGGGCCTGGCGAGGAGGGGTGCTGGAGCTGGAGGCCAGGCCTGCTGGCGGTAGGGTGCTGTCACCGAGACCTTTCCTGTGGGTGGGGGCGGGGTGGCTTGGCTCCCTGAAAGGACCAGGGACAGGCTCCGCAGCTGGGCGGCCGGCTGTTTCCTGATTGAAGAGATCGGATTAGATGCTGCAGTGGCATCGGAGCCGGGTGAGGCGAGGGGAGCGGCGTCTACGTTAGGGCTCTAAGCCCCAGTGGTGGGAGAGGCAGGCTCCGCTCCGGCACCGTGGCTGCGTGGCTGCGTGGCTGCGTGGCCAGGGGAACGCGATGGAGACGGGCCGGCCGTGGCCAGCACTCAGGGTTGGCAGGCGCTGTGACCGACTCCGGCCCCGGCTGGGCCTCCTGGCTGCGGCTCTGTGTGGGCAGGGGGGTGCGGTGCCAGCTGGTCCCCCCCACCCCCACCCCGCGGGAGGCCTGGCCGTGTCCCCTGCATCAGGTGGGTTGAAACCTCAGAACTAATTTGCTGATGCAATTGAATTGGCTGGAGAGTTTGAAAAACCTTAACCCACATGCAAGTTGGTTACGAAAGATCAGTTGGGCTCCAGCCCAACTCTGCAGACTTCCCTGTAGGGTCCACATGCAGAGAATGAAAGCAGTTTATCCTCTAGGCAGTGGTTCTCAACCTTCTGGCCCTTTAAATACAGTTCCTCATGTTGTGACCCAACCATAACATTATTTTCGTTGCTACTTCATAACTAATGTTGCTACTGTTATGAATCGTAATGTAAATATCTGATATGCAGGATGGTCTTAGGCGACCCCTGTGAAAGGGTCGTTCGACCGCCAAAGGGGTCGCGACCCACAGGTTGAGAACCACTGCTCTAGGGAATGAGGCACGAAACGTTCTAGAATGCAGACATTTCTCTTTCACACAGAATTTTGAGGTGCAAAGGTACAGAGAATAAAACAGTAGACTTTTTCACTAAGGTTTGGCCTTTTTGGAGGTCACATGGTCATGACCTTCCACCTCAGCAGCAAACAGCCCACAGAGAGCCCTGTGGGAAGCCCTGGCCAGCCGGGCCCGTGGCCGGCTCGGAGGCTGTGTCTGAAGGGTCCCACTGCTCGGGGCCATCCACGCACGCCTCCCACTGTCACTGCGTTTTGTGCTGACAAGTGAACGTGACAAGAGGAAGATGTTAGAAAAACGGAAGCATCATGTGAAATGGTGCCGATGTCTGGGTTTTGGGTCCTTAGTCTTGCTCTGTCGCTCACACCCTACGAAGCCCATCCTCTGGGGAACGGGCAGGCTACCCGGTGCTGAGCCGTGCCGAGCGCTCACGCCCGCCCTCCCCGCAGTGTGCCAGGTGATCGGGATGTACGACTACACCGCGCAGAACGACGACGAGCTGGCCTTCAGCAAGGGCCAGATCATCAACGTGCTCAGCAAGGAGGACCCCGACTGGTGGAAGGGCGAGGTCGGCGGGCACGTGGGGCTCTTCCCGTCCAACTACGTGAAGCTGACCACGGACACGGACCCGAGCCAGCAATGTAAGTGCGGGGCCAGGCCCCTCCTCGCGCCTCGCGGTCAAACATGCAGCATTGCTCTGATCCCGCCGAGCCGCGCAGAGCGCAGGCGAGACCCCCCCTCCGCAGTCTCTTTGAAGACCTTCGGTCGTGCAGACCTACCTTGTGGGGTTGCTTTTATTTTTGATTCCTTCCGTAGCATGTCCCGTCCCTCCCCGCCCCCTCTTCCTTTTTTTAAATCATTTGGCACCATGCTGTGTACATGCCTGACTCATTCTCCTGGCTTGAATTTTGCTCATTGTTTTGTTTTGCTTATGTGTTGTTTTCCTCCTTTTTCTAGGAATCATATGTTGTCCATCCCCCCCTCAGGCTTGAAAGTCCTCAAAGAGACCCACTATCCCATATCACTGCCCAGAGGGATGATGGGAGATGCAGCCTTGATCATGTGACTTCCAGCATGATCACCTACTGCCTTCTGAGTAGAAGAACTCACTGCAGAGCAGTTTACCTCATTTGACCTTAGTTGCATGTGATGGCAACGTGGAGTTACTACTTGCAGAGATAGAAGCAAAAATTACAAACACACAGGGTAGTGGGTCCTTTTGTGGCTTTCCTAGTGACTCAGATCGACTGCCCCCACCTTTGCACAGGTGCTTTCAATAGTTTTAAAATTATTTTTAAATATATATTTTAGCCTTTTAATAAAATAAATAAAGAA
Organism: Myotis yumanensis; assembly: GCF_028538775.1. NCBI lineage: Eukaryota > Metazoa > Chordata > Mammalia > Chiroptera > Vespertilionidae > Myotis > Myotis yumanensis. The sequence goes on along the minus strand of NW_027223753.1, from coordinate 215,279,450 downwards.
ATTACTCCTTTGCTATTTTGGTTTTGCAAAAAGACCCACTATCAAGGAATGCTGCATGTGCTGTTAAAAATGTTCCAGATGTCCGTGAATCTGAGACTCGCCCAGTGTGACCAGCTCCACGGGGCGGGCGGGGTCCCTGCGGGAGAAGCACAGAGGGGGTCAGTGTGTCTCAGAGACGCGTGGAACCAGCGATTAAACAGAAGTGTTGTGCTTGTCTGTGTGTTCCAGATGTATCTTGTGAGCATGTAACAACATCCTGTACATAAGGACGTGGTTCCTTCCATGGCTAACGTGATTCCCTTGTACGATGCGCTAGTCCAATGGCATTGGTTTTATTTTGCACAGTGACCTTGTAGCCACATGAGAAGCACCTGGGCTTTTGTTCGGTCTCAGATTTACCAGTTGAGTTGGTGTTTTCTGTTTTGGGTTTTAAACTTTGCGTGTTTTCCTACCATAATCAGTAGACAATGTCACCGAGGTTGTCACGAGCAACAGTATATACACAATCTCTTCGTGTCTGTTACATGGCGTTTTCTCCCAGTTACTTTTCATGGAATGACTTACTTTGAACAAGTAATTTTCTTGACAAGAAAGAATGTATAGACGTCTCCCTGCAATTAATTTCCAATGTTTACATTTTTTAACTAGACTGTGGATTTCTACAGCGTAGAGGACGGGCGCACGGTCCGCGCCTGTGGTAGGTGTAGCTGAAGCCCTGTGTGTCTCTAAACACTAGTGGGAAGCTCTCCGTAAGTGCCCGTTGCCGACAGCCCGCAGCACGGGCGGGGAGCCCAAGCACAATCTAGCAGTTCTAGCAGCGACTTTTTAACCGTAGCGACCTGTTTGTGTGTCTCCCTTGGAGACTGTGCTGGCTGCGCAGAGCCCTCCCTCGCTCGCGTGGCTCCTCCGCGCTCCCCTGCGCTTCAGTATTTCCATGGATACGAATGTAAAATATATAAATATATAAGCCTGCGGCTTTAACAACTGTAACTCAACTTTGGAATAGTTACGTGTATAGATAATTAAATTCTTCCTATGAAAGCTGAACGGCTGTCTCTGTGTTCTTGCTGGGACCTGGCGGTGTGAGGAGCCACACAGACGGCCAGCAGGTGGCGCTGCCCACGTGTGGGTGAGGCCCGGGCCCCTGAAGCACAGACTTCACACCCTCCCTGCGCCCTCCAGCGGCCTCCCTCTCTCCTGTACGCCCCTCCCTGGTCCGTTTGCAAACTGCGGCCTCTCCCGGTCCTGGCCTTGAACAGAACCGCCTCCCAGCTAGCGGTTCACTAGCTCATGGGCTGTAGCTACGTTATTGCTCCATTGACGGCGTGTGAGTGGACTCAGGGTTCAAAACATTTCTCCCCAAGATGGATTATAATAGGGGTCTGTTAACATCCAGAAAGTATGTGGGTGAAGATGGGATGCTCACCCCTCCACACCGGCCACCTTCCGTCCGCCTCGCACACTCGTCGCCTGGGCAGAGGTACCCGAGTGCCCGCACGGAACTGCCAGTGCCCACGCACCCGACTGTTCAGACCCCCGCCTGCGGGTCCTCCCCAGCCGCGCGGGAAAGCGATTTCCTTCAGAACAGCGAACATTTGGGGGATCCACAGGTGCGGGCGCCCCGCCGGGTTCTGGGGGCAGTGTGTGTGGGCGATCAGGAGCCTAGTCCTTAGAGAATCGGGAGGCCAGGCGGCGTGGAGGGGCCATGGGGGGGTGGGGGCGGGGAGGGGAGGGGGGTGTCGGCGACACAGAACCTTCCAGGAGGAGGGCCTGAAGCTGAGCCCTGCAGGATCCCAGGAGGCCGGGGAGGGCAAGGAAGGCGCTTCTGAGGGGAGGTGCCTTCAAAGGCCCAGGGTGGGCAGCGAGCTCGGTCTCAGTCCCCCTCCTGAGGAGCACACTGCCTGCCTTCCCCCGCGTGAGCCGGGGTTCCTCCAGCCCCGGGTTGGGCAGGATGGCAGTGCTCCCTGAATCCGGGCATCCCTTCTCATACACCCTCTCGGGAGACCGCCCTGGGCCGTCCTCGGGGCTCGGGACGCGGACACAGGCTCCCCGGGAAACCGCTCTCTTCCCTCAGCGTCCGCTTGCACAGCGAGTGTCCACTGTAGCCCAGGCCTCTGACCGGACAGTAAGCTGCAGGCATCGGCCGGGGAGAGGCCGGGGTGCAGCCAACCCGCCCCTGTCCACCCCCACCCTCCCCCTCCCACTGCTCAGGACAGTCCCCTCCCCAAAACTCCAGCCCAGATGCCCCAGCGTCTAGTTTGTGAGAAATGAGAACCAGCTATAAAGTCCTGCTTGGGCCCCATGTTTTGTGTCCACAGGTCGAGTGAGGAAGGGACAGGCGGGCAGTGACCTCAGGCGCCAGGGCCTGGTCTGCAGCTCTGACTGGTTGCCTGGGGTCCGGGCGCTGTGTGGGGGGGCAGTGGCTCCACATCTGCCGCTGGAGCCGGGGTGTCGCGAGCCCGAGAGGAAGCGTCTCTCCCTGTGGCTCAGGTGGACGGACTCCTGGGTGTTGCCCCTCCTAGACCAGGTGGCAGAGGCACAAACGGGGCCCTGCTGCCCCTCCCCTCTGCCCCTGTCACTCCCACACCCTTCCCCCCACTCCAGGCCCCGCCCACAGGAAAGCAGCGGGGAGGGGTCCGTGGAGGGCAGGTCCGTGGAGGTGCCCCGCAGATTAAAGGGCGATTGAGGCCTTGGGAAGAGGGGGCACCAGCCTGCACCGTGGAGCTGAGAACTCGGAGGGTCCAGGAGCCAGGGAGGTTCTCAGGCGGCCCCCACTCCCGCCAGACCTCCTCCCGTTCCGGCTGTGCTGGGCCTCTCAGCCGCCCATCGCAGAACCAGCGCTGCAGCCCTCGTGGGGCCCCTCCTCTGCCACCGGGGTCAGACTACAGGTGCGCAAGTCAGGGCCTCCTCACCGCTTCCCGCACCCCTGCGCACAGAGACCCGGCCTCACCCCCAGGCCCGGCCTCACCCCCAGGCCCGGCCTCGCCCCCAGGCCCGGCCTCACCCGCAGGCCCGGCCTCACCCGCAGGCCCGGCCTCACCCCCAGGCCCGGCCTCACCCGCAGGCCCGGCCTCACCCGCAGGCCCGGCCTCACCCCCAGGCCCGGCCTCACTCCCAGGCCCGGCCTCGCCCCCAGGCCCGGCCTCGCCCGCAGACCCGGCCTCGCCCGCAGGCCCGGCCTCGCCCGCAGACCCGGCCTCGCCCCCAGGCCCGGCCTCGCCCGCAGACCCGGCCTCGCCCGCAGACCCGGCCTCACCCGCAGAACCGGCCTCACCCCCGGACCCGGCCTCACCCCCGGGCCCGGCCTCACCCGCAGACCCGGCCTCACCCGCAGGCCCGGCCTCACCCACAGACCCGGCCTCACCGGCAGGCCCGGCCTCACCCCCAGACCCGGCCTCACCCCCAGACCCGGCCTCACCCCCAGGCCCGGCCTCACCCGCAGAACCGGCCTCACCCGCAGACCCGGCCTCACCCGCAGGCCCGGCCTCACCCGCAGACCCGGCCTCACCCGCAGGCCCGGCCTCACCCGCAGGCCCGGCCTCACCGGCAGGCCCGGCCTCACCCGCAGGCCCGGCCTCACCCGCAGACCTGGCCTCACCCACAGACCCGGCCTCACCCCCAGGCCCGGCCTCACCGGCAGGCCCGGCCTCACCCACAGACCCGGCCTCACCCACAGACCCGGCCTCACCGGCAGGCCCGCGCGATGGGAGAGCTGCCGGTGGGATGTGCCGCCCCGAGCTCCTGGGCACTGACGCAGGTCTATTCCCTCCCGCGTGCCATGGCCTCTGTCCGCTCACAGCAGAGACGGGCCACGCAGCCCCAAACGTGCCAGACTCGCAGTTTTGTGTGTTTTAATATATATTTTTACTGATTTCAGAGAGGAAGAGAGAGGGAGGGAGGGAGAGAGAAACATCAAGGATGAGAGAGTCATTGGTCAGCTGCCTCTCGCATGTCCCACTGGGGATTCAGCGCACAACCTGGACCTATGCCCTGACCGGGAATCGAACCCTGACCTGGTTCATGGTTGTCCCTCAACCACTGAGCCACGCCGGCCGGGCTCACGTTTCTGTTTTTAAAGCAGCCAGGCCTGTGTCTAGGGGTGCTGCCCCCCAGCCTCTCCCAAGCAGCCGCCCAGCAGCTCACAGCGGAGGCCCCTCCTGCCCGCCGTGGGCACCCCACAGGCCCCTCAGCATCCGGGCCTTGGGCCTCGGAGGCCTCTGCTCTGTTTGCCGGGCCTCCCGCAGAGCGAGCCCCCAGTCTGCCCAGCAGAGGGCCAAGCCAGGGGGCCCTCCCTCTGGGCGTCACCTGGAGCTCTGAGGCCGTGGGAAGGCCCCAGGGCCTGTATCCTCAGCAACAGCTCCCAACGATGTGCCTCCAGCAGGACCCCCCACTCCTTCCCCTCCCACCCCCACTTGTCCCCACACTGTGCCAAAGGCTTGGGCGTCCCCCCGGAGACCAGGGGCCCCGCTTGCCCACATGTCCCCGGAGCCAGCCCCTGTCCCTGCACAGGGAGGGCGGCTGAGAAAAGGGGCCGCTCAGCGCGCTCCTGAGCTCATAGAAGCCGGGGCACAGCAGCCAAGTCAGCGCCGCTGCTGGGGGACGAGACTGGACAGAGTGTGACCAAGGGTCAGGTGTGGCCGAGGGTCAGGGCTGGGCGAAGGGGCCGGGAAGGCCTCTCTGGAGACATGCTGGGGGGTCGGCAGGCAGAGGTCGCGGGGAAGGGCGCCCTAAGCCCGAGGAGCAGCAAGTGCGAAGGCCTGAGGGTGGACGGGCTTCTGCCCCTCCCGCAAGGACACCCCTCTCTGACCGCTGCGCACCGTCCGCACAGCCCCCGGCTCTGCTAGTCACGCTCCAGGCCTGGGGGAGACCCAATCTCCTGGCTGGTCCAAGCGCGCCCCAGCCCCCCTCACCTGCACCCCTGTGCCCACCCCGCCTTCCTTTCCGAGTGGGGCCGGCCACCAGGAGGGCTGCTGTCACCCATGAGCCTTGCTGGTGTCCGCGCCAGGACGCACCACAGGTGGTGGTGCCCGGGGGCGGGGGAGGGGTAGGGGCCCCTTGGGAGCTGGTCTCCAGCAGCCGACTTTCGGGTCACTGCCTGGGCCTCCAGTCCAGGTTCCCGCTGCCCGGGGATCCCACAGGCCTCAGCGCCCCCTTAGGCCCCCGACCACGCGTGGGAAGGTGCACTTTACTCCCGTCCCCACTGCGGCGCCGGCCCCCTGGGAGGCAGAGGGGAGCTGGCCGCGGGCGTGGAGCCTGTTCTCCTGGAGACCCTGAGCCCAGAGCCGGTCCCCCAGGGCCCCGCGGGAGCGGGAGGGGTGCGTGGCTGGGGTCCTGGGAGCCCCCCACCCAGCCCCGCCCCCATCGGCTCTGAGCAGCAGACCCCGTCTGTCCCAGGGTTCTGTGTCCAGCTGAAGCCGCTGGTGGCCCGGCTGGAAGTGCCCTGTCACCCCCTCCGCGTGCCCATCCCCCTTCTCTGCCGCTGGCAGCCCCACTGACCAGGGACAGCCCGGGTTGACGTCCTCGTTACTCGGCACCTAAACCTGAGCGTAGGCGCTGCCCCGGCTCCTGGAGGCTCTCCTCGCCCGAGACTGAGCCCCGGGGGCCAGGCCACCCCCACTGGGACCCCCTGACAGCCCCCCACGGCTTCTGAGGACACGCCCCCGGCTCCCCACTGGGCACAGGCCGGGGCAGTGCCTGCCCTCCACCCGGTGCTGGCCGCAGCGGCTCAGGGTGGGTGTGGACAATGTGGTGGACAGTCCTGGGGTGGACAGTGTGTGGACAGTCCTGGGTGGACAGTGCGGTGGACAGTGTGGTGGACAGTGTGGTGGACAGTGTGTGGACAGTCCTGAGTGGACAGTGTGGTGGACAGTGTGTGGACAGTCCTGGGTGGACAGTGTGGTGGGCAGTGTGTGGACAGTCCTGGGTGGACAATGTGGTGGACAGTGTGTGGACAGTGTGCTGGACAGTGAGGTGGACAGTCGTGGGTGGACAGTGAGGTGAACAGTGCGGTGGACAGTCCTGGGGTGGACAGTGTGTGGACAGTCCTGGGTGGACAGTGTGCTGGACAGTGAGGTGGACAGTCCTGGGGTGGACAGTGTGTGGACAGTCCTGGGTGGACAGTGTGCTGGACAGTGAGGTGGACAGTCGTGGGTGGACAGTGAGGTGGACAGTCCTGGGGTGGACAGTGTGTGGACAGTCCTGGTTGCCCCCTCGCCCCACAGGCTCCTTCCTTCCCACAAGGCTGTGCTGTGGATGGGGGAGGGGTGCCTCCTGTGGTCAGTCTCCCCCCCAAGCACCGCGGTGGCTGAGGCCCCTGCACACACCTTTGGGTGGGAAGGCACCATCGTGTCAAAGACAAATTCCCAGAACAGGAAGCGAGCTGTTCATCCTCCAACCGCCCTGGCCACGAGGATGGAGGGCTGTGTGGTTCCCGTCTCCGCGAGAAGGTCACGGCTCGGGCTCGCCCTGGTGTTCCAAAGGGGTCAGCGTGCGGAGTGCGGGGCGCCCCGGGGACCCCGTGAGAGACGCCACTGGGACCTGCCTTCCCCCTGGCCCCCCAAGCTTCCTGCCGGCCAGGCTCACGTTCAGCGGTGCCAGGCTGCCGGGCCGCAGGGGCGCCGGGAGGATGCCCAGGCCTCGCTGCGTGGGGCGGCCTGGGGTTTCCCAGGCGACTGAGCACAGGAGTGTCCTGACAGCGGCCGCCGGCACCTCTGGGCCCCGTGTCCCATCCAGACAAGGAAGGTGGGGGGCGGTCACCCGTCCTCCCTGGCTGTGGGGTCGGGGGTCGGGTGGCAGCGCGGCCCAGGCACCCAGCGCCCCCCTGCGAGCAGCGGCCTGAGCGCCCTGCCTCGGTGCCTGCGCCTCAGCAGCCGGGCGCCCGCCACTCACGCCGCCGCCAGGACGGGCACAGCCTCCCTCCGCGGGTGGGTGAGCGCCTCACCCGGCCGCCGTCGGAACCCCTGGAAGCGTCACAGCTACGGACACCTGTGTGCACCCCGGCGGCTGGATCGGTCCCGGGCCAGCAGGGACACTGGCTTTTAGACACGCCTCCGGCGGTTCCGAGGGGCGTGGACTCGTGGGCCACAGCCTGGTCCCCCCAGCAGCTGCCACCGTGACCCTCCGCATACAGCCCAAACCTCCCTGCTCTGCAGCCTGAGGTACAACACAGCCGCCTCGCTCAGCTATTCGGAGCCTCCTCGACTGTGTCCCCCCCAGAATCATATGCTGGAGCCATAACCCTCAGTGCCTCGGAGTGGGGCTGTGTTTGCAGATGCGCCTTAACGATCATTCAGATGAGGCATCGGACTGAGCCTCCATCCTGCCTCCCGTCCCTGTAAGAAGAGATTTGAGCACCGTTGCCAGGATGGGCACGTGGGAGGGGAGGCCACGGGGGAGGGGAGGCCACGTGAGGACTCACAGGGACGGTGTGTCTGCCTGCGAGGGGGGAGGCCTCTGAGGAAAGCAGACCTGCTGACCTTGATCTTGGACTTCAGGCTCTAGGCCGAGACAATGTGTCTGTTGTCTATGCCGGACTGGGGATCCTCGTTACAGCAGCTGGAGCGGGCTGATACGTCGCCTTCCTGGCAGGTGTCACAGGGCTGAGCGGGCTGATACGTCGCCTTCCCGGCAGGGCCGGGGGCACAGGGCTCCGAGCAGGTGCTGTGGGTCAGACTCCCGCGGCCAGTTATTAACTGGGACTTGGCCGGTACCTGACTTCCCCGCGCCTCAGTTTCCTTGTCCGCTCACTGGGGAATAGCCACGGCAGCTACCGCATAGTGGTTATTGGTGAAGGTTCAAGGTATTCGTGTGGGTACAGAGCTGGGGATGGGGTGGGGGTGGGGGCGAGGGGGGTGCTCACACTCGCAGTGTTACCTCTCCTCCCTGTGCCAATGTCGTAGAGAATTTTTATGAGTTTATTTGAAACAAAACTGAAGACAATTAATTGCCGGGAAGCAAGACCTCAAATCTCCGGAGAACGAGTCTTGCAGCTTCTTTTATGCACTTACTATTCAGGAGGGAGCGTAAGGAAGAGGCCCTGGAGGTGGGAGGGGGCAGGGCGGATGGGGTTACAGGAGAGCTGGTAAGAGGGGGTGCTCTCCTGGGGGTGGCTCTGCCCTGAGGGGTGTCACTTCTGGCCTTTCCAGGGTGTGTTACCCACATGCCCGACAACAGTGGACAGGGCTTACCTTCTTTCACTAAAGAAGTTGCAGGCCTGGGGATACCGCCCACCATGACCTGCCAGTCAGGGGCTTGTGATGTATGCCTGCACCCCTTTCATCCACACCCGTTACCCAGCATCTGCTTCCCTCTTCCCCACCTGTTTTGGGCTCCAGGCACCCCCTGCTGGGACCCTCTGCTGGGACGCCCTGCTGGGACCCCTCTCTCTACTGGGACCCCTCTCTCTGCTGGGACCCCCTGTTGGGACCCCTGCTGGGACCCCTCTCTCTGCTGGGACCCCTCTCTCTGCTGGGACCCCTGCTGGGACCCCTGCTGGGACCCCGCTCTCTGCTGGGACCCCTCTCTCTGCTGGGACCCCTCTCTCTGCTGGGACCCCGCCCTCTGCTGGGACCCCGCCCTCTGCTGGGACCCCTCTCTCTGCTGGGACCCCTCTCTCTGCTGGGACCCCTCTCTCTGCTGGGACCCCTCTCTCTGCTGGGACCCCGCCCTCTGCTGGGACCCCCGCCCTCTGCTGGGACCCCTCTCTCTGCTGGGACCCCTCTCTCTGCTGGGACCCCTCTCTCTGCTGGGACCCCCGCCCTCTGCTGGGACCCCGCCCTCTGCTGGGACCCCGCTCTCTGCTGGGACCCTCCCCTCCGCCTGCTCAGCCTGACATTCGCCTCTTGAGGCCCAGCTCAAATTCTTCCTGTTCCAGAAAATATCCCCAGATGCCTCCCGTCAAAACTCCTGCCTCCTCCCTGTGCGCCAGCAAATCATCTCCTCCTCTGGCAGCCCATCTGCCTGTGCACCCAAAGGACTGAGTTACGACCACCAGCAAGGAGACCCCAAATGCCGCAGGGGCGCGCAGCGAACGCAGAAACACGGGGAGCAAGAAATCTCGCGAGTGTAGACCACGGGCCCTGACGCCCCGGAAACTCCGGTGTCGGTTACGCAGCCAGAACGCCGGCCTTTAATGGAGTCAAGGACCCGCACGACGGAAATCAGGCGCTGGCTGGCTCCCCCGTCGTGTCATTCCCACCACTGCTCAGCGCCCGCGGCGTGTGGACGGGGCGCTCCTTCCTGGGAGACGCAAGCTTGTCGGGAACCACGTGGCCGTCGGAGCCTCTGCTTGTGACCGAGCAGCGGAGGGCAGCCCAGCCTCAGGGCCGGGGCCCCAGGACAGGCTGGAGCGGGTGCGGCCCCCCCAGCTCCCGAGACCCCCGCTGGCCCCAGGCCTAGGGGTCCCACCTCTGCGGCCTCCAGGACTGACCAGGAGCTGCCGGCCGCACGGCCAGGATCGGAGTCGGGGAAGGAGGCCCAGACAGACCCAGGCTCTGGGAGGACGAGGACCCGTCCTGCTCATCCCCCCGACGGGGCCCGCAGCCCTGTCACCGCAGGAAGGCACAGGCCCACAGCTCAGGGACCTCGCTCACAGGTGGACAGCGCGGGGACCACAGCCCCTGCCATGCATCCCTCCCCCGCGGCCTCCCGGCCTCTCCTGCCCGACAGGCCGCCTGGGCCCGAGGCAGCAGTTGGGTCCATTTCTGGGGGAGCCAGGCTGGCCTTGAGGGGTGGGCTCGCCTGGCAGGAGAGACGGGGCCGAGGCCCGGCTCCTGCAGTCAGGCCACCCCTGGAGATGCCCTCCGTGTGGACGGGCGTTCCTGGGACCAACGTCGGCTGACCTGGGGGCACGGAGCCAGAGGCGGGGCCACAAGTCCTCAGCGACTGCACGTCCTCCCCTTAGAGATGAACCGTCGCCTGGCCTTCCGCCTTGCTGGTCCCTGCGGCCTCTGCATTCGCCTGCGCACTGGCCCCGCACCCCGGCCGAACAGCCGGCCGCCCGGCCCTGCGGAAACCCAGCGCGAGTCAGGCCTCGGGCCGAATCCTCCTCCCTGGGACCCCCAAGTTCTCGGAGTCTCATGTGCTGCGCTGCCCCCCCTCCCCCCACCCCTCCCCCACCCCTCCCCCACCCCACCCCCTCCCCCCAGCCGCAGGCCCATTCTGCACCGTTTGCTAATTTAAACCTAGCTTTCCTGTTGCGTCTCGGGGCTGTGAGTGACCTTGAGGCCAGGACACTGTGGTGCTCGGTGCTCATCTCTTCTCTCGGACTCTTCACGGGGACGTGATACGTATTCATCCACCAACGTATTGTCTGTTTGGGCCCTTTTGTAACAGGAACTCGGCCTGTTTATTTGCTCTGCTCGGTGGCCAGCTTGCTGTGGAGCTGGCTCCGTTTTCAAAATTATGGTCATTTTTGGGAAAGAACGTGGACTGATGGGCGGGGCCCGGGAGAGGCCGCACTCACTCCTTACCCGATGGCTTCGCGTTCTTCCCGCTGTCGGCAAGGAGCGCGCGTCCCAGGTCGTTTTGGCGATAAAGCGGTTCGTTTAGAGCAGGCTGCTCCTATGAACATGGTCCCATTAAGGGGACAGGATGGCCTTTTGGGGTAAGATTTCCCCCCACTTTTCTCCAGGGCCCCAGCCTCCACTCCTTCCCAAGGGGCCGCACAGCCCTGCCCACTCGGTGAGGGTGTCTGACTATACGGAGTCCTGAGGGCCAGCTCGCAGGTGAGGGATTTGGTGTGGGCTCTGCGTGGGGTCATTTTAACCCTCTGGAGCAGCGGTTCTCAACCTGTGGGTCGCGACCCCTTTGGCGGTCGAACGACCCTTTCACAGGGTCGCCTAAGACCATCCTGCATATCAGATATTTACATGACGATTCATAACAGTAGCAACATGACAGTTATGAAGTAGCAACGAAAATAATGTTATGGTTGGGTCACAACATGAGGAACTGTATTTAAAGGGCCAGAAGGTTGAGAACCACTGCAGTCTGGAGTGAGCTGCAGTATGGTCGCAGCTGTGAGCGGCTGCAGTTATAAGAACCCCAAACGCCAAGATGCGGGGAAGTCCCTGCTGTCCTCAGGCCTCTCGTGTTTCTCTGGGGTAGGGAGCCTGCAGCCCACGTTCATTCTGGTCCCCACAGGAGGGCGGCCTGCCCTCCAGCCTAAAGAAACCTTCTCCTTGACAGGACTTTCCCATTCACTCTGCTCCGAATAATGGGCTTTTCAAACTCCCTTGTTTTTTTAAATATTCAGTTTTCAAAGGAAGGATTTTTTATTTTTTTTAGTTCAAAGTGCCTATTTCAAGACTTTTATGGTTCTCCTGGTCCAGCATTTAACAGCAAGATTTTTAAAAGCATCCCTAGCCGGTTTGGCTCATTGCATAGAGCGCCGGCCTGCGGACTGAAGGGTCCCAGGTTCGATCCCGGTCAAGGGCACAGGCCCAGGTTGTGGGCTCGATCCCCAGTGTGGGGTGTGCAGGAGGCAGCCGACCAATGATTCCCTCTCATCATTGAAGTTTCTCTCTCCCTCCCTCTCTGAAATCAATAAAAAATATATTTTTAAAAAGCATTTTAAACGCAGCCCCCGCGGGTCAGTGCAGGAGCTGACAAGGTTATCCAGAGCCAGCCTCGTTGGTGCATGCCGCCGAGACGGACCCCCCAGATCTTGGCTTTTCACTGAGCTCTGGGGCTTGGGGAGGCCGTCTGGCCACGCCCCTGTCTCCAGGCCCACGGGACTGGGAGGTGGGCGAGACGGGGTGGAATGGTGGGGCAAGCAGCCACAGCCCCCAGCCCCGCCCGGCCCACCCCAGCTCCTTCAGCTCTGACGTGGGCTACTGGATGGAGGGATGACTGTGTAGTCCCCTCGAACCGCTAACCCGCCCTGGGCAGCAGGCCTCCAGGTCACCAAGAACTGGCCCCAGTGGCCCGAACCCGGCCAGGCCGCCTGCTGCTGCTCTGGCTCTGAGCTCAGAACTGCACGTGGGAAGCTCGGACCCTCAGAAGAGCTTCCGGAACCAACTTCTCCCTGTCGTCCTTCCTCACAGGCCTGTCCAGTTCCCCCTCGCGTCCTCGGCTCATCGCAACGTCGCTGCAGTCGGCCTGGGCTGGTTGGGTGGTCACCTTCCAGGGATGTGACTGTTTCTCAGGGGAATGCTGTTGGCATTGGGGGTGGGCAGTGCTCTCTCCTGGGCACGGCAGGCCCCCTGGCAGTCCTGGTCCAGGCCACCAAGTGCCAGCCATCAGCTCTAGTCAGATGACCCCCAGGGGTCCATGCTCAGCCTGGGGCTGTGAGGGTGCAGCACCACCTGCAACCTGGTGGGGCAGCACTACCTTCACCCCGTGGGAGGGCAGCGCCACCTTCATGGGCGGGGGGTGGGGGTTGCAGTAACCCCCACACCTGGGGACCACTGAGCCCCACGGGGTTCTTAGGTTACACTCTGCAGGCAGGGACTCCTTTTCCGTCATGAAGCCGCAGCACCCAGCAGTTAGCGCCAGGCTGGCCGGAGGACATCGGTAAATACTTGTCGAATGAGTGAATGACACCCAGGAACAAGCTTGAAGGGGCCGGTGAACCCTACAAAACTGTGCACGTATGTGTATGTTGTGTGTGGTGTGCACGTGTGTATGTATGTGTGTGGTGTGCACGTGTGTGCGGTGTGCATGCGTGTGCATGTTGCGTGTGGTGTGCACACACGTGCATGTTGTGTGCGGTGCGCACGTGTGTGTATGTTGTGTGTGGTGTGCACGTGTGTGTTGTGTGCGGTGGGCACATGTGCGTATGTATGTCTGTAGTGTGCACGTGTGTGCATGTTGTGTGCGGTGTGCACGTGTGTGCATGTTGTGTGCGGTGTGCACGCGTGTGTGTTGTGTGCGGCGTGCACGTGTGTGTATGTTGTGTGCGGTGCGCACGTGTGTGTGTTGTGTGCGGTGTGCACGTATGTGTATGTTGTGTGCGGTGTGCACGTGTGTGTATGTTGTGTGCGGCGTGCACGTGTGTGTGTTGTGTGCGGTGTGCACGTTGGGTGCGGTGTGCACGTATGTGTATGTTGGGTGCGGTGTGCACATATGTGTATGTTGGGTGCGGTGTGCACGTGTGTGTATGTTGTGTGCGGTGTGCACATGTGTGTATGTATGTGTGCGGTGTGCACGTGTGTGTGTGCGGTGTGCGCGTTTGTGTATGTATGTGTGCGGTGTGCACGTGTGTGTATGTTGTGTGCAGTGTGCACGTGTGTTTTCCGGGACAAGAGTCCAGCGCCCATTACGTTCTCCAGGGGAAACTGACCGACAGGACACTTGGACACGGGTCCAACCAGGGCCCGGTCCCGCCGTAGTGTCCCTGCACGGTGCCTGCCAGGTGGGTGTAGGCCTGCAGCCCGACCCACGCGCCTGTGCCCGTGGCAGGGGGGCACGTCCTGAAAACCCCGGGAGCTCACACCAGTCCCGGCCCAGGGCTGCCTCCTGCCCTTTAACCAGAAACGGCCCTGGGCCTGGGCCTGGGCCGCGGAGTCACTAGCAGGAAAGTGTGGCGAGAGCAGAGGCGAGCCTGTCCCCCCCGACTCGAGGCTATTTCCTGGGGCGTGAGCCTGTCCCCCCCGACTCGAGGCTATTTCCTGGGGTGTGAGCCTGTCCCCCCCAACTTGAGGCTATTTCCTGGGGGCTGTCCGGGGAGAGCCGGGAAGCGGGGGCCTGGCCGGCTGGGCAGGCAGCCGGCAGAGGTGGCTGAATTCTCGCCTCCATCCCAGCTCCTTGCGGAGGCGACTGTTTCAATAAAGCACAACCGACGCCCGAGGCCGGCAGAGCAGCCGCCCGGCGGGGGCTGACACGTCCGCAGACACGGAGGTTCCTGCTGGGCTCGTGGCGGTGGAATGAATGCCCACCGTGACTCTGAAAGGCCTGGGTGGATGGGCGCGGACCATGATGGCTGTCTGGCTGCTTCCCTCTGCCTGTCCCGGCCTGTCCGTTGGGGTGAGGAGCCACCGCATTGCAGAGGGTGCGTTCGGCCTGGGAGCTCCCGGCCAGAGTTCACCCCCAGCGCAGGGAAGCCTTTGCCAGGAGTTCCATGACCTCACCCGCCCGGAGGCTCAGTCCGTCTGCAGGAGCTCCCAGCACAGACCGGGCCAGCCTGGGCCCGGCTCCCGCGGGGGAGATGGAAACTGGAGGACCCCCTGCGGGTCCAGAGCCGGCTCCTCCAGCTCCCGGCCCACAACCGTCACAGGAGAGCTGGTCACATGGAGGACTTCCCGACCCAGACCCAACCCCAGGGCTGAGCAAGCGCATTCTAACCGCTCCCAGGCCATGCGGTCACGGTCGCTGCTGGTCCCTGTGAGGGTTTGTGCCCCATGCTCCAGGGCGCCCCTGGTGGGGAGAAGGGATGAGAACAAGTGAGCGGGACCGCCCATCCCCCCACCACACAGGAGCCTCCCAATCTACTGTACAAACCGGATTTCTGGGATGAAAGGAAGAACCGCTGATAAAAGGGAGGTGACTCTGGCTGGAAGGTTCTCCAGAGAACGGAGCCACCCCCTCATTCCAGTGGCGGTCATGGTGCGGCCTCTGCCCACAGCCCAGACCTCCAAGGACCAGCGAAGGGGGCAGAGGCAGGGGCGCCCCTCAGCCCTCCCTGGTCTCGGGCCTGGCCTGGCCTTGGGCACCCCGTGTGCAGCTGGGGGGTTCCCCGCTCTGCCTGCAGGCTCATGGCAGGCGTCCGGCCGGGGCCTGGCCTGGCCTGGTCCGGGACAGGGCACCCAGCCTGGAGGGTCCCCAGGCCATCGGGGCCTCAGCACAGGGTCACCTTGTCCTGCCTGCAGCGCAGACCCAACACCAGGGTCTAGGGCAGGGCCTGGCGTTGGGGCAGAGTGTCAGGGTGGGCTCTGGGCGCCACCACCGGCTGAGAGCCGCGGAGCCTGTCTCCTCGCCTGAGAGTCGAGACAGCTGGTCTCTGTGAGCACAGACACGGCGCCCGTGCCCGGCTCCCGCACCCGCCCGGCCCGGAGCCCCTCTCCCCACGCGGAGGTGGCTTTGGGGGCAGCAGTGAGCCTGCGGGGCCGGCTGACGCTGTGGTGACAGATGACCACAGCTGGTGGCATGGCCTGGCCTGAGACAACAGGAACGGATGCCTCGCAGGGCTGGACAGAGAAGTCCACAGTCAGGTGCAGGCAGGGCCTGTCCTCCGCAGGCTCCGGGGAGAAGGTGTGCCAGGCCCCCGCCCTGGCTGCTGGCGTCCTGG
Source organism: Myotis yumanensis (assembly GCF_028538775.1). Classification (NCBI taxonomy): domain Eukaryota; kingdom Metazoa; phylum Chordata; class Mammalia; order Chiroptera; family Vespertilionidae; genus Myotis; species Myotis yumanensis. Next base: position 215,264,224 of record NW_027223753.1, on the reverse strand, counting down.
CTCGTCCCTGCCTTGTCCCTGCCTCCGACGTCCAGGGCGCCCTGTCTGTCTGTCTGTCTTCTTGTGCGGACACAGGGGCGTTGGACTGGGGCCTGCACTGATTGAGTGTGAGCTCATCTGGACTGTAGGCCGTCTGCAAGGTCACCCCCCAGTGCCAGGGTTGGGACTTGAACGTATTTTCAGGGTTGGGGGTGGGCGGGACGGACACATGTCAACCCACCGCACCTGAGAGTGAGGCCACGGCCCAGCAGCTTCGAGCCCCGGGGTCCTCACTGCGGAGCTGCCCCCCCCCCAGGCTTGACCTAAATTGTCCCGATGGTGTGTTTTCCAGGGTGCTCAGACCTCCACCTCCTGGATATGCTGACCCCCACGGAGAGGAAGCGGCAGGGATACATCCACGAGCTCATCGTCACAGAGGAGAATTACGTGAACGACCTGCAGCTGGTCACCGAGGTAACCGCTCCTGGGGGGAGGGGACAGGGGGGCCTCTGCCTGAGCCACTTCCGGGTGTTTGGGGAGCACCCGGACAGTCAGCCACGCGGGAGAATCTGACCCAAGAAAGGAGGTTACACTCTCACCCGTGGCCAACTCCGTGTCCTGTCCACGGAGGGGCCGGGACCACTCAGGCCCAGGGACACGCGGGTCCGTGTGGAGTCGTGTGGGCAGAGACATGTGAGCTGGGAGTCTGGGCTCAGCCACCAGACAGTCGCTGCCACAGGCCCAGGCTGCTCCCCGGCCCCGGGTTGGCATCGTCGGGCTCTGTCGCGTCGTTCCCAGGGCTGCGTTTGCCCCGAGAAAAGCCTGTTTCCTCCAGGTCCCCACGCACCCCGTCCCAGACGAATTCTCCTTCCTCTCCCCCGGGAGCCCTGAGCGCGGCCCCGGCACCTGCCCTGCGTGCCGGCTCTGTCACCCACCCTGTGTGCCGGCTCTGTCCCCACCCTGTGTGCCGGCTCTGTCCCCACCTGTGTGCCGGCTCTGTCCCCCACCCTGTGTGCTGGCTCTGTCCCCACCTGTGTGCCGGCTCTGTCCCCACAGGCAGAGGCCCAGCAGTGCAGTCTGTCCCAAGGCCGCAGGGCTGCCCCCCTCAGATGCCCAGGGAGTCACTCTCCGCCACGTGCATCTAAGTCCCACTGTGCCCTGTGCCCTGTGCCCTGTGCCCTGTGCCCACGCCCTGTGCCCTGTGCCCTGTGCCCTGTGCCCACACCCTGGTGGCAGGTCCGATGGTGGGCGGCTGCGTCCAGGCCTCAGCTGTGTCCTGGGGCATGTGGGCTGCTCCTCCACACTCCAGGGCCCCCCTTGCAAAACAATGCAGACCTGCTGGGGACCCCCCTCCCCGCCACCTGCTTCTGCTCGGGGCTCCCCCGGGGCTCCCCGCTCTGAACAGGTCTGCGTGGGCCCAGCTGGCTGACCCGCTCTCTGACCCGCTCCTCTCTGCCTGCAGATCTTTCAGAAACCCCTGATGGAGGCTGAGCTGCTCACAGAGAAAGAGGGCGCTATGACTTTTGTTAACTGGAAGGAGCTGATTATGTGTAACATCAAGCTGCTGAAGTAAGCCTCCTAACCCCGCCCGCCTCGCCTTGCCACGCTCCGCACGCTGCGCGTCCGTCCATCCGTGTGTCTGTCCGTCCGTGTGTCCGTCCTGCGCCCCGCCATGCATGTGCCGCTTCCTCCTGCCTTGTGCTCACCTCCACGCACCAGCACCGTCGCTCTTGCGGCTCTCACGCTTTCCAGACACGCCCCCCTTTCCAGGGCACAGGGTCTTCACTGACTGTGGGCCACTCGGCTCTGCTGGCTGCTGGCTGCATCCGGGCGTGGGGCCCCCACACGCCCCCCTCGGACCCGTTCCCACAGGCGAATGTCGGGACATTCCGGGCCCCCGCAGGTGGAGACGGTGGCCTTGGCCCTGGCCTGAGACCTGGCACAAGACCTGGCCCGAGCACTGCTGACTTTTTATTCCCAGGCGGTTCTCAGAGGCAGTGGCCAGGAGTAGGAGACCTGCGGCTGGAGCCCGACTCACTGCACTTGGAGCCTCGGTTTCCCCACCTGTACAGAGAGAGGCTTGGGTTACATCCTCACCAAGCTCCCTGCCGGGCCCTCACGTGGCACACTGGCTGGGACCCGGGTGGCCAGCGCAGCGGCCAGTGGGGAGCCCAGGCCTCCCTCCCCTGGGCCCGACGCTCAGCCCCGGGTCTGCCCATCCCTGAGCCTGCGGTCACGTGGTCACAGCGGCTTTTCCTAAATGTGGTCCCTGTGTTGTCCTGACAAGTTCAGGTCCTGCTTCCTTGCGGGTGTGTGCGAGGGACAGGGACGCAGAGAGGAGACTCAGAGCTGGCCGCGAGCAGAATGTGCAGCGTCTGCTCTCTGTTCTAGGCAGCCATTTCCAGCCGGGGCGGCGGGGAGGAGGCTGCCACAAGGATGTTTAAAACATGCGACACCCGACTCTTTAGTCAGGGGCGCTGACCTCTTTTCCCTCAGATTGTCAAAGAAAAAGATGACAACAGCCCGGCTGGCGAGGCTCCGTGGTTGAGCGTTGACCTTTGAACTAGAAGGTCAGGGGTTCGATTCCCGGTCAGGGCACCTGCCCACGTTGCCGGCTTGATCCCAGTTGGGGGCCTGCAGGAGGCAGCCGATCAATGATTCTCTTTCATCATTGATATTTTCTCTCTCTCTCTCTCTCTCTCTCTGAAATCAGTAAAAACATGATTTTATTTTTTTTAAAAAAACACAATAGCTGTCCGGTGTGAATCAAAATTATACCTTTTTATTTTGTCAGATTGGCAAACGTATACTTTTTGGTGTGTCCCAGGGTTCCGGTAACTAGTCCATGTGCCGGAGGGGAGAGGAAGGCTAGAAACCCTGCTCAGAGGAAAGACACAGAATCGAGGCAACCCAGCGGCTGGGCTTCAGGGGAAGAACTTCCATCCCCTCCCTGAGGAGGGGCCTGTAGAGGGGAGGGGCTCGCAGACTGCTATTCCCGCTGCCTGTGTCCCTGAGCAAGTCACTCCACTCCCTGGGCCTCCGTGTCCCCACCTGTAAGGGGGGACAACAGTGACACCCACACACAGTGTTCTTATTGGGGCGCCTGGTGGAGAGTCAGTGCTGGGCTTGGGCCCTTGGCGGGCGCTGCCTTCTCGCCTGGCGCAAGGGGGTGAGGTGACCCTGGAACCTACCAGTCCTGAGCCTGGAGGGTTGAGACAAGCTGTTCACAATAGACTCAGAGGGTTTCTTGGGAAAACAGACCTGCAGGTTAAAGAGCCTTTTGCTTGGACAGCTCTCCGTGGGGGCGGGGAGGGGGTGGGCGTGTCCCCAAGGGGTTGGCCCACAGAGGCGGGGCTGGAGTGACTCCCCAGGCCTTTCTGTGTCTTCTCTCCCTCCACTCATCCATCCATCCACCCATCCATCCACCTACTCATCCATCCATCCATCCATCCACCCACCCATCCATGCATCCACCCATCCACCCATCCATCCATCCACCTACCCATCCATCCACCCACCCACCCATCCATCCACCCATCCATCCTCCCACCCACCCATCCATCCACCCATCCATCCACCCATCCATCTATCCATCCACCCATCCATCCATCCACCCACCCACCCACCCATTCCATCCATTCACCTACCCATCCATCCACCCACTCATCCATCCATCCATCCATCCACCCATTCATCTACCTACCCATCCATTTACTCACCCATCCATCCATCCACCCATCCATCCACCTACTCATCCATCCATCCATCCATCCATCCATCCATCCATCCACCAATCCATCCATCCACCTACCCATCCGTCCACCCACCTACCCATCCATCCACCCATCCATCCACCTATCCATCCATCCACACCCATCCATCCACCCATCCATCCATCCACCCATCCATCCATCCATCCATCCACCCATCCATCCATCCATCCACCCACCCACCTACCCATCCATCCACCCATCCATCCATCCACCCATTCATCTACCTACCCATCCATTTACTCACCCATTCATCCATCCATTTACCCATCCATCTACCTATCTATCCATCTATCCACCTACCCACCCATCCATCCACCTACCCATCCATTTACTCACCCATCCGTCCATCCATCCACCCATCTATCCCTCTTCCCCCATGATCACTAGGGTAGGCAGAACACACTCAGGGCCTCACCTGCTATGGTCCTGCCCTCACAGTGCATTGCTGTCCTTGCTGTGTGAGAAGCTCAGTGCCCTTTCCTACAGTCCAGTGTTGGGGTCACGTATTACAGGTGGCAGGGATGGCCCTGAACACGCAGACTGCAGCCGGACCCCAGAGCAGACACCGCCAGGTCCTCCAGGCCCTCTTGGCTGCCAGGATACACATGTCTGGGTCCACTGGTCTGTTAGCGTGTTGGGCTCCTCTCTTCAGAACTCCTCTCCTCAGGTTAACGTCAGATTAGCCGCAGCGAGGGGGCAGTGAGTCGGGCATCATTCGTACTTGGCCTTGTGGAGTTAATAGGAATGTTTTCCTGTGGTAGCCGATGTGCCACCTTAGTTGTGTGCTATTTAGTCTGAGAGTGAGCCTGCGTGTCCCCTGGCCACCGTATTTCCCTTAGGTGGGATTGGCCCCGAAACAGGCTCTCTCAGGGCCACACGGGCTGCGTCCTTCCCCACAGATGACCTGTCAAGGGACATGTTGACACAGGGACCCTGTCTGAGTGACTGAAGAACGGATCCTGTGTTTGTCCATTAGAAAACTTGATTTATGCCTAAGAGCCAGCAAACAGCTGTCACATCCAAGAGAAACGCTCCGATGACCCCCGTAGCACTAGACCAGCGATGGCGAACCTATGACACGCGTGTCAGAGTTGACACGCTAATTCATTTTTTTGGTTGATTTTTCTTTGTTAAATGGCATTTAAATATATAAAATAAATATAAAAATATAAGTCTTTGTTTTACTATGGTTACAAAGATAAAAAAATTTCTATAGGTGACACGGCACCAGAGTTAAGTTAGGGTTTTTCAAAATGCTGACACGCCAAACTCAAAAGGTTCGCCATCACTGCACTAGACTCCTGTCTTTCTCTGTCCCTGTCCCCACATAGGCCCTTCAGTGGCCCTTGGGCTCCTGTCCCTCACACGCGTCCCGTTTCTGTCCGGGCGGACAGCGCGAGGGCGGGTCTCACCTGCCGTGTCTCCGCGCAGAGCGCTGAGAGTTCGCAAGAAGATGTCGGGGGAGAGGATGCCGGTGAAGATGATCGGGGACATCCTGACGGCCCAGCTGCCGCACATGCAGCCCTACATCCGCTTCTGCAGCTGCCAGCTCAACGGGGCGGCCCTCATCCAGCAGAAGACGGACGAGGCCCCCGACTTCAAGGATTTTGTCAAGGTCAGGAGCGGGCTGGGCGGGACCCTGCCCCCAGCGGCCGTCCTGGGCCACTGGGTGTGTCCGGGGCTAATTCAAGGCAAAGTTCTGCTAAGGAGCTGCTGTCCAGTTGGCGGTGGTGTTTGGATTCAGGGTTAAGTTCCCCGTCTCATTCTCAGGCCCCGGAGGGCGGGCAGGGCCCGGGTCTCCTGCTCCGGTTCATCCGGGAGCCTCTGCTCTTGGTTGTCTCTGCCCTTCGCCTGGAGGGAGCGGCCTGCAGCCCCAGTGACCCTGTTCTTGCCCTGCCTGGTGCTTCCTGATGGGCTCGGACCCCAGGCAGCCAGTGGGGGGCGTGTGACGTGCCAGGGCCTCTGCCTCGGGGGGAGCAGGGGTCTGGAGACCTGTGCGTCCTCGGGGGGATGTAGGGAGGTGCTGCTGGTCCCTGCTGGGCATGTCAGCCTCACCACCTCTCCCAGAGGAAATAAAAACGAAGGGGATAAATAACGTCTGTTAAACGGGCAGGTTTCGCTGAATAGAGGACATGCTGATGATGACTCGCTGTCTTTGCACCGATGCCCGGGGGCAGGCGTCCCTCCTCCCAGCGATGTGTCTGAGGCCCCTCCCTGCCGGCTCTCCTCGGCCACAGCATCGCATGTGTTTGTGGGTCCTTCCCTCGGAGTTTCTCTACATTAAAGGCTGCTGTTTGCGTGGGGCGCTGTGAAGTCAGTCCCAGGGGAGCAGTCGGTCTGGGGCTGCAGGCTGCAGAGCGGGGCTGGGCTGCCGGGTGGGCGCCATGGCGGGTCCTCCAGGCACAGGCTGGAGGAGCTCTCCCCCGTGCCCTTGACCTTCAGGGAGATGCTGACACCGGCCCAGGGCCCAGGGACAGAGCTGGTCGTCCCTCCTCGCCTCCCCCCCCCACCAGAAGCTCTCCAGCCTCACCCCTGGGGGTGTGACAGGCCTTTGCTGCTGAAAGAATGGCGCCTGCCACCGGTGCAGTGCCCACAGTCCCCAGCTGGGCGGCCATGGTTACGCCGGTGCCCTGAGAGCCGTCACTGCCCCCCTCCCAACCCCCCCGAGTCCCCCTCTCCAACCTCCCCCCGTGACTGTGGAGAGGATCACTTTGGGGACAGAAGGACTCTTTCCTCCAGATAAATGGACAGAATTGGCACAAGGGACGGAAGAAAGAGGTGGGGAGTCCATGGGGGAGACACCCGCAGGCCCCGAAGCCGGAGTCCTGACCCCTGACCCCGGGCGTGGGCAGGCTCCACCGCACAGCCAGCGGCACAGCCCGCGGCGTCCTGGGGCTAATGGGGCATTTCTATTCACCTCGCACTGGGGACTGTTCGGGAATTTTTGCAAATATCCAGGAGAAATAGTCTCTCCTCTCCTCCCTGATGAGGAACCGCGAGCCCCTGGGAGGCACCTGGTGGCTGAGTCACCGCAGGTCCTGGACCCGGGGACGGCCAGGCGTGGCCCGCCCTCCCCGCGGCCGCTCAGGTAAATCAGGCCGGCGGCTCGAGCGCCTTAAGGAAACCTCTCCCCTCAGAGGCTGGCCATGGACCCGCGCTGCAAAGGGATGCCGCTCTCCAGCTTCATCCTGAAGCCCATGCAGCGGGTGACCAGATACCCCCTGATCATCAAGAACGTGAGTGCGCCCCGTTTCCACGGCGGGACGGCTCCTCACTCCGGGCGCCAGGGCCATGGCGTCCGGCCGGCGCCCCCCTGCCCGTGGGTGGAATCGGGCACCAACAGGGGTTGGAGCATCTGCGCTGTTTGTCCCGGAAAGAGCAGCTGTTTATCCCGAACGAGCTAATAATACTCGACCTTCAGCCGAGCCACCAGGTGGCTTTGACCTTGAACTTGGAAGTGAGAGCTGAGACCTTGATTCTGTCCCTAGTGCAGGCTCGGTGCCACTACCCCTCCCACCCCAAGTGTAAGTAATGTGGCAGCCCCGTCCCCCCGTCCCCCCGTCCCCCAAGGGGCCCTGCCAGCAGGGAGTGGCCGCACCCGCCATGCCCTTCCCGCGTGGCGCCTCTGCCGTCCTGGCCCTCAGGACAGCGAACCTTGGGCGCCCCCTCCCCCCCCAACGCTGTGCTTCGGTCTCCCCTGCAGATCCTGGAGAACACGCCCGAGAACCACCCCGACCACAGCCACCTGAGGCTCGCCCTGGAGAAGGCGGAGGAGCTGTGCTCCCAGGTGAACGAGGGGGTGCGGGAGAAGGAGAACTCCGACCGGCTGGAGTGGATCCAAGCCCACGTGCAGTGCGAAGGCCTGTCCGAGGTTCGCCGCCTGGCGGGGTGGGCATGGGACCGGCCCCGGGCCCGCTGACCCCCGGCAGCCAGCCCGAAGGGGACAGATCATGGACCACCCCCTCTCCAGCCCACAGCTCTCGCTACTTCTGATGTGCTGTTGAACCCATCCACTGAGTTTCTAAATTCCAGTTACTCTCTTTCCTATTCCCAGCAGCTCTATTTATTTTCTCTGATTTGCTGGTTTCTTTCTAGTGTCTTATTTCTTGCACAGGTGCCTTGCTCCTCGTTTATTTCCTAACACATTTTAACGCCAATCCTGTGTGTTTCCAACCCGACAATGCCAGTACCTAACGTCATGGATCTCTTTGTCTGCTGTCGTGCTCGCCCTCTCCACAGGCAGTGCCGTTGTCTGTGCTGTGGTTGTTGTTGGTGGGCTCAGTGTCCCTCAGAGTTTATCTGTGGGATCTTTGCAGTCAGGGAGCTGAAGGGCTTGTGCTTCTGGAGAGAGATGCTGGGTGGAGCATCTCCCCGAGGCCCGAGTGTGGACACCTGGGGACTGTGACACTTGCCTGGATCATATTGCTGCCTGGGCATAGCTGTGGCCTTCCTCTCCCTCAGTCTTCCTGCTGCTGTCAAAAAAGGAGGCCTTAGTCAGGTTGTTCCTGCCTCAGTCTTCCTCTGCCCCTTCATAACCTGCTCACATGAGATGATAGAGCCAGGGGTGGCAGAGCATGAGATGATAGAGCTAGGGAGGATGATAGAGCGGGGGGGGGGGGATGAAAGAGCCTGTGTGTGTGTGTGTGTGTGTGTGTGTGTGTGTGTGAGAGAGAGGGGGGGGTGATAGAGCAGGGGGATGAAAGAGCCTGGGTGTGTGTGAGTGATAGAGCACAAGATGATAGAGCTGGGGGGGGGGATACAGCATGAGATGATAGAGCCGGGGGGTGAGAGAGCCGGGGGTGAGAGAGCCAGGGAGTGATGATAGAGTCATGTGGGGGTGATAGAGCTGCATTTTAGCGCTCAGGCCCATCTCTTAAGGTTTGGGAAGTCGCAGGGGGAAAGTTGTACTCAGTACCAGTGCGTTGGATGAGGTTGACTCGCACCAACGCAGTGTTTATTCTGCTTGGCTTTGTGTGAGGCATCACTCGGCCCCCTGAGTGTTGCTCTGCCCAAGGTCTTCAAAACAGGCCTTTAAAATTTGTTTTAAATTAAATTTATTGGGGTGACATTGGTCAATAAGATTGTACAGGTTTCAGGTGTACAATTCCAGGGTGCATCATCTGCATGTGGCATGGTGCACCCACCACCATAGTCAGATCTTCTGTCACCATACGGTTGACCCCCTTTCCCTTCACCCCCCCTCCCTGCCCTGCCCCTGTCGCCCCCATACTGGATTGATGAGCATTTGTTTGTCTTGTTTGCTCGTTTGTTGTTTTAGGTTTTTATGTCCCACACGTGAGTGAGATCCTGTGGTTCTTGACTTTTCCTGTCTGACTTATTTCACTCAGCACAATAGTCTCTTTTTTTATTCATTTTATTTTTTTTATTGATGTCAAAGAGGAAGGGAGAGGGAGAGAGATAGAAACATCAATGATGAGAGAGAATCATGGATCGGCTGCCTCCTGCACGCCCCACACTGGGGATCGAGCCCGCCACCCGGGCCTGTGCCCTGACCGGGATGGAACCATGACCTCCTGGTTCCTAGGTCGGTGCTCACCCCTGAGCCACGTGGCCGGGCCAGCACGATGATCCCAAGGTCCTTCGGGCCCCAGATCCGATGCAGCAGGTGCTTTCAGAGGCAGAATCGGCAGCCTCCGCCTGACCCGCCTCCCTCCTGCCTTCTCTGGGCTTTGTCTTCCTTTCTCAGCAACTTGTGTTCAACTCGGTGACCAACTGCTTGGGGCCACGCAAGTTCCTGCACAGCGGGAAGCTCTACAAGGCCAAGAGCAACAAGGAACTGTACGGCTTCCTCTTCAACGACTTCCTGCTGCTCACACAGATCGTGAAGCCGCTGGGCTCCTCGGGCACCGACAAGGTCTTCAGCCCCAAGTCCAACCTGCAGTACAAGATGTACAAAACCGTGAGTCGCACGCGGCGGCGCGTCCGGGTGCTGTGGGCGGCCGTTCCCAGGAGCGTCCAGGGGGGCCGTGGCGTGGAGGAGGAGGGGAGGGGAGGCCAGGGTTCGGGTGCCTGCACGGCCACTTCCGGTACAGGCGTGCCCGTCTTCCTGAGCTTCTCTTGTTGACCTTCACAGAAATTGTGTTGTTTTTAAAAATATATATTTTTATTGATTTCAGAGAGGAAGGGAGAGGGAGAGAGAGATAGAAGCATCAATGATGAGAGAGAATCATGGATCGGCTGCCTCCTGCACGCCCCACACTGGGGATGGAGCCCGCAACCCGGGCATGTGCCCTGACCAGGAACCGAACCATGACCTCCTGGTTCATAGGTCGATGCTCAGCCACTGAGACACGCCGGCCGGGCTGAAATTGTGTTTTTTATAAATTGAAGGCAAGACCCGTCCCCTCCCCCCCGAGCAAAAAGACCACCACCTGCTTCATTGCGGTGGTCGGGACCCACCCACACGGTCTCTGAGCGGTGCCTGTGCTCCCAGGAGGGGCAGCGCTCAGGGCAGTGGATGAACATCCGTTAGCTGCCCAGTGGCTGCTGCGGGCCCCCCAGACCCGACGAAGGCACACCTGCCCTGGCGGGGCTCACAGTCAAGTGTGCAGATGAGGCGGGCGCAGGAGAGGTGCCCACCTTCCCCATATCCCGGGTCCCCCTCCAAACGGCCCCAAGGGAACTTGACACATCCGTGCCCCCACATTCAGCCAATCAGAACAGTCGCGGAGCGGGGTGCCCTGAGCTACTCGTTTAGTCTGCTCCCACGTGCCCGCTGTGCTGCGTGTCTTATTGTCGCGGGACACTGTTTTCCCACAGTTGGCCTCGTGGGGTGTTCTGACAGATGAGTTTTCTCTGCATCAGCATTAGCCCAGAAGAAGAACAGTGTACACACCTACATCTCCCCTAGCAACTGTATATGGAAATCTTTGGGGGGATTGCTTGGCGGTAAGGCTGATGGAGGCTGTTCGCTGCAGGAAAAACTGACAGGTTCTCATTCAGAAGGACTTAGCAAGACCTGCACGCCCGGCTGGCGGGGCTCCAGGCTGAGCGTCAACCTACGAACCAGGAGGTCACAGTTCGATTCCCAGTCAGGGCACAGGCCCAGGTTGCAGGCTCCATCCCCAATAGGGGGCGTGCAGGAAGCAGCCAGTCAATGATTCTCTCTCGTCATGGATGTTTCTCTCTCTCTGTCTCCCTTCCTCTCTGAAATCAATAAAATATATTTTTAAAAAATACCTGCAAAATGGGGAGTCCCATATTTATAACCAGAGGCCTGGTGCACGACATTCGTGCACTCGGGGTGGGGGTGGGGGTCCCTCAGCCCGGCCTGCGCCCTTTCGCAGTCCAGGAGCCATCGGGGGGTGTCTGACTGATGGCTTAGGCCCACTCCTAAGCCGGCAGTTGGACATCCTTAGTGCTGCGGAGGCGGGAGAGGCTCCTGCCACTGCCACTGTGCTCACCAGCCATGAGCCGGCTTCTGGCTGAGCGGCGCTCTCCCTGTGGGAGCACGCTGACCACCAGGGCGCAGCTCCTGCATTGAGCGTCTGCCCCCTGGTGGTCAGTGTGCATCATAGCGACCAGTGAATCCGCCCCTCGGCATATTTGCATGTTACCCTGTTATTATATAGGATTTGCTACCTATGAAAGTTGATGTTAACACAGAATCATTATTCTGGTAGCGTTTACTAGAACACGCGCACACACACACACACACACACACACAGACACACACACACAGACGCACTCAGAGTTCACCGGAACACAGATGCCGTCTGGTTTTTATAATGCCCGTGCATTATTTTTCAGCCCATTTTCCTAAATGAGGTTCTAGTAAAATTACCCACCGACCCATCTGGGGATGAGCCCATCTTCCACATCTCCCACATCGACCGCGTCTACACCCTCCGAGCAGAGAGCATCAACGAGAGGTAAGAGCCGCCGCCTCCCTGGCGCTGGGCACCGGGTCCCGCCAGGTGCAGCCCACGTGGGGCATTTCATTAGCCAGCAGGCCCCACACTCCCCATCCCGAGCCTCAGCCTCTGGCTTGAGGGGGCGGGCAGGTCCTGGCCTTGCTTCTAGAGCCCCAGGAGGTGGACACGTGCAGGAATGTTTCCAAATAGACACTCATCTGCTAGGAGTTCCTGGGCAGGAGTTTTCATTTCTTTGAGATGAACGAGCAGCTCAGGCCTCCCAGGCGGCAGGAAGCAGAGGAAAGCGCCTCAGGGGTTAACAGCCCCCTCCCCCCACCCTACTCCTGTGGACAGACATTCTGGACCCCGGAGCTGCGGGCACTTTGCTTCAGTGTCTGCCTAGAGCCAAAGGAAACAGATCGGCTTCTGGGCGGAGCGGACACAGGCCAGAGCCTTCCAGGGAGCGTGTGCCACGCGGAAACGGGCCGGTTCCGTGCAGGGAGTGTGAGCCACGTGGAAACGGGCCGGTTCTGTGCAGATGGGCCTGAAAGATGAAGGCTTGCCCGCGGTGTCCGCCCCTTCATGGGATGTGGTCCCTCTTCCCTGACGGTTAGGGAGCCAGAGCCTGTCGAGCTGGCCGAGCGGGCAGGTGTGTGCTGCTCCCGGAAGGCAGGGGCGCAGCCATGGCCCATGTCGCCCAGGGAGCGCCCAGGACACCCATTCCTCCCACGGGCGCCATGAGGTCTCGGGAACATCCCTACACGCGCCCCTCGTGCCTTCCTGCCCACGGCAGGGTCACTATGAGCATCACGCGGCGTAACGAACTTGCTCTCCGAGCCCGTGTTGCTGGGCCGAGTGCAGCCGAGCCGGGAGCTGCGTTCGGACAGCCGGAGCCTCCCGGTCCTCCCCACCTTCCTGTCTCTCCTTCCAGGACGGCCTGGGTGCAGAAAATCAAAGCGGCTTCCGAGCTCTACATAGAGACGGAGAAGAAGAAGCGGGAGAAGGCGTACCTGGGTGAGGCCACTGCCTGCCTGCGGGCCCTGGGGGGGCCGGGCCCTTAGAGCGGAGGGTGCGCCTGTGGTGGGGAGGGGGGCCGGGCCCTGAGAAGGTGGAGGTGGGGGAGGAGGGGAGTGGGGTGCAGGATGGGGAGCGGCAGACTCGGGGAGCCAGACAGAGTTTAAGGCGAGGAGGAGGGTCCCTGAGGGGGCGGGTACCTGAAGTGCGAGGCCGCAGGGCGGAAAGGGGTCCGCTGTTGATGAAGCGTCCGGGGCTGCCTTCTCCGCGTCGCAGTCCGTTCGCAGAGGGCGACGGGGATCGGGAGGCTGATGGTGAACGTGGTGGAAGGCATCGAGCTGAAGCCCTGCCGGTCCCACGGTAAGGCCCCGGGCGGCCCCTGCACCCACCACCCGGCCTGTCAGATGCCATTTCCCTCGTCCCGCGTTGCCCTCCGGAATGGTTTCCAGCACTTGCTCCGAACCTGTGCTTTTCCTTGACTCCTTCCCACCGTCTGCCCTCGGGGAGGCCCGCACGGGCCGCAGTCTCGGGCAGAGCGAGGAGGGGCGGCCCCGTGCCAGTCCCGCAGGGCGATGTGCTCTCAGTTTAAGTGATGCCGGTGCAGGAGCTGCTGCCGGTTCTCCAGCCTCTGCCACTTGTTAAGCGTGTAGTGAGGGAAGAGACATGGCTGCAGAGGGCAGGGCTGCCCACGTGACGTGACCCGCCCAGCTCCCCGAGAGCCCGCCCTGCACCCCGAGAGCCCGCCCTGCACCCCAAGAGCCCGCCCTGCACCCCGAGAGCCCGCCCTGCTCCCCGAGAGCCTGTCCTACTCCATGAGAGCCCGCCCCTCGCCCCAAGAGCCCACCTCATGCCCTGAGAGCCCGCCCTGCACCCTGAGAACCAACCTTGCGCCCCGAGAGCCCGCCCGGGTGGGAGTCAGCAGGCCTGTTCGCTCCAGGGAAGAGCAACCCCTACTGCGAGGTGACCATGGGCTCCCAGTGCCACATCACCAAGACCATGCAGGACACCCTGAACCCCAAGTGGAACTCCACCTGCCAGTTCTTCATCCGGGACCTGGAGCAGGAGGTGCTCTGCATCACCGTGTTCGAGAGGGACCAGTTCTCCCCGGACGGTGAGTCCCCGCCCCTCGCTCCCGGGCCGTGTGCGGCGGCAGCCAGGCTTGGTGGGCCCTGGGTTCCCTCTGGAGAGGCTCAGCCTCCTCTGCTGGGCGCTCGGAACAGACACAGCGCCTGGGCCTCAGGGTCCTGGTACTGACAAGCACCTGGGCCGGTGCTTCCCCAGAGCAGGTGGCTACAGAGGCCG